>NC_059089.1:3412232-3752103 GCF_020497125.1 Mauremys mutica | reverse complement strand
GGTGCTCGGCATTGGTTTCTCTCAGTGCTGTGGTCTCTGTGTCCGCTCTTCCCCACCCTCCTGTCGGCACAGTGAAACAGAGCAGTACCTGTGGCAGGGTGTGGGAGCTTGTGGTCATAGGAAGAGGGTGCCCTTCAAGGCTGTCCCATGGAACAAAGCTACTGCAGTGCTTTGGCCACCTGGCGCAAGCACCTGATCGTAAATAGATGGGCCATGACCTTTGCTGTAAGACACCCACGAGAACAAAGGGTATTAACGGCACCAGGAGCCAGCAAAATTTCCACCCCACCCCTCCCCATCTCTGAGGGACGGATTCCCCCATCCAACCCCCCCCCCCCCAAGATGAAATCTTGTCTCCTCTCTAGTGACTTCCAACCCCTCTCCCACCAATGTGAAATGAACTTCTGCCCCCACTCCTCTCAGGCCTCCCGTGAGAGCTGTTCTACCTCCCAACCCAGCTGCGGATTCAGCTCAGCTCCTCCCAAATCCCCTCAGCCGCCATCTCCCCGTCCAGCTGAGGGGCTGGGAGGCTTTGGGCAATAGTGCCGTGGGGTGAGAGGAAGTGGACACCTTTCCCCACATGAGGCCATGAACAGTAGTTCTGGTGAATGAGGCACTTAAGCAGCCTCTGCTGACTAACTTCTCCAGTTCTCCCAGAGCAGGTGGTGGCTGGGATAACATGATACCAGAGCACTAGGAACCGGCCTGAGGCCCTGAGGGGTATGAAAGGCTCACAGAGATGGCTAGGGGAGTTTGCCGCCCCTAGCATGAGCAATGGCAGCATGTCGTGTTGATGTGATGCCTGTTAGGAACTAGCCTTACTGGAGAGCTGGGTCTGCCCTGCTTTGAGCTGCTCACGGAACAAGCTGGCACCTACCAATGGCTTCATCCTCCCCTTGCTCCCTGGTCAGCGCATGGGGATGAGATGAGAGTGGTTTCCAATGGCCTGGAGGTGAAAGGCCCTGGGGGACTGTCCCTCCCCAGTTGATCCCCCTTTGGGTACTTCATGCCCTATCAGCAGACTGACTTCCCCCCCAGATGGAATATGTGAGCACCAGCCCAGCCTGGCTGACATGGAGCTGGGGGTCGTGTATGGCCACTTGCGCCGCTTGGAGGAAAGTTCTTCCTTCGTCTTCCAAAGACCTAAACTTACAGCACCAGAGCCCTTGCAATTGTCCAGAACCAGGCTTCAAATCCCTCTAGTGGCTCACGAGGTGGATAAGAGTCCTGGGGCAGCCAACCTTTGGGGTGGTCCCATGGACCAAGGAGCCCTCTTCAGTAAGAGGTTGCAGGAACTGAGGCCTCGAATAGCTTTTTCTGGAGCAGGATTCACCACAGGTGTCATGAGATGCTGGAAATGTGTCTGCGCACTCTGGAACCCAACTCATACAGACAAAAAAGGACACTACCGCTCCCAGCAGCAATCTCTCCTGCAGCTCACCTGCTAGAGATTAGGGGTCTTTCAGATCTGGATCATTCCCATGCCTCACCTCACTGACATTCCCATGAGCCTCACACACTCTGCTGGAAACAAGTAGCAGGCTCTTGCCCTGTATCCATGACACGCTCACTGCAGGGGTGGGGGGGAGAAAGCGCCACACCTGAGCACCGGTGGAGAGTCCTTACCTCCCCACATCCTGGCCATGTTCCTATAGCCCAGGCGCTCGGTGTCCTGGAGCCCGTCCCGACACCACAGCTCTCTTGCCTCTCTGATGTTCAGCCCTGGGGGAGAAGGACACACCCACTTGGGCCATTTGGCATTCCGGTTTCAGTGCCTGTTTCCTTCTGTTCCCATTGCTGGGTACACACTGGCCGGGGTCCTCGTGGCATCCATGGACCAATGGACTCGCAGGGTCCCCACCAGGTGGTTTAGTACCGGAAGGGGGATTTGTTTCAGTCATCGCAGTAATCATGGGACCCTTATGGCCATTGTGCTCTGGGAGTGGGTGCCTGTTAATGGTGGCGTCTAATACCGAGACCCCCCCCCGCACCCACTGAAGTCAGGCCCAGCTGGTGACATCCTACAAGCTTTGTGTCCTTTCCCTGTGGTTCCTGCTTCAGCTCCTACCCTCATGATGGGCTCTGTCCCTCCATATGCCTCAATAGCTCCATTCCTGTCCCCTCACTAGCTAGCTGCCCCGTCAGGGCTGATTTCCCTGGACTGGGGGACAGAGCTGGGCTCTGAGATAAAGAAACAAATTTCCCTGGCACTTTCACATTCACCTCCCTAATTCAGAGAGAGGGGCAGAGAAAGATTCACCATCTAAGGTGGGGTGGGTCTCAGAGGAGGGGGCTTCTTGCTGTAGGGTCCCATTGCCCAGCTGAGGGAGTCTCAAATGAGGGGGGGGGCCTTGTTTCTATGGTTCCTCTGCCCAGCTACAGTGGGTCTAAATAGAGAGGCTTTAGTTCATTCATTACAGGTCACTGATAGGTACGAATTTCTCTGGCCTGGTCTACACTAGGACTTTAATTCGAATTTAGCAGCGTTAATTCGAACTAACCGCTCAACCGTCCACACCAGGAAGCCATTTAATTCGAACTAGAGGGCTCTTTAGTTCGAATTTGGTACTCCACCCCGGCAGGTGGAGTAACGCTAAATTCGACATGGCTAGCTCGAATTAGGCTTGGTGTGGATGCTAATCGAACTTAGTAGCTCCGGGAGCTATCCCACACTGCACCACTCTGTTGACGCTCTGGACAGCAGTCCAAGCTTGGATTCTCTAGCCAGCCACACAGGAAATGACCCGCGAAAATTTGAATTCATTTTCCTGTCTGGGCACTTTGAATCTGACGTCCTGGTTGCACATCGGGGCGAGCTCCTCAGCACCTGCAACGATGCAGAGCTCTCCAGCAGAGGAGTCCGGGCAATCCCAGAATAGAAAGAGGTCCCCAGCATGGACTGACAGGGAAGTCATGGATCTGATCGCTGTGTGGGGCGAGGAGTCTGTGCTCTCGGAGCTGCGCTCCAGCAAGCGGAACGCGAAGACTTTTGAGAAGGTCTCTAAAGCCATGAAAGAGAAAGGATACAGCCGGGATGCGATGCAGTGCCGCGTGAAAGTGAAGGACCTAAGACAAGGGTATCAAAAAGTCAGAGCGGCAAACGGACGCTCCGGAGCACAGCCCCAGACATGCCGCTTCTACGAGGCACTGCATGCCATTCTAGGTGGGTCTGCCACCAGTGCCCCACCAGTGACGGTGGACTCCGAGGACGGAATAGTGTACCGGGACAGTTCCTCCTCCCTGTTCGCCGATGGGGAAGATGAGGAAGGGTCTTTTGAGGACGGCGCAGGCGACAGCAAACACACTCCCGCTTTCCCTGACAGCCAGGATCTCTTCATCACCCTCACAGAGATCCCCTACCAACCCTCCCCTGCCGTTAACCCGGACTCGGAATCAGGGGAAGGATCAGGCGGTAAGTGCTACACATGTATAAAATTTATTTTTATAACATTGTTATAGAAAAAATAGAAACAGTATTTACAAAATTCTAAATATTAAACTATATGAAAAGAAGGTCCACACAAATGGGGATAGAATAATAATCCTCTATCGACAATTCCACGAAGGTGTCATTCAGTTCCTCGCAAAGCCTCCGCATGAGGTTCGTCGGAAGAGGTGCCTTGTTGGGCGCTCCGTGGAAGCAGACTCTTCCACGCCAGGACATCCGAATATACAGAGGAATCATCGCCTCTACTAGCATTGCTGCATATGGTCCTGGTCTGTGCAGTGCATCCCGTAACATCCTGTCTTTCTGGGCACGAGTGACCCGCCTCAGGGTGATCTCGTTCTGCAAATACTGCATCTAAGTAGGGCAATTAGTGTAGTGTTACTATTGTTAATGGTTTAAAATTAGGTTGCATAACAATGACCCTCTCCTAACAGCCACGTGCTAGAGGCCACAGAGAACAAGCATCCATTTATCGTTCCCGTGCACTGGCGGGAGGGGCTGCAAAAGGCTCATCCTTTCTGCTTTGCACATTGCCTTTAGCAGAAGAGCACAGCTATCCACTAACTGATAAGCAATATGTACTGTAAGGCTTACCAGGACTTTGTGCAAGAGGGATGCAGCTGTCTTTCCTCGCTTGTGCGCTCTCCAGTGCAATGGCGCCGCCAATGAGAGCGTATTCCGAAATCTCGGACTAGTTCTGAGATCTCCTGAGACTTGGTGTCCTGTATGGTCTTGTTAACTGAAACTGACTAGACTGTGTTCACTGTTGGCAAACATGTAGGTGTTCAAGGAAATCACCTACTTTTTCGCATCACACAGCTTCGGCTCTTTCCCGGACTGCCCCGGCATCCCCCTCGCAGAGGCTGGCTCAGATTAGAGGCCGAAAGAAAAAGACTAGGGACGACATGTTCCAGGAACTGATGGCCTGCTCCAGAGCGGAGGCGGCAGAGCAGAGACAGTGGAGGGAGACCCTGTGTCAGCAGCATCGCACTCACATGGAACGGGAGGATAGGTGGCGGCAGGAAGACCAGCAGGCGACTCAAATGCTGCTTGATCTAATGAGGGAGCAAACGGACACGCTCCGGCGCCTTGTAGATGTTCTGCAGGACCGCAGGCAGCAGGAGAGAGCCCCCCTGCACTGCATCTGCAACCGCCCTCCAACGCCAAGAAGTCCTGTCCCCCCCTCACCCAAAGTTACAAGAGGGGCGGTAGGGGCCGTGAGAACTGTCACTGCACCGCAGCAGAGCGCTAATGTTCAAGACACCTCTCGCGCTGTAAATTTGTACAAGTTCTTTCCTTACAGCATCACCCAGTCCCAACTCCAAGTTTCAACCCCCCACTGTGTACTACATTATTAAAAGCGGTTTGCTGTTACTCACTGTTTCCGTCACGTTTCTCGTGTCAGAAGACTTTCTGGGGGGGGGGGGAATTGTAATTGCAGTGCATAGCCCACAGTACCATGGTACAGACTTGGGTGCAGGGTCAACTGCAGGGCACACACAGACTGCAGTCACTAGGCACCAGGGACAGTCTGTGTGGTGTATGCTGCCCCGGGTCTTTCGTTGATGTGTATGCTTGTCCAGGGTCCTGGTGCCTGCCATCCCCAAATGTAAAGGCAGGCTTCCCTTAACAGGGACGTGCCGACCGTAGCCACGATCCTCCCCGGTGCCCTGAGCCCCAAAAAGAGCCCTCATCCAGGGACAGATACTCACCCTTCCCCCATACCCCTCACCCCTTCCAACGCCCAAACCCACAGCCCACAGCCGTCATGCAAACCCCTATCCAAAGACGGCACCCCTCGCCCCTTCCTGCAAACCCACCCATTCCTGCAAAACCCCCCCCAAATGCACAACCACCGTAAACCGTCCCCCACCCCACAGACCTATGTAGGAGCAGGAGGCTGTCCGTCATGTTTTGGACAAGCGGTTTGTACATCAGTGCACACCGAACCCAGCACAGTATGCTTCCATGTTTCAACCAAGAAACAGAAATGCAAAGTCAACGAAAGATTTATTATTAATTACCGTAACATTTCATTAGTTTTAAAACGTGCTTTGGAAGTGGGGGAAACTTGGAGAACAGGGTTTGTGAGCTCAGATCTAACTCGACACATACAGACACAGGCCCATGATCAGGCTCTCTTAAAATCAAGTGGACAGTCACAGGTTACCCTGCTCTGCGAGGAAACTAGCTTTCAAAGCCTCCCGGATGCACATCGCTTCCCGCTGGGATATTCTCTCGGCACGGGTGTCTGGCTGATCGTAAACAGCAGCCAGGCGATTTGCCTCAACCTCCCAAGCGGCCAAAAAGGTCTCGCTCTTGCTCTCACAGAGATTGTGGAGCACACAGCAAGCAGCAATAACTAAGGGGATATTCTTTTCGCTGACACTTTCGAGCTTTATCTCTGCGAGCGAGGAAAGTCTAATGCAATCATCTTCCTTCTGCAATTCTGATGCTCTGCTGAGAATTTGGCAGTTATACGTTGTTAAAACAGCGAAACATGAGAAATACACTGCGGATTATTGGGAAGCACGAATTCCTCCTGCTCCCATCCTAAAATTGCTATTCGGATGCACAGATAGCAAGTTGACCAAGATACGCTGTGAAAACAGCTATACCTGAGCAATTCATTCCAAATCACATGTAGGCACCAATTTCTCCTTGAAACACGCTAAAAATGCTATTACGTTCCACTGCTGGCCATTTGGAAGAGCTCCGTTTGTGAACATTCCTAAAAAGGAGCCGTTCAGTGCAAACCACTGCTAGGCAACACTTTCTCCTGGAACCATTTCACAAATGCTATTCGGTTGCATTGCTGGCCATAAGACTAATCTGCGTGTGTGAAAATTGATACATGAGAAATTCATGCAGGTTCATTGCTAGGCACAGTTTTCTCTGAGAATCGTCTTTCACAAACCAATAGCATCCCCTGCTGGACAATTGGTAGAGATTACTTTCGTGAACATTGCTAAACATGACCCATTCATTACAGGTCACAGATAGGTACGAATTTCTGTTTGAAATATGCACAAAATAGCATTCGATTGCACTGTTAAGCCTTTTGTTAGAGCTCCTTCCGTGAAAATAGCAAAACATGACCCTTTCGAGCCTTATCTCTTCGAGCGAGGAATGTCTAATGGAATCGTCCTCCTTCTGCAAATCTCATGCACTAATGAGAATTTGGCAGTTAAACGTTGTGAAAACAGCGAAACATGAGAAATACACTGTGGATTATAGGGAAGCACGAATTCCTCCTGCTCCCATCCTAACTTTGCTATTCGGATGCATAGCTAGCAACGTGACTAAGATACGCTGTTAAAACAGCTATAACTGAGCAATTCATTCGAAATCACTCGTAGGGACGAATTTCTCCTAGAAACACGCTAAAAAGGCAACAAGGATCCACTGCTGGCCGTTTGGAAGAGCTCCGTTTGTGAAAATTCCTAAAAAGGAGACGTTCAGTGCAAACCACTGCTAGGCAACACTTTCTCCTAGACCCATCTTACAAATTCTA
Organism: Mauremys mutica; assembly: GCF_020497125.1. Taxonomy (NCBI): domain Eukaryota; kingdom Metazoa; phylum Chordata; order Testudines; family Geoemydidae; genus Mauremys; species Mauremys mutica. The sequence goes on along the minus strand of NC_059089.1, from coordinate 3,745,141 downwards.
TTCCGATGCATTGCTGGCAATCTGGCAGAGATCCGTTTGGGAAAACAGCGAAATGTGAGAAATTCATTGCGGATTATTGTCATTCATGAATTTCTCCTGGTACCATCCTAAAATTGCTATTAAGATGCACTGCTGTCAATTTGAGCGAAGGATTCAAACCAGCGAAACATGAGAAAAAATTCCACACCATTGTTAAGCACGAATTCCTCCTGCTCCCATCCTAAACTTTCTATTCGGATGCACAGCAACGACACGACCGAGATACGCTTTGAAAACAGCTACACATGAGCAATTCATTCCAAATCTTTCGTAGGCACGAATTGCTCCTGGAACCACCCTAAAAATGCTATTCGATTACACTCCTGCCCATTTGGCAGAGATCCGTTTGTGAAAATAGCTAAACATCAGGTATTCATTCAAGACGTGAAATAGGCACTTGAAAAGAGCTAATAAAGAATTATTAAGACCACATCAGTGCTAGAAACGACTTTCCCCTTGAACCAACCTCCAATTGCTATTCGAAAGCACTGGTGACTATTTGGCAGAGTTCCTTTCGTGAAAAGTGCTAAAATGGAAACGTTCAGTGCAAACCACTGCTAGGCAACACTTTCTCCTGGAACCATTTTACAAATGCTATTCGGTTTCATTGCTGGCCATAAGACTAATCTGTGTGTGTGAAATTGATACATGAGAAATTCATGCAGGTTCATTTCTAGGCACAGTTATCTCTGGGAATCGTCTTTCACAGGGGAATAGAATCCCCCGCTGGACAATTGGTAGAGATTCCTTTCGTGAACATTGCTAAACATGAGCCAGTCATTACAGGTAACTGATAGGTACGAATTTCTCTTTGAATTATCCACAAAATAGCATTCGGTTGCAGTGTTAAGACCTTTGTTAGAGCTCCTTCCGTGAAAATAGCAAAATATGACCCTTTCGAGCCTTATCTCTGCGAGCGAGGAAAGTCTAAAGGAATCGTCCTCCTTCTGCAATTCTGATGCACTGCTGAGAATTTGGCAGTTATACGATGTGAAAACAGTGAAACATGAGAAATACACTGCGGATTATTGGAAAGCACCAATTCCTCCTGCTCCCATCCTAAAATTGATATTCGGATGCAAAGCTAGCAACTTGACCGAGATACGCTGTGAAAACAGCTATACCTCATCAATTCATTCGAAATCACTCGTCAGTACTAATTTCTCCTGGAAACACGCTAAAAATGCTCTTCGGTTCCACTGCTGGCCGTTTGGAAGAGCTCCGTTTGTGAAAACTCCTAAAAAAGAGACGTTCAATGCAAACCACTGCTCGGCAAAACTATCCCCTAGACCCATCTTACAAATGCTATTGCGATGCAATGCTGGCAATTTGGCAGAGATCCGTTTGGGAAAACAGCGAAAAGTGAGAAATTCATTGCGGATTATTGGTATTCATGAATTTCTCCTAGTACCATCCTACAATTTCTATTAAGATGCACTGCTGTCAATTTGACAGAGGTACGATTTCAACGAAGGTTTCAAAGCAGCTAAACGTGAGTAAGAATTCCACACCATTGGTAAGCACGAATTCTTCCTGTTCCCATCCTAAACTTCCTATTCGGATGCACAGCAACAACATGACCGAGATACGCTGTGGAAACAGCTACACATGAGCAATTCATTCCAAATCTTTCGTAGGCACGAATTTCTCCTGGAACCACCCTAAAAATGCTTAATAATTCTTCATTAGCTCTTTTCAAGTGCCTATTTCACGTCTTGAATGACTACCTGATGTTTAGCTATTTTCACAAACGGATCGCTGCCAAAAGGCCAGAAGTGGAAACCAATTGCCTTTTTAGCGTGTTTCTAGGAGAACGTCGTCCCTACGAGAGATTTCGAATGAATTGCTCAGTTATAGCTGTTCAAGCGTATCTCGGTCAAGTTGCTAGCTTTGCATCCGAATGGCAAAGTTAGGATGGGAGCAGGAGGAATTCGTGCTTCCCAATAATCCGCAGTGTATTTCTTATGTTTCGCTGTTTTCACAACGTATAAGTGCCAAATTCTCATCAGTCCATGAGATTTGCAGAAGGAGGATGATTCCGTTAGACTTTCCTCGCTCGCAGAGATAAGGCTCGAAAGAGTCATGGCTTGCTATTTTCAGGAAGGAGCTCTAACAAAAGGCTTAACAGTGCAATCGAATGCTATTTTGTGCATATTTCAAAGAGAAATTCGTACGTATAAGTGACAATGAATGGGTTCTGTTTAGCAATGTTCACCAAAGGAATCTCTACCAATTGTCCAGCAGGGGATGCTATTGGCTTGTGAAAGACGATTCTCAGAGAAAACTGTGCCTAGCAATGAACCTGCATGAACTTCTCATGTATCAATTTTCACACACGCAGATTAGTCTTATGGCCAGCAATGCAACCGAATAGCATTTGTAAAATGGTTCCAGGAGAAAGTGTTGCCTAGCAGTGCTTTACACTGAACGTGTCCTTTTTAGCAATTTTCACGAAAGGAACTCTGCCAAATAGCCACCAGTGCTTTCGAATAGCAATTGCAGGTTGGTTCAAGGGGAAAGTCGTGTCTAGCACTGAAGTGGGCTTAATAAGTCTTCATTAGCTCTTTTAAAGTGCCTTGTTTACGTCTTGAATGAATACCTGATGTTTAGCTATTTTCACAAACGGATCTGTGCCAAATGGGGAGGAGTGTAATCGAATAGTATTTTTAGGGTGGTTCGAGGAGCAATTCGTGCCTACGAAAGATTTGGAATGAATTGCTCATGTTTAGCTGTTTTCACAGATGGGTCTAGGAGAAAGTTTTGCCTACCAGTGGTTTGCACTGAACTTCTCCTTTTTAGGAATTTTCACAAACGGAGCTCTTACAAATGTCCAGCAGTTTAACCTAATTGCATTTTAGCGTGTTTCCAGGAGAAATTCGTGCCTACGAGTGATTTCGAATGAATTGCTCATGTATAGCTGTTTTCACAGCGTATCTCGGTCAAGTAGCTACCTGTGCATCCGACTAGCAACTTTAGGATGGGACAGGAGGAATTCGTGCTTAATAATGGTGTGGAATTCTTACTCATGTTTAGCTGCTTTGAAACCTTCGCTCAAATCGTACCTCTGTCAAATTGACAGCAGTGCATCTTAATAGCAATTTTAGGATGGTACCAGGAGAAATTCATGAATACCAATAATCCGCAATGAATTTCTCACATTTCGCTGTTTTCCCAAACGGATCGCTGCCAAATTGCCAACAATGCATCGGAATAGCATTTGTAAGATGGGTCTAGGAGAAAGTGTTGCCTAGCAGTGGTTTGCACTGAACGTCTCCTTTTTAGGTATTTTCACAATCGGAGCTCTTCCAAATGGCCAGCAGTGGAACCTGATTGCCTTATTGGCGTGTTTCTAGGAGAAATTAAGCCTACGAATGATTTCGAATGAATTGCTCAGATATAGCTTTTTTCACAGCGTATCTCGGTCAAGTTGCTCGCTGTGCATCCGAATAGCAAAGTTAGGATGGGAGCAGGAGGAATTCGTGCTTTCCAATAATCCGCAGTGAATTTCTCATGTTTCACTGTTTTCACAACGTATAACTGCCAAAGACTCAGCAGTGAATCAGAATTGCATAAGGAGGACGATTCCATTAGACTTTCCTCGCTCCCAGTGCTTTCGAATAGCAGTTGGCGGTTGGTTCAAGGGGAAAGTCGTGTCTAGCACTGATGTGGGCTTAATAATTCTTCATTATATCTTTTCAAGTTCCTAGCTAACTTCGAGTCGAACAAATGTATTTGAAGCATAAGTTTCCGTGGGCTACAACCCACTTCATCGGAAGCATAAAATGGAACATATAGTAAAGATATCGAAACATATAGAGAACATGAAAAGGTTGGGGGCGGGTTCCTGACCACTCTAAGAGGCTAATTTATTAACACGATGCACTGCTAGTGTTTACTAAGAGACGGGATGGTGAGAAAGACAAAAGAGGAGTTCATTATTTCTGATCTGTGCTAGGGATAAATTGCTCAAGCTATAATGCTTTAAAAGCCCTACGGTTTGGAAGAGAGCTGTTCAAAAGAGAAATTCATTATACTCTTCTCTAGGTATCTGCCTTTTAAAAACGTTAGGATGCACTGAGCTGTGCTACTGACAAATTTCTCAAGGCCATGCTTGAATAGGCACTAGTAAGCACTACTGCTGATTTGGAAGTGAGCTGTTCATGACAAAGCGAAAAAAATACTATTCGTTCGTGAGCTCGGCTAATGCTAAATGTCTCAAGGAACTATAATCGGAAAGCCATTAGGATTTACTTCTTTACGTTTTGCAGAGATCTGTTCGTGAGAAAGACGAAAAAGAGAATTTTGTTCCTGATCTGAGGAAGGCACAACTGTCTCAAGGAATCACGATTCAAAAACAACGAGGATGCACTGCTAATGGTTTGGAAGAGGTCTGTTGATGAGCTCAGAAGAGAAATTCATTGGTAAGCTTCACACTAGGATCACCTTCTCTATAACTCTTTGGATGCAGTGCTATTGACGTCTAAGAGATTTTTGTGAGACAGAGGAAAAATGAAAGCTCCTTTTTATCTGAAAGAGCGTTAACAGTCCTAATAGTAATTTGCTGATTTTGTCGATCAGTCAACTTCCTTTAAAAACCAGTCCTGTACGTTACCTGGCACTTTCCTTATCATGGCAGTACATGTGTTTGAGCATCTTGTCTTGTTTTCATGCTATCATTACCAAGGCTAAATCTTCCGTAATAAAGATAGCGTGATCGAAGGACGCCGCTGAGGCTAAGGGACAATGAGCGCTAACCCCTCCCTTTGTGTGAAATAATGGCTCCAGTGAAGCCGATTTCAAAATTCGCTCTTTGACTTATTTCCTGCCGAGAGTCACCACGAAGGAATCTGAAATTCTTTCGGACGATCATACCGTGAGAAATTTGTCTCTAGCCTTGATCAGGAATGAATTTCGAAGGCTGACGGAGTAAGGCTCCAATAAGTCGGCCACAGCACTCATTGTCGCGTTTCTCATTTTGGTCATTTTCACAAAGCGCTCGCTACCAAACCACCAGGAGAGATTTCTCATGGCTTTTACACGAAGACTCCATGAGTAATTATTCTCTGGCGCTGACGAGGAATGGATTGCTATTTGGTAATTTTATCACAGCTGATCTCTACCAAACCAGCAGCAGCTAATTCTAACGACTGTTAGAGTAACATTCCGTGAGACGTCTGTCACTAACCCGGTGGTGGGGCTGAGGTGGGCTAGAAGGAAAATTGGGGGGACTACGTCAGAGGTGGGCGACCGGAGCCGGGCAGTGGGCGGCAGCTGGTGCCACGGGGCGGGTGGCTGCAGCGCTGTGGTCTCCTCAGCGTGCGTCCCCCCTTGCAGCCCTTAGGAGCTGCCTGGCCGCGGGCCCAGCTCGGGGATCAGCAGAACCGTTGGGGAGCCAGGGTGGGTCAGTCGGAGCTGCTGTGAGGAGACTCGGACCTTCTACCTGCCCTGAGTGGTGACCCCCCAATGTGTGGAGACATGGCCAGTGGTCTTCTCTTGTCACCCCAGTCCCTTGCTGGGGCTCAGGACTGCACCGCTGCTGGAGTAGGGCTGCCAGATCCCCGCTGGAACACCGGAAGGCTAACATAATTTTGCTTGCTCTTGAGCCCAGAATGCCTGTTAACATATTTCCAAGTATGCTATTGCACGTTCTTTGTATCAGCCCAAGTTTGTACCAATTCAGTGATCTGGTGCTCTTGCCCCGGTACAATAGTATGATGCAATGCTTGCCTTATTTTTCAATGCCCTTCTAGGTCTACTGAATTTATAATTCCTGTCCCTGTTCCTATAACTCTTTAAAAGTATCTGCTATAGCTCGACAGTGACGAGGGACGGGATGTGTTGATTGGAAGAATCTGGACCATGCTTCAAATATGACGGCGCTCTATTGTGCACATTCAGGCCATGTTAGCGTCAAATTATTCCTGGTCCAGTTTATTGAAAGGTGTAGTTTTACTTGCATCTCTATGGGAGGCTTCATCTTCAGCTAATGAGGATGAGTTACATTTATGGTTGTGAACCATTTAAAACTAGACTGTTGTATTTCCTACCAATTTAGTTCCATTCACCCGTATTGATATTGTCTGAGTCACTAGGGTTCCTGGTTTAAAAGGTGGAAACCCATGGTATCCAGGAAGAGCAGGTAGACAATGACGATTGTAATCTATGGTAGGCTGGGTAGGTGTGCTAAACTCCAATATACCGTCACGGTCATAGGGTGTGATGTTTAGCCAGTAAGTAACTCAAAGGACCCATGTAACATGTAACATGTGCTGCAGCTGGGTCTCTATGTATCTCACCCAGCCAATAACATCAGCCGGCAAGCCAGGGGCGAGATCTATGGGATGCACAGGCTCTTCATGCAGAAGAGGGGTGTAACCCCCAAGCAGATTACCTAGAGTCCTGGAGCTCTGTCTGCTGGCAGCTCAGGGAGTAGGAGCCAAGGCAAACTCAGAGTCTGCCCAGCAACCAATAGGGAGTGGAGATGCCCCTCCCAGGGAGTGGAAGAGAGGGGAGAAGCCATTTTTGAGGAGAGGCTGGAGCCAGCCAGGGCAAGGGCCGAACTGGCTGTGAGGGGGGCTGGTGAGTCCCAGGCCTGCAAGCAGGGTTCCCCCTGAGAACTGGCCTCTAGGGACCTGACCGCAGATCCCTCAGCTGGGTTTTCCTTCCTCACGGATGATTCCCAATTGTTATGTTTGCTGAGAAATTTCCCCAGCCAGGCTGGGTTCGCCTCCAGCTCCCCTGGTGAGACCAGTCCCCACATGGTCAGCGCTGCTAGTCCAGGGCTGATTCCTGCCTGAGGAGGATCCCTGCCAGCGGACAGCAGCCCCTGGAATCGTCCAGCGTCATCCTCAACCCTGAAGATCATTTGTGGAATTCGTGAGTGCCTTGTCTTTAGTTAGTGAGTCAGGGAATTTGTTTTGGGGACCCTCTACTCCCTGAACTGTGTCCTCAAGCCAGGGAGTGAGGGTTTGAGGATTTTATAATCTACCGCTTATTACACCTGTGGAGGGATTCACCACCTCCTCCCACTTGTGGGTCTTTTGGGCTGTACTGAACCCAGTCAGCCGCACTGCTACACCTCTGCAGAGAATTGTATAGGTCATCAAGGGCCCCAGCAAGGTACGCGTACCAACAGGACACTAGTTTTACATTTGTTACATCCAGACACGGGTATTTTAAGTGTGGGCACCGGTGACCCTAAACATAGTGTTTCCCCTGTTATGTAGTATTTGTTGCCTGTTTAATATAATTGTTGTGTTGAATATATTTTTATGTGTTGTGCTATTTCTTGGAAGTCTCCAACTATCTGTCAAATAAGTGGGGATTCCTCTGTAGTTAGAATTTTCCGCCCAAGCTGCCCTGGTGACCCTGCCAGGAAGGAGCGAGGGGGTGGAGGCAGCGCCAACTAATTTTATAACCAAAAAAGGAAAAAGATTCACCCTACTGAGTGGGTGGCGGGATCCAAAAGAACCAAGACCTGTCCATCAGAACATGTAAGCGGATTGCCATTAAAGGAGGTAATCAGGTGGAGAGGGGCGCTACAGGGGTAAGAAACCCAGCTGGGAAATGGGGCTGTGGGGCTCGGGTTTGAGAACTGTGGCAGGGAACGGGGGCCTGTGGGGGATGGGTTAGAGCCCTGTGGAAGGGAATGGGGGGCTGTGGTGGATGGGTTTCAGCGCTGTGGCAGGGAATGGGAGGTTGTGCAGGATGGGTTTGAGTGCTGTGGCAGGGAATGGGGGCAGTGGCGGATAGGTTTGAGGGCTGCGGCAGGGAATGGGAACTGTGGGGGATGGGTTTGAGCGCTGTGGCAGGGAACGAGGCGGCTGTGATGGGGCTATGGGGGATGGGTTTGAGCGCTGTGGCAGGGAATGGGAGGTTGTGGGGGATGGGTTTGAGCTCTGTGTCAGGGCACAGGGGGCTGTGGTGGGGCTGAGGGGGATGGGTATTGAGCTCTGTGGTAGGGCACGGGGTCTGTGGTGGGGCTGTGGGGTTGGGTTTGAGTGCTGGGGCAGGGAATGGGGGTCTGTGGGGGATGGGTTTGAGAGCTCTGGCAGGGAATGGGGGGCTGTGGGGGATGGGTCTGAGGGCTGTAGCAGGGAATGAGGCGGCTATGATTGGGTTGTGGCGTTCGGGTTTCAGGGCTGAGGAAGGGAATGGGGGCAGTGGGGGATGGGTTTGAGCGCTGTGGTAGGCAACGAGGTGGCTGTGATGGGGCTGTGGGGGATGGGTTTGAGAACAGTGGCAGGGAATAGGGGGCTGGGCGGGATGGGTTTGAGGGCTGTGTGAGGTAATGAGGCAGCTGTGATGGGGCTGTGGGGATGGGGTTTGAAAGATGTGGCAGGGAACGAGGCTGCTGTGATGGGGCTGTGTGGGATGGGTTTCAGCACTCTGGCAGGAAACCGGGGGCTGTGGGAAATGGGTTTGAGCGCTGTGGCAGGGAATGTGGGGCTGTGGATGATGGGTTTCATCCCTGTGGTAGGGCACGGGGGTCTGTGGTGGGTCTGTGGGGTTGGGTTTGAGAGCTGTGCAGGGAATGGGGGGCTGTGGGGGATGGGTCTGAGGGCTGTAGCAGGGAATGAGGCGGCTATGATTGGGTTGTGGAGTTCGGGTTTCAGGGCTGAGGAAGGGAATGGGGGCAGTGGGGGATGGGTTTGAGCGCTGTGGTAGGGAACGAGGTGGCTGTGATGGGGCTGTGGGGGATGGGTTTGAGAACAGTGGCAGGGAATAGGGGGCTGGGCGGGATGGGTTTGAGGGCTGTGTGAGGTAATGAGGCAGCTGTGATGGGGCTGTGGGGATGGGGTTTGAAAGATGTGGCAGGGAACGAGGCGGCTGTGATGGGGCTGTGTGGGATGGGTTTCAGCACTCTGGCAGGAAACCGGGGGCTGTGGGAAATGGGTTTGAGCGCTGTGGCATGGAATGTGGGGCTGTGGGGGATGGGTTTGAGTGCTGTGGCAGGGAATGTGGGACTGTGGGGGATGGGTTTGAGGTCTGTGAAAGGGAATGGGGGCTGTGGGGGATGGGCTTAAGCGTTGTGGTAGGGAACGAGGCGGCTGTGAAGGGGCTGTGGTGGATGGCTTTGAGCTCTGTGGCAGGGAATGGGGGCTGTGGGGGATGGGTTTGAGTGCTGGGGCAGGGAATGGGGGTCTGTGGGGGATGGGTTTGAGGGCTGTAGCAGGGAACGAGGCGGCTATGATGGGGTTGTGGGGTTCGGGTTTGAGGGCTGAGGAAGGGAATGGGGGGCAGTGGGGGATGGGTTTGAGTGCTGTGGTAGGGAATGGGGGCTGTGGGGGATGGGTTTGAGCGCTGTGGTAGGGAATGTGGGGCTGTGGATGATGGGTTTCATCCCTGTGGTAGGGCACGGGGGTCTGTGGTGGGTCTGTGGGGTTGGGTTTGAGAGCTGTGCAGGGAATGGGGGGCTGTGGGGGATGGGTCTGAGGGCTGTAGCAGGGAATGAGGCGGCTATGATTGGGTTGTGGAGTTCGGGTTTCAGGGCTGAGGAAGGGAATGGGGGCAGTGGGGGATGGGTTTGAGCGCTGTGGTAGGGAACGAGGTGGCTGTGATGGGGCTGTGGGGGATGGGTTTGAGAACAGTGGCAGGGAATAGGGGGCTGGGCGGGATGGGTTTGAGGGCTGTGTGAGGTAATGAGGCAGCTGTGATGGGGCTGTGGGGATGGGGTTTGAAAGATGTGGCAGGGAACGAGGCGGCTGTGATGGGGCTGTGTGGGATGGGTTTCAGCACTCTGGCAGGAAACCGGGGGCTGTGGGAAATGGGTTTGAGCGCTGTGGCAGGGAATGTGGGGCTGTGGGGGATGGGTTTGAGTGCTGTGGCAGGGAATGTGGGACTGTGGGGGATGGGTTTGAGGTCTGTGAAAGGGAATGGGGGCTGTGGGGGATGGGCTTAAGCGTTGTGGTAGGGAACGAGGCGGCTGTGAAGGGGCTGTGGTGGATGGCTTTGAGCTCTGTGGCAGGGAATGGGGGCTGTGGGGGATGGGTTTGAGTGCTGGGGCAGGGAATGGGGGTCTGTGGGGAATGGGTTTGAGGGCTGTAGCAGGGAACGAGGCGGCTATGATGGGGTTGTGGGGTTCGGGTTTGAGGGTTGAGGAAGGGAATGGGGGGCAGTGGGGGATGGGTTTGAGTGCTGTGGCAGGGAATGGGAGGCTGTGGAGGATGGGTTTGAGCGCTGTGGTAGGGAATGTGGGGCTGTGGATGATGGGTTTCAGCCCTGTGGTAGGGCACGGGGGTCTGTGGTGGGTCTGTGGGGTTGGGTTTGAGAGCTGTGCAGGGAATGGGGGGGCCTGTAGGGGATGGGTTTGAGTGCTGGGGCAGGGAGTGGGGGGCTGTGAGTGTTGGGTTTGAGAGCTGTGGCAGGGAAGGAGGCGGCTGTGATGGGGCTGTGTGGGATGGGTTTCAGCTCTCTGGCAGGGAACGGGGGGCTGTGGGGTGGGTTTAAGCGCTGACGCAGGGAATGGGGGCTGTTGAGATGGGTTTTAGCGCTGTGGCAGAGAATGAGGCGGCTATGATGGGGTTATGTGGCTGTGGGGGATCGGTTTATGGACTGTCGTAGAGAATGGGGGGCTGTGGGGGTTGGGTTTGAGAGCTCTGGCATGAAATGGGGGGCTGTGGTGGATGGGTTTGAGCACTGTAGCAGGGAACGAGGCGGCTATGATGGGGTTGTGGGGTTCGGGTTTGAGGGCTGAGGAAGGGAATGGGAGGCTGTGGAGGATGGGTTTGAGCGCTGTGGGAAGGAACGAGGCGGCTGTGATGAGGCAATTGGGGACGGGTTTGAGGGCTGTGGCAGGGAATGGGGGGCTGTGGGGGTGGGTTTCAGCCCTGTGGCAGGGAGGGGGCGGAGGTGGGGGAAGGGTTCGAGCGCTGTGGCAGGGAATGGGGGGCTGTGGCGGATGGGTTTGTGGGCTGTGGCAGGGAATAAGAGGGTATGGGGGTCGGGTTTGAGTGCTGTGGCAGGGAATGGGGGGCTGTGGGGGATGGGTTTGAGAGCTGTGCGAGGGAATGAGGTGGCTGTGATGAGGCTGTGGGGGATGGGTTCAATGTCTGTGAAACGGAATGGGGGGCTGTGGAGTCGGGTTTGAGTGCTGTGGCAGGGAATGGGAGGCTGTGGAGGATGGGTTTGAGCGCTGTGGCAGGGAATGGGGGCTGTGGGGGATGGGTGTGAGTGGTGCGGCACAGAACGAGGTTGTGATGGGTCTGTGGGGGATGGGTTTGACGACGGTGGCAGGGATCAAGGCGACTGTGATGGGGCTGTGGGGGATGGGTTTGAACGCTGGGAATGAGGACTGTGGGGGATGGGTTTGAGCGCTGTGGCAGGGTATGGGGGGCTGTGGGTGATGGGTTTGACCGGTGTGGCAGCGAATCGGGGGCTGTAGGGGATGAGTTTGAGGGCTTTGGCAGGGAATGATGAGCTAGTTATGGGTCTGTGGGTAATCGGTTTGAGCATTGTGGAAGGGAATGGCGGGATGTGCGGGATGGGTTTGAGCCCTGTGGCAGGGAATGAGGTCCTGTGGGGGATGGGTTTGAGGTCTGTGGCAGGGAATGGGGGTTGTGGGGGATGGGTTTGAGGGTTGTGGGATGGAACGAGGCGGCTGTGATGGGGCTGTGGGGGATGGGTTTGAGGGCTGTGGCAGGGAATGAGGGGCTGTGGGGGTGGGTTTCAGTGCTGTGGCAGGGAGTGGGCGGAGGTGGGGGAAGGGTTCGAGTGCTGTGGCAGGGAATGGGAGGCTGTGGGGATGGGTTTTAGCGCTGTGGAAGGGAATGGGGGCTGTGGGGGAGGGGTTTGAGTGCTGTGGCAGGGAATGGTGGCTGTGGGGGATGGGTTTGTGGGCTGTGGCAGGGAATGGGGGTCTGTGATGGGGATGTGTGCGATGGGTTTGAGCGGTCCGGAATGGAATGGGATGCTGTTGGGGACGATTTTGAGCACTGTGGATTGGAATGGGGGGCTCTTGGGGATAGGTTTGAGGGCTTTGGCAGGAAATGGTGTGCTGTGGGGCATGGGTTTGAGCGCTGTTGAAGGGAGAAGGCGGCTGTGATTGAGCTGTGGGGGATGGGTTTGAGTGGTGTGGTAGGGAATGGGGGCTGTGGGGGATGGGTTTGAGGGCTGTGGCAGGGAATGGGGGCTGTGGGTGATGGGTTTGACCGGTGTGGAAGGAAATCGGGGGCTGTGGGGGATGGGTTTGAGGGCTGTGGCAGGGAATGATGTGCTTGTTATTGGTCTGTGGGTAATCGGTTTGAGCATTGTGGAAGGGAATGGCGGGATGTGCGGGATAGGTTTGAGCGCTGTCACAGGGAATGGGGGTTGTGGGGGATAGGTTTGAGGGTTGTGGCAGGGAATGGGGTCCTGTGGGGGATAGGTTTGAGGTCTGTGGCAGGGAATGGGGGGCTGTGGGGGATGGGTTTGAGCACTGTGGCAGGGAATGGGGGGCTGTGGGGGATGGGTTTGAGCGCTGTGGTCGGGAATGGGGGGCTGTGATTGGGCTGTGGGGGTCGGGTTTGAGCGCTGTGGCAGGGAATGGGGGGCAGTGATTGGGGCAGTGGGGGATGGGTTTGAGCGCTGTGGTAGGGAATGGGGGGCTGTTGGGGATGGGTTTGAGCGTTGTGGCATGGAATGAGGCGGCTGTGATGTGGCTGTGGGCGATGGGTTTTTGGGCTGTGGAAGGGAATGGGGGGCTGTGGGGGATGGGTTTGAGCGCTGTGGCAGGGAATGGGGGGCTGTGGGGGATGGGTTTTAGCGCTGTGGAAGGGATTGGGGGGCTCTGGGGAATGGATTTAGAGCTGTGGCAGGGAATGGAGGGCTGTGGGGGATGGGTTTGAGCACTGTGGCAGGGAATGGGGGGCTGTGGCGGATGGGTTTGTGGGCTGTGGCAGGGAATAAGAGGTTATGGGGGTCGGGTTTGAGTGCTGTGGCAGGGAATGGGGGGCTGTGGGGGATGGGTTTGAGAGCTGTGCGAGGGAATGAGGTGGCTGTGATGAGGCTGTGGGGGATGGGTTCAATGTCTCTGAAACGGAATGGGGGGCTGTGGGGGATCGGTTTTAGTTTTGCAGCAGGGAATGGGGGGCTATGGTGGTCGGGTTTGAGTGCTGTGGCAGGGAATGGAGGGCTGTGGGGGATGGGATTGAGGGCTGTGGCAGAGGATGGGGGGCTGTGGGGGCCGGGTTTGAGTGCTGTGGCAGGGAATGGTGGGCTGTGGGGGCCCGGTTTGACCTCTGTGGCAGGGAATGGGTGGCTGTGGGGGATGGGTTTGAGTGCTGTGGCAGGGAACGAGGCGGCTGTGATGGGGCTGTGGGTGATGGGTTTGAGCGCTGTGGCAGGGAATGGGGGGCTGTGGAGTCGGGTTTGAGCGCTGTGGCAGAGAATGGGGGGCTGTGGGGGATGGTTTGAGCGCTGTGGCAGGGAATGGGGGGCTGTGGGGGATGGGTTTGAGCACTGTGGCACGGAATGTGGGGCTGTGGGGGATGGGTTTGAGCACTGTGGCAGGGAATCTGGGGCTATGGGGGATGGGTTTGAGCGCTCTGGCAGGGAATGGGGGGCTGTAGGGTTTGGAGGTTATGGAGGGGTCAGTGGCTGTGGTGGAGCACACTGGGTCAGCGCATTCAGCTGTTAACCCAAAGGATGGTGATTTGAGCCCACCCAGGGATGGTACTGACCCTACTACCTCCTTGGACCCTCAAAGGAACCCTTTTGCCGCTTCAGAGCTGTCCCTGCTGGCCTCAGTGTGTTCAGCTTGTGGCCCGAAGGGCGCGCTGGCTGCGACACGAAAATCCATCTCCCAGCAGCTATGCCGGGGTCTCGGGCTTAATCCTCAAGGCCGAGCACAAAACCCTTCAGCCGGGCATCTTTTGCCCCCTTTCCGCTTCTGCCCAAGCAGCAAGGGAGAAACAGAGGGGACATGCCGGCTCTAAAGGTATGTCTACGGGTAGCGATCGGTTTATCAGGGATCGATAGATCGCTTTCCATCTAGACGCGATATATCGATCCCCGAACGCGCTCCCATCAACCCCAGAACTCCACCAGGGCGAGCGGCGGTAGCGGGGTCGACAGGGGGAGCCGCGGCCGTCGATCCCACGCTGCGAGGACGGGAGGTAAGTCGAAATAAGAGACTTCGACTTCAGGCAAGCTATTCCCCTAGCTGAAGTTGTGTATCTTACATCGATCCCCCCCCCCCAGGGTAGGCCAGGCCTAGGAGTGCCTCCCTCCCACTTCCCTGTTGGCTGCTGTGATAAATGGGGGGGCAGGCGTAGCTCCCTTTTGTGGACACCCAGCCAGCCAGTTAGCTATAAAGTCCCTCTTGGTGGCTGTACTCTGCTTGTTTTACCTGTAAAGGGTTAAAAAAGCCTCCCTGCATAGGTAAAAGAAAGGGAGTTGGGCCTCTGATCAAAAGAGCCAATGGGAGGGCTTTTTAAAAATGGAAAAAAGAACCTACCACTCTGATTTGGGAGCAATTTCCACCCCTTTTGCATGGGTGCAGGTGAGGTAATGAATTGGGCCCTCTGGTTTTTCTCTCGGACTGACCCACCTTGCCCCATCCCAAGATAAGGTGCAGGGCCAATCATGGAAGAACAGTGTCAGGGGAGGCAAAGGGCCTGATTCTGATCTCATGTTTGGTGTAAAACAGGAGTAACTCGATGGATGCCAATGTTGGGACATTAGTGTAAATGAGACCAGAATCTATCTCTGTGGTTGCCTGGTAAATTTCATTCCCCATTCAGGGCAATTGCTTCCTCCTCCTATTTGCGTAAGGGATTTCCTCCTTAAAATAGGACAAAAGGAAAGGGGAAAGAAATGGTGACTGACAGAGTAAGAAGCAGGAAGGTCACATCAACCCTGGGACGATAAGAGCCAAGGTCAGCGAAGAGCAGGGCGCTTGGTGCCAAGGTCACTCAGAGACAGAAAATGAGAGTGTGACGCACTGGAACTGTTCTTACTGTCAGGGCCGGCTCCAGACCCCAGTGCCCATTTTCCCGGCAGGGCGGCAGGCGGGTCCGGCGGACCTTCCGCGGTCATGCCTGCGGGAGGTCCACCGGAGGCGCGGGATCAGCGGACCTCCCGCAGGCATGACTGCGGAGGTGCGCTAGTCTCGTGGCTCCGGTGGACCTCCCGCAGGCATGACTGCGGAGGGTCCGCTGGTCCCGCGGCTCGGGTGGACCTCCCGCAGGTATGCCTGTGGAAGCTCCACCCGAGCCGCGGGACCACCGGACCCTCCGCAGGCACGTCTGCAAGAGGTCCCCCGAAGTCAGGGTACCGGCGACCGGTAGCGCGCCCCCTGCGGCGCACCGCCCTGCTTGGGGCGGCCGCATTCCTAGAGCTGCCCCTGCTCACTGTGGTCTGTGAATGCTGCGTGGGGGGTGTTGGCCTGGGAGAAAGGTCTGCACTGGGAGATGGGAGACTGGCCTTGAGGGAAGATGCCTGAGCATGTAATGTGAGAACCCAGGAAGGTGGGTTCTCACATTGTAGAGGCCACAATGTAGAGGCCAGGTGACTCCTCTGCTTGGGAAGCTGAACAAAGGCCTGGGGGACGAGACGCTGGGGAGTGAGGGGGTTTTCAGGAGCTGGCTGGGGAATGGAGGGAAGCACAGATAGGGCTCTGACCCCCGAAGGGGGCAGTGGTGCTCCTGGGACCCCAAGATGGATCTAATTGGGGAGGATCCTGTTGTCTGTGCCTCCAAAACCTGTCTTGGACTGTGTTCCTGTCGTCTAAATAAATCTGCTTTACCGGCTGGCTGAGAGTCATGGTGGGGGTGGAGGGCCTTGACTCCCCGACACTCCGTGACAGAGATTGACACTCTTCTCTTGCTGTTCTGCTTACATATTACTATCTCGCCTTTCAGTTTCCCCTTTTCTCCACCCCCTCCCCCCCGCCACACACTATCTCATTAAGAAACAGCTCATCTGCATGGGTCAACTTTCCGCTCATTCAGACTGATGCAACTCCACTGAGTTAATACTGATCTTCAACAGTGTAAGTGTGGAAAATCATGCCCCAAATCTCCTGCTAGCAAGAAGAGGCAACCCCTCAGCTGGTGCCATAGCTCCATCAGATCTGCCCCCTAATAGCTTTTCTGGAGGAACGGGAAAGGCCGTTAAATATGGAATAGCAGATCCACAGTCATTTTTTTTAAGGTTAGCACTGCTGTCATGGCAGCCACCCAGGAGGGATGGAAAAGAACAGAAGCTTCTGTCTCAGATGCTGCAGGCAGGACACACGGACAGCTAGCGCTTTCGGCCCCTGGATCCTGACTCATGCAATGGACTTGGGAGACCATCTCACTGTAGCTTTCTCATTCCCAGAGAGATGCTGCTCACGCTGCTTCAGCCTGTGGTGCCGAGTACAGCGTATAACAGAGCTGAGTCATTTTTAAGGCCGGCCAGACTTGGAACAGACTAGAGAGAACGAAAAAAAGATAGGCTAGTATAGAGAAGTGGAGTGAAATGATGTACCAAGACAGAGACAGCAGGAATCTAAAGCGTCAGTGTGACAAAGTGGGGATTTTCCCTTGTTACGGTGTATGTGTGTCTTACTGTTGAGCCTATGTGAATTTTACTGTTTTGCATGAATACTGTGTGTGCCTCAGTTTCCCTGCATGCTGCACTAATGCCTCGGTGGTGGGAATAGGGGTGTGTGACTTTGGCTTAGACCTCTGGGGCAGGTGAGGCTGCTGCAGCTGCCTGCACATATGCTATGACTGGTGCTCTTTGTAACCTGATACCCAGGAGGGGGACTACACCCAAGTGACGCCCAGGTGACTTGCCTGGCAAGCAGGACAAAGCCAAGGAGGCGGAGCAAAGGGGGTGCCAGAGGTCGGGTTGCTGGAAGCTAGGCAGTCTGCTTGGGAGGACTGGTAGAGGGGGAGTCCAGAGCTTCTGGATGGACTTGGCTGAAAGTCACTGATTTGGAGCAAAGAATCCTGTGGCACCTTATAGACTAACAGACGTTTTCCAGCATGAGATTTCGAAGAAGTGGGTATTCACCCACGAAAGCTCATGCTGCAAAACGTCTCTTAGTCTATAAGGTGCCACAGGATTCTTTGCTGCTTTTACAGAACCAGACTAACACGTCTACCCCTCTAATACTAGTCGCTGATTTCTCTGCTAACAAGTCCAATTCTACCCTCTGCATTCCTGTCAACTAATAAACCTTCTGTTTTACTAGCTGGCTGAGAGTCACTGCTGACTGCCAAGTTGGGGTGCAGGGCCCGTCCGGGTGGACTCGCTGCAGGAAGCGCACAGTGTGGAAAGGGGATGCTCAGATCCAGGAAGATCGAAGCTGTGTATGCATCTTGCCCTGGAGACAGTGCGCTCACAAGGCGGAGGGTCCCCCAGAGTCCTGACTGGCCTTGTATGGAGAAGTTCCAGAACATAACCTGAGGACGCCGTGATTCGGGGACTCTGTGACAGTCAGCTCCGATAATATGGTGATGCGCACCTTCTGAGAACAAAAATAAAGTATCCCAGAGGTTATTTAGGGTGCAATTATAAGTAGGTGAGGGACATTTCCCTACTTTAAGGTGTGCGTGATTGGGGGGGACCACAGCCTCCCCCCCAAATTTGAGCCTGAAAAGTGGGCAATCCCAGGCCCAAAATTAGCAACTGAGCCCTACCTCATCCCCTCACTGGCTGTGGGGCTAACCCCTGATTAGCAGAGGTAAGAGCTCTGCTCCCCAGCTGACATGCCAAGGTAGTAGCACTAGGCTCTGCCTGCCAGGGGAGCCAGAGGAAGGGGGACAACATCCCCCTCTCGTCATCACAGCTAGCCAGAGGCCAGGAAGGCCACATGAGAGGATGATCCTAAAATGGTCATCAAGGGGTTATCCAGAATATTATGGCCTGGTGACGTGCTTCATCCCATCCTGTTTAGTCAGTGGGGATTTTATTCCTGCCCCCTCTTGTAACTTGTGATGCGGTTGAAGGCAGCAGCAAGCTCCCAGCCTGCGGGGCGGGGACTAGGCTGGTTTCTGTTGCACAGAGCAGTCCTTTTATAGAAGGGCACCAGCCAGCTCCCTGTCCTGTGTGCGTTGGGGGAGACGTTACTGGTGGGAGGATGGGGAGAGACATCCCTGTTAGGCTGGACCCAAAGGTGAGACAGAACATGCCTGGGACACACAGTGTGCTCCGGTAAGGAACACCCAGACTAAGCAGGACGGGGGGAGGGAGGGACACAAGCACTAAAGGAGACATAGTGCTGGGGAGTTACACAGACATTTATCTATCTCCCACCAGCCATGGTGGGCCCTGTGGCACCATGGGAGTGGCAGTGGCGCCTGTGTCCATTTCCTGTCAGCCACTGCCAGGCCCAGCTGGACTTCCCATTTCCGGTGCGAGTCCAGAAGCAGAAGTTGCCATGAGGTGGTGCCGTGAAGGGTGGTGCTGTTGTCAGGCGAAAGCAGGAGGAGTAGGTGGGAATCCGTGCTACCATGGGGAGGTGACACCCTTGCTGTGACAGGGCCCCGGCATTATGGGAGATGTCATCTCCCTGCCATGCCATGCTCTGCACCGGACCCAGCCTGTGGAGCTGAAGTAGGGAACTCCATACCCCAACACATCAGGCACCCCTCATTCTCAATTCCCCTTGTCCCTGCCGCCACCCCACCCCATCAGTTATAGAACGGGAGGAAACTTTACTTCTGGGAGGAAGATCCAGGGAACTACAGGCCAGACAGTCTCACCTCAGTCCCTGGAAAAATCATGGAACAGGTCCTCAAGGAATCAATTCTGAACCACTTAAAGGAGGGGAAAGTGATCAGGAACAGTCAGCATGGATTCACCAATGGCAAGTCATGCCTGACTAACCTTAATTGCCTTCTATGATGAGATAACCGGTTCTGTGGATGAGGGGAAACCAGTGGATGTGCTATTTCTGGACTTTAGCAAAGCCTTTGATACAGTCTCCCACTGTATTCTTGCCAGCAAGTTAAAGAAGTATGGGCTGGATGAATGGACAGTAAGGTGGATAGAAAACTGGCTAGATGGTCGGGCTCAACGGGTAGTGATCAATGGGTCCATGTCTAGTTGGCGGCTGGTATCAAGTGGAGTGCCCCAAGGGTCGGTGCTGGGGCCGGTTTTGTTCAATATCTTCATTAACGATCTGGAGGATGGTGTGGACTGCACCCTTAGCAAGTTTGCAGATGACACTAAACTGGGAGGAGTGGTAGATACGCTGGAGGGTAGGGATAGGATACAGAGGGACCTAGACAAATTAGAGGATTGGGCCAAAAGAAATATGATGAGGTTCAACAAGGACAAGTGCAGAGTCCTGCACTTAGGACGGAAGAATCCCATGCACTGCTACAGCCTAGGGACCGAATGGCTGGGCAGCAGTTCTGCAGAAAAGGACCTAGGGGTTACGGTGGACGAAAAGCTGAATATGAGTCAACAGTGTGCCCTCGTTGCCAAGAAGGCTAATGGCATGTTGGGTTGTATAAGTAGGGGCATTTCCAGCAGATCGAGGGATGTGATCATTCCCCTCTATTCAGCACTGGTGAGGCCTCATTTGGAGTACTGTGTCCAGTTTTGGGCCCCACACTACAAGAAGGATGTGGATAAATTGGAGAGAGTCCAGCGGAGGGCAACAAAAATGATTAGGGGGCTGGAGCACATGACTTATGAGGAGAGGCTGAGGGAACTGGGATTGTTTAGCCTGCAGAAGAGAAGAATGAGGGGGGATTTGATAGCTGCTTTCAACTACCTCAAAGGGGGTTCCAAAGAGGATGGATCTAGACTGTTCTCAGTGGTAGAAGATGACAGAACAAGGAGTAATGGTCTCAAGTTGCAGAGGGGGAGGTTTAGGTTGGACATTAGGAAAACCTTTTTCACTAGTAGGGTGGTGAAGAACTGGAATGTGTTACCTAGGGAGGTGGTGGAATCTCCTTCCTTAGAGGTTTTTAAGGTCAGGCTTGACAAAGCCCTGGCTGGGATGATTTAGTTGGGTTTGGTCCTGCTTTGAGCAGGGGGCTGGACTAGATGACCTCCTGAGGTCCCTTCCAACCCTGAGATTCTATGATTCTATGCTCACTGTTCCTGGTTGGACTCTAATAGAGCGAGTACCAGAGCATCTTAACTTCCACTCACTGTTCCGGTTGGACTCTAACAGAATCTTAACTTCCAAATTGGGAAAGAGAGTGTTTTTCCAGTGGCGATTTACCAGCAAGTGTATGTGATGGACGCGTTACAGAGTAGGCAGCTACTTCACTGCCTCACCCTGTTTGCTTTTCTTTTTCAATAGCTTTAACCCTAAAGCAAAGCTCACAAATGCTCCAATAAGGACACACATTGCTTGTTTCATAGTAAATATATAAATATGTGGCTGAAAATCCTCATTATTCAGAATAATGTGGAAACTAACACTTTAAAGTGACGACCCTAGGTTTGATTGTTAATTAGTCGTGCCCCCAGTAATAAAACTTCCAAGGATGCTCCAAATTATTAATAAATAATAATGAGCTCACGAACGAATAGTCTTTTTTTCGCTTTGTCATGAACAGATCACTTCAAAATTAGCAGTAGTGCTTACTAGTGCCTATTCAAGCATGTCCTTGAGAAATTTGTCAGTAGCACAGCTCAGTGCATCCTAACGTTTTTAAAAGGCAGATACCTAGGGAAGAGTATAATGAATTTCTCTTTTGAACAGCTCTCTTCCAAACCGTAGGGCTTTTAAAGCATGATAGCTTGAGCAATTTATCTCTAGCACAGATCAGAAATAATGAACTCCTCTTTTGTCTTTCTCACCATCCCGTCTCTTAGTAAACACTAGCAGTGCATCGTGTTAATAAAATAGCCTCTTAGAGTGGTCAGGAACCCGCCCCCAACCTTTTCATGTTCTCTATATGTTTCGATATATGACATGAAGCTCTGCATGTTGCGCTGAGCCATGCTCCAAATGACCTTGATTCACTTCCTTCCATAGGTTTATGGCAGCATATTTACTATACCGTTTCCCCTTAATTACTACTGAGCTGCCATCAGTAAACCAGGTCTGTTTCTCCTGTCCTTAAGGAGGGTGCCTCTACCAGTGCAAGTTTTTGTTCTAAAGTAATCTCGGACATTCATGCTTAGTTCCTTTTTCAAGTAAAGTGTGAGTCAATAAATCGGGCTTAGATACGGTTTTGGTAACGACCGCTATAGTGATCGGAATGAGGGTTCATTGAGCCCACAGGTGTATTGGTGACCCAGCGAGCGACAGGGTGGGGAAGGTGGGGAGGGAGGCCCTTGAGGGAAGAGAAGGAGCAGGAGCTGTGCTTTCATAGACGAGGTGCAGCAGGGGGCAGGGAAGTTCCACTGCTCAGCATCCAGTTTTCCCAAATTAGAAAGTTAGCCACCCTATGCAGCTGGTGGCTCTGACATGAGGGGAGTGGGGGGGGCTGAGAACGGCAGCTTCTGGTCAGGCGCCGAGCTCTGGAGGCCATTGACGGCACCAGTAAAGTGTCTCCCTAACATTTTACCTTTGCGCTGGGATGGGTGGATACAGGAAGGTCGAGGCAAATTTAGGGGTGGCTATAGCTCTTTCAAGTCCCCCTCTAACGCTGCCACTCATCTCAGAGAGAGTAACAGTCCTCAGCTCCCAGCTGATCTTGCCTGACATATGTCTCAAAGCCAGGCTGTCCTACCGCTCAGTCTCAGGACAGAGCTGAAGTGATTCTCCACCAGGTCTCCCTTGCAGGAAACACAAGCCAAGAACATCAAGCGAGTGGCAGGGAATGTAAAGGTAGTTGGCTCCGGTGATTGCTAGTCCCCAAGGCAGTCATGGGGACTTGCATATAGATGTAAGAGGCACCAGGCTGCTCCCACATCCAAAATGATCACATTCTATTGTCCTTTCCCCTTGCCTTTATCCCACAGAGATCTCCCCTAACCAGAATGCACACATCCGCTGAAGCAAGGTAGAGAGCAGGGCTAGCATGCCGTGACCAGGAACTCTTGCCCAGTGATGTGGAAGAGGTGAGGACTGAGTATCTTTGGTTACATGCCTCTGGAAAGTTGGATGTCTAGATTGCGCAGGTCCATTTCTTCCAGATCCTCTTCCTGGGGCCGAGACTCTTGCCCTGCTCCGCTCCACTGGCCTGAGGAGTCTTCTGCAAGCACAGGAAATAACCTAAGAAAGAGTCTTCGGTTCCCAAAGCTCTACTGAGGCGTGAGCTCTTGCTCTCCCTGCCTCCCGCTCGCATCTGCTCTGCATCACCCCCAGTGAATGAACAGAAATGGATTCAACACCTATGGATCAATAGGCTGGTTACACCCATTTCCGCATCAGTCTAGCACCCAGTACCACAGTAGGAGTCTCTTGCACTCCTCCCACATCTCCTCTCTTGCAGGCTTTTGAGACCAAGCCTGTTGGGATGCACACCTGCCCAGATGTGACCAGATTCAGTCATATTCCTACATACAAATGGTTAACCTTGTCTAAAGACCAAAAATACTTCATACATTTCAAACAGTAATTATCCCACATGTAACTGGTGTCCAAGCGGGGCTTAAAACAGGTCTTTGCATTAAAAAGGTTGTCCAAAAATTGTGTAATTGTAAACATTAGAGAGCTTGGTTATTGCTTAAAAACAAGTTCAACTTGAAATGAATTTTATAAACAATTTATTAATAATTTGGAGCATCCTTGGAAGTTTTATTACTGGGGGCACGACTAATTAACAATCAAACCTAGGGTCGTCACTTTAAAGTGTTAGTTTCCACATTATTCTGAATAATGAGGATTTTCAGCCACATATTTATATATTTACTATGAAACAAGCAATGTGTGTCCTTATTGGAGCATTTGTGAGCTTTGCTTTAGGGTTAAAGCTATTGAAAAAGAAAAGCAAACAGGGTGAGGCAGTGAAGTAGCTGCCTACTCTGTAACGCGTCCATCACATACACTTGCTGGTAAATCGCCACTGGAAAAACACTCTCTTTCCCAATTTGGAAGTTAAGATTCTGTTAGAGTCCAACCGGAACAGTGAATGGAAGTTAAGATGCTCTGGTACTCGCTCTATTAGAGTCCAACCAGGAACAGTGAGCATAGAATCATAGAATCTCAGGGTTGGAAGGGACCTCAGGAGGTCATCTAGTCCAGCCCCCTGCTCAAAGCAGGACCAAACCCAACTAAATCATCCCAGCCAGGGCTTTGTCAAGCCTGACCTTAAAAACCTCTAAGGAAGGAGATTCCACCACCTCCCTAGGTAACCCATTCCAGTTCTTCACCACCCTACTAGTGAAAAAGGTTTTCCTAATGTCCAACCTAAACCTCCCCCTCTGCAACTTGAGACCATTACTCCTTGTTCTGTCATCTTCTACCACTGAGAACAGTCTAGATCCATCCTCTTTGGAACCCCCTTTGAGGTAGTTGAAAGCAGCTATCAAATCCCCCCTCATTCTTCTCTTCTGCAGGCTAAACAATCCCAGTTCCCTCAGCCTCTCCTCATAAGTCATGTGCTCCAGCCCCCTAATCATTTTTGTTGCCCTCCGCTGGACTCTCTCCAATTTATCCACATCCTTCTTGTAGTGTGGGACCCAAAACTGGACACAGTACTCCAAATGAGGCCTCACCAGTGCTGAATAGAGGGGAATGATCACATCCCTCGATCTGCTGGAAATGCCCCTACTTATACAACCCAACATGCCATTAGCCTTCTTGGCAACGAGGGCACACTGCTGACTCATATTCAGCTTTTCGTCCACCGTAACCCCTAGGTCCTTTTCTGCAGAACTGCTGCCCAGCCATTCGGTCCCTAGGCTGTAGCAGTGCATGGGATTCTTCCGTCCTAAGTGCAGGACTCTGCACTTGTCCTTGTTGCACCTCATCATATTTCTTTTGGCCCAATCCTCTAATTTGTCTAGGTCCCTCTGTATCCTATCCCTACCCTCCAGCGTATCTACCACTCCTCCCAGTTTAGTGTCATCTGCAAACTTGCTAAGGGTGCAGTCCACACCATCCTCCACTTCGTTAATGAAGATATTGAACAAAACCGGCCCCAGCACCGACCCTTGTGTCACTCCACTTGATACCGGCTGCCAACTAGACATGGACCCATTGATCACTACCCGTTGAGCCCGACCATCTAGCCAGTTTTCTATCCACCTTACTGTCCATTCATCCAGCCCATACTTCTTTAACTTGCTGGCAAGAATACAGTGGGAGACTGTATCAAAGGATTTGCTAAAGTCCAGAAATGGCACATCCACTGGTTTCCCCTCATCCACAGAACCGGTTATCTCATCATAGAAGGCAATTAAGGTTAGTCAGGCATGACTTGCCATTGGTGAATCCATGCTGACTGTTCCTGATCACTTTCCCCTCCTTTAAGTGGTTCAGAATTGATTCCTTGAGGACCTGTTCCATGATTTTTCCAGGGACTGAGGTGAGACTGTCTGGCCTGTAGTTCCCTGGATCTTCCTCCCAGAAGTAAAGTTTCCTCCCGTTCTATAACTGATAGGGTGGGGTGGCGGCAGGGACAAGGGGAATTGAGAATGAGGGGTGCCTGATGTGTTGGGGTATGGAGTTCCCTACTTCAGCTCCACAGGCTGGGTCCGGTGCAGAGCATGGCATGGCAGGGAGATGACAGCTCCCATAATCCTGGGGCCCTTTCACAGCAAGGGTGTCACCTCCCCATGGTAGCACGGATTCCCACCTACTCCTCCTGCTTTCGCCCGACAACAGCACCACCCTTCACGGCACCACCTCATGGCAACTTCTGCTTCTGGACTCGCACCGGAAATGGGAAGTCCAGCTGGGCCACTCCCATGGTGCCACAGGGCCCACCATGGCTGGTGGGAGATAGATAAATGTCTGTGTAACTCCCCAGCACTATGGCTCCTTTAGTGCTTGTGTGCCCCCCCCCCCGTCCTGCTTAGTCTGGGTGTTCCTTACCGGAGCACACTGTGTGTCCCAGGCATGTTCTGTCTCACCTTTGGGTCCAGCCTAACAGGGATGTCTCTCCCCATCCTCCCATCAGTAACTTCTCCCCCAACGCACACAGGACAGCGAGCTGGCTGGTGCCCTTCTATAAAAGGACTGCTCTGTGCAACAGAAACCAGCCTAGTCCCCGCCCCGCAGGCTGGGAGCTTGCTGCTGCCTTCAACCGCATCACAAGTTACAAGAGGGGGCAGGAATAAAATCCCCACTGACTAAACAGGATGGGGTGAAGCATGTCACCAGGCCATAATATTCTGGATAACCCCTTGATGACCATTTTAGGATCATCCTCTCATGTGGCCTTCCTGGCCTCTGGCTAGCTGTGATGACGAGAGGGGGATGTTGTCCCCCTTCCTCTGGCTCCCCTGGCGGGCAGAGCCTAGTGCTACTACCTTGGCATGTCAGCTGGGGAGCAGAGCTCTTACCTCTGCTAATCAGGGGTTAGCCCCACAGCCAGTGAGGGGATGAGGTAGGGCTCAGTTGCTAATTTTGGGCCTGGGATTGCCCACTTTACAGGCTCAAATTTGGGGGGGAGGCTGTGGTCCCCGCCAATCACGCAAACCTTAAAGTAGGGAAATGTCCCTCACCTACTTATAATTGCACCCTAAATAACCTCTGGGATACTTTATTTTTGTTCTCAGAAGGTGCGCATCACCATATTATCGGAGCTGACTGTCACAGAGTCCCCGAATCACGGAGTCCTCAGGTTATGTTCTGGAACTTCTCCATACAAGGCCAGTCAGGACTCTGGGGGACCCTCGTGAGCGCACTGTCTCCAGGGCAAGATGCTTACACAGCTTCGATCTTCCTGGATCTGAGCATCCCCTTCCACACTGTGCGCTTCCTGCAGCGAGTCCACCCGGACGGGGCCCTGCACCCCAAGTCGGCAGTCAGCAGTGACTCTCAGCCAGCTAGTAAAACAGAAGGTTTATTAGTTGACAGGAATGCAGCGGGTAGAATTGAACTTGTTAGCAGAGAAATCAGTGACTAGTATCAGAGGGGTAGCCGTGTTAGTCTGGTTCTGTAAAAGCAGCAAAGAATCCTGTGGCACCTTATAGACTAAGAGACGTTTTGCAGCATGAGCTTTCGTGGGTGAATACCAACTTCTTCGAAAGCTCATGCTGCAAAACTTCTGTTAGTCTATAAGGTGCCACAGGATTCTTTGCTCCAAATCAGTGACTTTCAGCCAAGTCCATCCAGAAGCTCTGGACTCCCCCTCTACTAGTCCTGCTTGCCAGGCAAGTCACCTGGGCGTCACTTGGGTATAGTCCCCCTCCTGGGTATCAGGTTACAAAGAGCACCAGTCATAGCATATGTGCAGGCAGCTGGAGCAGCCTCACCTGCCCCAGAGGTCTCAGCCAAAGTCACACACCCCTATTCTCACCACCGAGGTATTAGTGCAGCATGCAGGGAAACTGAGGCACACACAGTATTCATGCAAAACAGTAAAATTCACATAGGCTCAACAGTAAGACACACATACACCGTAACAAGGGAAAATCCCCACTTTGTCACACTGACGCTTTAGATTCCTGCTGTCTCTGTCTTGGTACATCATTTCACCCCACTTCTCTATACTACCCTATCTTTTTTTCTTTCTCTCTAGTCTGTTCCAAGTCTGGCCGGCCTTAAAAATGACTCAGCTCTGTTATACGCTGTACTCGGCACCACAGGCTGAAGCAGCGTGAGCAGCATCTCTCTGGGAATGAGAAAGCTACAGTGAGATGGTCTCCCAAGTCCATTGCATGAGTCAGGATCCAGGGGCCGAAAGCGCTAGCTGTCCTTGTGTCCTGCCTGCAGCATCTGAGACAGAAGCTTCTGTTCTTTTCCATCCCTCCTGGGTGGCTGCCATGACAGCAGTGCTAACCTTAACAAAAATGACTGTGGATCTGCTATTCCATATTTAACGGCCTTTCCCGTTCCTCCAGAAAAGCTATTAGGGGGCAGATCTGATGGAGCTATGGCACCAGCTGAGGGGTTGCCTCTTCTTGCTAGCAGGAGATTTGGGGCATGATTTTCCACACTTACACTGTTGAAGATCAGTATTAACTCAGTGGAGTTGCATCAGTCTGAATGAGCGGAAAGTTGACCCATGCAGATGAGCTGTTTCTTAATGAGATAGTGTGGGGGGGGGGGCGGGGGGAGAAAAGGGGAAACTGAAAGGCGAGATAGTAATATGTAAGCAGAACAGCAAGAGATGAGTGTCAATCTCTGTCACGGAGTGTCGGGGAGTCAAGGCCCTGCACCCCACCATGACTCTCAGCCAGCCGGTAAAGCAGGTTTATTTAGACGACAGGAACACAGTCCAAGACAGGTTTTGGAGGCACAGACAACAGGATCCTCCCCAATTAGATCCATCTTGGGGTCCCAGGAGCACCACTGCCCCCTTCGGGGGTCAGAGCCCTATCTGTGCTTCCCTCCATTCCCCAGCCAGCTCCTGAAAACCCCCTCACTCCCCAGCGTCTCCTCCCCCAGGCCTTTGTTCAGCTTCCCAAGCAGAGGAGTCACCTGGCCTCTAACCCCTTCCTGGGTTCTCACATTACAGGCTCAGGGATCTTCCCTCAAGGCCAGTCTCCCATCTCCCAGTGCAGACCTTTCTCCCAGGCCAACACCC
Organism: Mauremys mutica; assembly: GCF_020497125.1. Classification (NCBI taxonomy): domain Eukaryota; kingdom Metazoa; phylum Chordata; order Testudines; family Geoemydidae; genus Mauremys; species Mauremys mutica. The sequence continues at coordinate 3,717,581 of NC_059089.1, read as the reverse complement.
CCCACGCAGCATTCACAGACCACAGTGAGCAGGGGCGGCTCTAGGAATGCGGCCGCCCCAAGCAGGGTGGTGCGCCGCAGGGGGCGCGCTACCGGTCGCCGGTAGCCTGATTTCGGGGGACCTCTTGCAGACGTGCCTGCGGAGGGTCCGGTGGTCCCGCGGCTCGGGTGGAGCTTCCACAGGCATACCTGCGGGAGGTCCACCCGAGCCGCGGGACCAGCGGACCCTCCGCAGTCATGCCTGCGGGAGGTCCACCGGAGCCACGAGACTAGCGCACCTCCACAGTCATGCCTGCGGGAGGTCCGCTGATCCCGCGCCTCCGGTGGACCTCCCGCAGGCATGACCGCGGAAGGTCCGCCGGAGCCGCCTGCCGCCCTGCCGGGAAAATGCGCACTGGGGTCTGGAGCCGGCCCTGACAGTAAGAACAGTCCCAGTGCGTCACACTCTCATTTTCTGTCTCTGAGTGACCTTGGCACCAAGCGCCCTGCTCTTCGCTGACCTTGGCTCTTATCGTCCCAGGCTTGATGTGACCTTCCTGCTTCTTATTCTGTCAGTCACCATTTCTTTCCCCTTTCCTTTTGTCCTATTTTAAGGAGGAAATCCCTTACGCAAATAGGAGGAGGAAGCAATTGCCCTGAATGGGGAATGAAATTTACCAGGCAACCACAGAGATAGATTCTGGTCTCATTTACACTAATGTCCCAACATTGGCATCCATCGAGTTACTCCTGTTTTACACCAAACATGAGATCAGAATCAGGCCCTTTGCCTCCCCTGACACTGTTCTTCCATGATTGGCCCTGCACCTTATCTTGGGATGGGGCAAGGTGGGTCAGTCCGAGAGAAAAACCAGAGGGCCCAATTCATTACCTCACCTGCACCCATGCAAAAGGGGTGGAAATTGCTCCCAAATCAGAGTGGTAGGTTCTTTTTTCCATTTTTAAAAAGCCCTCCCATTGGCTCTTTTGATCAGAGGCCCAACTCCCTTTCTTTTACCTATGCAGGGAGGCTTTTTTAACCCTTTACAGGTAAAACAAGCAGAGTACAGCCACCAAGAGGGACTTTATAGCTAACTGGCTGGCTGGGTGTCCACAAAAGGGAGCTACGCCCGCCCCCCCCCCCCCATTTATCACAGCAGCCAACAGGGAAGTGGGAGGGAGGCACTCCTAGGCCTGGCCTACCCTGGGGGGGGGGGATCGATGTAAGATACACAACTTCAGCTAGGGGAATAGCTTGCCAGAAGTCGAAGTCTCTTCTTTTGACTTACCTCCCATCCTCGCAGCGTGGGATCGACGGCCGCGGCTCCCCCTGTCGACCCCGCTACCGCCGCTCGCCCTGGTGGAGTTCTGGGGTTGATGGGAGCGCGTTCGGGGATCGATATATCGCGTCTAGATGGGAAGCGATCTATCGATCCCTGATAAACCGATCGCTACCCGTAGACATACCTTTAGAGCCGGCATGTCCCCTCTGTTTGTCCCTTGCTGCTTGGCCAGAAGCGGAAAGGGGGCAAAAGATTCCCGGCTGAAGGGCTTTGCGCTCGGCCTTGAGGATTAAGCCCGAGCCCCCGGCATGGTGGCTGGTTTATGGATTTTCGTGTCGCAGCCAGCGCACTCTTCGGGCCACCAGCTGAACACACTGAGGCTAGCAGGGACAGCTCTGAAGTGGCAAAAGGGTTCCTTTGAGGGTCCAAGGAGGTAGTAGGGTCAGTACCATCCCTGGGTGGGCTCAAATCACCATCCTTTGGGTTAACAGCTGAATGCGCTGACCCAGTGTGCTCCACCACAGCCACTGACCACTCCATAACCTCCAAACCCATCCCCTACAGCCCCCCATTCCCTACCAGAGCGCTCAAACCCATCCCCCATAGCCCCAGATTCCCTGCCACAGCGCTCAAACCGATCCCCCACAGCCCCACATTCCGTGCCACAGTGCTCAAACCCATCCCCCACAGCCACCCATTCCCTGCGACAGAGCTCAAACCCATCCCCCACAGCCCCACATTCCCTGCCACAGCGCTCAAACCCGACTCCACAGCCCCCCATTCCCTGCCACAGCGCTCAAACCCATCACCCACAGCCCCATCACAGCCTCCTCGTTCCCTGCCACAGCACTCAAACCCATCCCCCACAGCCACCCATTCCCTGCCACAGCGCTCAAACCCGACTCCACAGCCCCCCATTCCGTTTCACAGACATTGAACCCATCCCCCACAGCCTCATCACAGCCACCTCATTCCCTCGCACAGCTCTCAAACCCATCCCCCACAGCCCCCCATTCCCTGCCACAGCCCACAAACCCATCCGCCACAGCCCCACATTCCCTGCCACAGCTCTAAATCCATTCCCCAGAGCCCCCCACTCCCTTCCACAGTGCTAAAAACCATCCCCCACAGCCTCCCATTCCCTGTCACAGCACTGAAACCCATCCCCCACGGCCCCAATCACTGCCCCCCATTCCCTGCCACAGCGCTCAAACCCATCCCCCACAGCCCCCATTCCCTTCCACAGCCCAAAAACCCATCGCCCACAGCCACATCACAGCCGCTTCATTCCCTGCCACAACGCTCAAACCCATCCCCCACATCCCCCCATTCTCTACCACAGCGTTCAATCCCATCCCCCACTGCCCCAATCACTGCCCCCCATTCCCTGCCACAGCGCCCAAACCCATCCCTCAAGGCCCCCATTCCCTGCCACAGCACTCAAACCCGACCTCCACAGCCCAATCACAGCCCACCATTCCCTACCACAGCGCTCAAACCCATCCCCCACAGCCCCCCATTCCCTGCCACAGTGCTCAAAACGATTACCCACAGACCCATAACAAGCGCATCATTCCCTGCCACAGTCCTCACACCCATCCCCCACAGCCCCCATTCCCTGCCACAGCGCTCAAACCCATCCCCCACAGCCCCCATTCCCTACCACACCACTCAAACCCATCCCCCACAGCCCCCATTCCCTGCCACAGCCCTCAAACCCATCCCCCACAGCCCCCATTCCCTACCACACCGCTCAAACCCATCCCCCTCAGCTCAATCACAGCCGCCTTCTCCCTTCAACAGCGCTCAAACCCATGCCCCACAGCACACCATTTCCTGCCAAAGCCCTCAAACCTATCCCCCAGAGCCGCCCATTCCAGTCCACAGTGCTCAAAAACGTGCCCAACAGCATCCCATTCCATTCCGGACCGCTCAAACCCATCGCACACATCCCCATCACAGACCCCCATTCCCTGCCAAGATGCTCAAACCCATTCCACACAGCCCCCAATTCCCTGCCACAGCCCGCAAACCCATCCCCCACAGTCCTCATTCCCAGCGCTCAAACCCATCCCCCACAGCACACCATTTCCTGCCAAAGCCCTCAAACCTGGCAACGAAATCATTGGGACGGAGCAGATGGGAAGGAGCTAGCGTACCTAGGAGAATGGGAATGTATCCATTCTTCGAATGTATCCATTCTCCTCTCTTGCAGGCTTTTGAGACCAAGCCTGTTGGGATGCACACCTGCCCAGATGTGACCAGATTCAGTCATATTCCTACATACAAATGGTTAACCTTGTCTAAAGACCAAAAATACTTCATACATTTCAAACAGTAATTATCCCACATGTAACTGGTGTCCAAGCGGGGCTTAAAACAGGTCTTTGCATTAAAAAGGTTGTCCAAAAATTGTGTAATTGTAAACATTAGAGAGCTTGGTTATTGCTTAAAAACAAGTTCAACTTGAAATGAATTTTATAAACAATTTATTAATAATTTGGAGCATCCTTGGAAGTTTTATTACTGGGGGCACGACTAATTAACAATCAAACCTAGGGTCGTCACTTTAAAGTGTTAGTTTCCACATTATTCTGAATAATGAGGATTTTCAGCCACATATTTATATATTTACTATGAAACAAGCAATGTGTGTCCTTATTGGAGCATTTGTGAGCTTTGCTTTAGGGTTAAAGCTATTGAAAAAGAAAAGCAAACAGGGTGAGGCAGTGAAGTAGCTGCCTACTCTGTAACGCGTCCATCACATACACTTGCTGGTAAATCGCCACTGGAAAAAACACTCTCTTTCCCAATTTGGAAGTTAAGATTCTGTTAGAGTCCAACCGGAACAGTGAGTGGAAGTTAAGATGCTCTGGTACTCGCTCTATTAGAGTCCAACCAGGAACAGTGAGCATAGAATCATAGAATCTCAGGGTTGGAAGGGACCTCAGGAGGTCATCTAGTCCAGCCCCCTGCTCAAAGCAGGACCAAACCCAACTAAATCATCCCAGCCAGGGCTTTGTCAAGCCTGACCTTAAAAACCTCTAAGGAAGGAGATTCCACCACCTCCCTAGGTAACACATTCCAGTTCTTCACCACCCTACTAGTGAAAAAGGTTTTCCTAATGTCCAACCTAAACCTCCCCTCTGCAACTTGAGACCATTACTCCTTGTTCTGTCATCTTCTACCACTGAGAACAGTCTAGATCCATCCTCTTTGGAACCCCCTTTGAGGTAGTTGAAAGCAGCTATCAAATCCCCCCTCATTCTTCTCTTCTGCAGGCTAAACAATCCCAGTTCCCTCAGCCTCTCCTCATAAGTCATGTGCTCCAGCCCCCTAATCATTTTTGTTGCCCTCCGCTGGACTCTCTCCAATTTATCCACATCCTTCTTGTAGTGTGGGGCCCAAAACTGGACACAGTACTCCAAATGAGGCCTCACCAGTGCTGAATAGAGGGGAATGATCACATCCCTCGATCTGCTGGAAATGCCCCTACTTATACAACCCAACATGCCATTAGCCTTCTTGGCAACGAGGGCACACTGCTGACTCATATTCAGCTTTTCGTCCACCGTAACCCCTAGGTCCTTTTCTGCAGAACTGCTGCCCAGCCATTCGGTCCCTAGGCTGTAGCAGTGCATGGGATTCTTCCGTCCTAAGTGCAGGACTCTGCACTTGTCCTTGTTGCACCTCATCATATTTCTTTTGGCCCAATCCTCTAATTTGTCTAGGTCCCTCTGTATCCTATCCCTACCCTCCAGCGTATCTACCACTCCTCCCAGTTTAGTGTCATCTGCAAACTTGCTAAGGGTGCAGTCCACACCATCCTCCACTTCGTTAATGAAGATATTGAACAAAACCGGCCCCAGCACCGACCCTTGTGTCACTCCACTTGATACCGGCTGCCAACTAGACATGGACCCATTGATCACTACCCGTTGAGCCCGACCATCTAGCCAGTTTTCTATCCACCTTACTGTCCATTCATCCAGCCCATACTTCTTTAACTTGCTGGCAAGAATACAGTGGGAGACTGTATCAAAGGATTTGCTAAAGTCCAGAAATGGCACATCCACTGGTTTCCCCTCATCCACAGAACCAGTTATCTCATCATAGAAGGCAATTAAGGTTAGTCAGGCCATTGGTGAATCCATGCTGACTGTTCCTGATCACTTTCCCCTCCTTTAAGTGGTTCAGAATTGATTCCTTGAGGACCTGTTCCATGATTTTTCCAGGGACTGAGGTGAGACTGTCTGGCCTGTAGTTCCCTGGATCTTCCTCCCAGAAGTAAAGTTTCCTCCCGTTCTATAACTGATAGGGTGGGGTGGCGGCAGGGACAAGGGGAATTGAGAATGAGGGGTGCCTGATGTGTTGGGGTATGGAGTTCCCTACTTCAGCTCCACAGGCTGGGTCCGGTGCAGAGCATGGCATGGCAGGGAGATGACAGCTCCCATAATCCTGGGGCCCTTTCACAGCAAGGGTGTCACCTCCCCATGGTAGCACGGATTCCCACCTACTCCTCCTGCTTTCGCCCGACAACAGCACCACCCTTCACGGCACCACCTCATGGCAACTTCTGCTTCTGGACTCGCACCGGAAATGGGAAGTCCAGCTGGGCCACTCCCATGGTGCCACAGGGCCCACCATGGCTGGTGGGAGATAGATAAATGTCTGTGTAACTCCCCAGCACTATGGCTCCTTTAGTGCTTGTGTCCCCCCCTCCCCCCGTCCTGCTTAGTCTGGGTGTTCCTTACCGGAGCACACTGTGTGTCCCAGGCATGTTCTGTCTCACCTTTGGGTCCAGCCTAACAGGGATGTCTCTCCCCATCCTCCCATCAGTAACTTCTCCCCCAACGCACACAGGACAGCGAGCTGGCTGGTGCCCTTCTATAAAAGGACTGCTCTGTGCAACAGAAACCAGCCTAGTCCCCGCCCCGCAGGCTGGGAGCTTGCTGCTGCCTTCAACCGCATCACAAGTTACAAGAGGGGGCAGGAATAAAATCCCCACTGACTAAACAGGATGGGGTGAAGCATGTCACCAGGCCATAATATTCTGGATAACCCCTTGATGACCATTTTAGGATCATCCTCTCATGTGGCCTTCCTGGCCTCTGGCTAGCTGTGATGACGAGAGGGGGATGTTGTCCCCCTTCCTCTGGCTCCCCTGGCGGGCAGAGCCTAGTGCTACTACCTTGGCATGTCAGCTGGGGAGCAGAGCTCTTACCTCTGCTAATCAGGGGTTAGCCCCACAGCCAGTGAGGGGATGAGGTAGGGCTCAGTTGCTAATTTTGGGCCTGGGATTGCCCACTTTACAGGCTCAAATTTGGGGGGGAGGCTGTGGTCCCCGCCAATCACGCAAACCTTAAAGTAGGGAAATGTCCCTCACCTACTTATAATTGCACCCTAAATAACCTCTGGGATACTTTATTTTTGTTCTCAGAAGGTGCGCATCACCATATTATCGGAGCTGACTGTCACAGAGTCCCCGAATCACGGAGTCCTCAGGTTATGTTCTGGAACTTCTCCATACAAGGCCAGTCAGGACTCTGGGGGACCCTCGTGAGCGCACTGTCTCCAGGGCAAGATGCTTACACAGCTTCGATCTTCCTGGATCTGAGCATCCCCTTCCACACTGTGCGCTTCCTGCAGCGAGTCCACCCGGACGGGGCCCTGCACCCCAAGTCGGCAGTCAGCAGTGACTCTCAGCCAGCTAGTAAAACAGAAGGTTTATTAGTTGACAGGAATGCAGCGGGTAGAATTGAACTTGTTAGCAGAGAAATCAGTGACTAGTATCAGAGGGGTAGCCGTGTTAGTCTGGTTCTGTAAAAGCAGCAAAGAATCCTGTGGCACCTTATAGACTAAGAGACGTTTTGCAGCATGAGCTTTCGTGGGTGAATACCAACTTCTTCGAAAGCTCATGCTGCAAAACTTCTGTTAGTCTATAAGGTGCCACAGGATTCTTTGCTCCAAATCAGTGACTTTCAGCCAAGTCCATCCAGAAGCTCTGGACTCCCCCTCTACTAGTCCTGCTTGCCAGGCAAGTCACCTGGGCGTCACTTGGGTGTAGTCCCCCTCCTGGGTATCAGGTTACAAAGAGCACCAGTCATAGCATATGTGCAGGCAGCTGGAGCAGCCTCACCTGCCCCAGAGGTCTCAGCCAAAGTCACACACCCCTATTCTCACCACCGAGGTATTAGTGCAGCATGCAGGGAAACTGAGGCACACACAGTATTCATGCAAAACAGTAAAATTCACATAGGCTCAACAGTAAGACACACATACACCGTAACAAGGGAAAATCCCCACTTTGTCACACTGACGCTTTAGATTCCTGCTGTCTCTGTCTTGGTACATCATTTCACCCCACTTCTCTATACTACCCTATCTTTTTTTCTTTCTCTCTAGTCTGTTCCAAGTCTGGCCGGCCTTAAAAATGACTCAGCTCTGTTATACGCTGTACTCGGCACCACAGGCTGAAGCAGCGTGAGCAGCATCTCTCTGGGAATGAGAAAGCTACAGTGAGATGGTCTCCCAAGTCCATTGCATGAGTCAGGATCCAGGGGCCGAAAGCGCTAGCTGTCCTTGTGTCCTGCCTGCAGCATCTGAGACAGAAGCTTCTGTTCTTTTCCATCCCTCCTGGGTGGCTGCCATGACAGCAGTGCTAACCTTAACAAAAATGACTGTGGATCTGCTATTCCATATTTAACGGCCTTTCCCGTTCCTCCAGAAAAGCTATTAGGGGGCAGATCTGATGGAGCTATGGCACAAGCTGAGGGGTTGCCTCTTCTTGCTAGCAGGAGATTTGGGGCATGATTTTCCACACTTACACTGTTGAAGATCAGTATTAACTCAGTGGAGTTGCATCAGTCTGAATGAGCGGAAAGTTGACCCATGCAGATGAGCTGTTTCTTAATGAGATAGTGTGGGGGGGGGAGGGGGGAGAAAAGGGGAAACTGAAAGGCGAGATAGTAATATGTAAGCAGAACAGCAAGAGATGAGTGTCAATCTCTGTCACGGAGTGTCGGGGAGTCAAGGCCCTGCACCCCACCATGACTCTCAGCCAGCCGGTAAAGCAGGTTTATTTAGACGACAGGAACACAGTCCAAGACAGGTTTTGGAGGCACAGACAACAGGATCCTCCCCAATTAGATCCATCTTGGGGTCCCAGGAGCACCACTGCCCCCTTCGGGGGTCAGAGCCCTATCTGTGCTTCCCTCCATTCCCCAGCCAGCTCCTGAAAACCCCCTCACTCCCCAGCGTCTCCTCCCCCAGGCCTTTGTTCAGCTTCCCAAGCAGAGGAGTCACCTGGCCTCTAACCCCTTCCTGGGTTCTCACATTACAGGCTCAGGCATCTTCCCTCAAGGCCAGTCTCCCATCTCCCAGTGCAGACCTTTCTCCCAGGCCAACACCCCCCACGCAGCACTCACAGACCACAGTGAGCAGGGGCGGCTCTAGGAATGCGGCCGCCCCAAGCAGGGTGGTGCGCCGCAGGGGGCGCGCTACCGGTCGCCGGTAGCCTGATTTCGGGGGACCTCTTGCAGACGTGCCTGCGGAGGGTCCGGTGGTCCCGCGGCTCGGGTGGAGCTTCCACAGGCATACCTGCGGGAGGTCCACCCGAGCCGCGGGACCAGCGGACCCTCCGCAGTCATGCCTGCGGGAGGTCCACCGGAGCCACGAGACTAGCGCACCTCCACAGTCATGCCTGCGGGAGGTCCGCTGATCCCGCGCCTCCGGTGGACCTCCCGCAGGCATGACCGCGGAAGGTCCGCCGGAGCCGCCTGCCGCCCTGCCGGGAAAATGCGCACTGGGGTCTGGAGCCGGCCCTGACAGTAAGAACAGTCCCAGTGCGTCACACTCTCATTTTCTGTCTCTGAGTGACCTTGGCACCAAGCGCCCTGCTCTTCGCTGACCTTGGCTCTTATCGTCCCAGGCTTGATGTGACCTTCCTGCTTCTTATTCTGTCAGTCACCATTTCTTTCCCCTTTCCTTTTGTCCTATTTTAAGGAGGAAATCCCTTACGCAAATAGGAGGAGGAAGCAATTGCCCTGAATGGGGAATGAAATTTACCAGGCAACCACAGAGATAGATTCTGGTCTCATTTACACTAATGTCCCAACATTGGCATCCATCGAGTTACTCCTGTTTTACACCAAACATGAGATCAGAATCAGGCCCTTTGCCTCCCCTGACACTGTTCTTCCATGATTGGCCCTGCACCTTATCTTGGGATGGGGCAAGGTGGGTCAGTCCGAGAGAAAAACCAGAGGGCCCAATTCATTACCTCACCTGCACCCATGCAAAAGGGGTGGAAATTGCTCCCAAATCAGAGTGGTAGGTTCTTTTTTCCATTTTTAAAAAGCCCTCCCATTGGCTCTTTTGATCAGAGGCCCAACTCCCTTTCTTTTACCTATGCAGGGAGGCTTTTTTAACCCTTTACAGGTAAAACAAGCAGAGTACAGCCACCAAGAGGGACTTTATAGCTAACTGGCTGGCTGGGTGTCCACAAAAGGGAGCTACGCCCGCCCCCCCCATTTATCACAGCAGCCAACAGGGAAGTGGGAGGGAGGCACTCCTAGGCCTGGCCTACCCTGGGGGGGGGGATCGATGTAAGATACACAACTTCATCTAGGGGAATAGCTTGCCAGAAGTCGAAGTCTCTTCTTTTGACTTACCTCCCATCCTCGCAGCGTGGGATCGACGGCCGCGGCTCCCCCTGTCGACCCCGCTACCGCCGCTCGCCCTGGTGGAGTTCTGGGGTTGATGGGAGCGCGTTCGGGGATCGATATATCGCGTCTAGATGGAAAGCGATCTATCGATCCCTGATAAACCGATCGCTACCCGTAGACATACCTTTAGAGCCGGCATGTCCCCTCTGTTTGTCCCTTGCTGCTTGGGCAGAAGCGGAAAGGGGGCAAAAGATTCCCGGCTGAAGGGCTTTGCGCTCGGCCTTGAGGATTAAGCCCGAGCCCCCGGCATGGTGGCTGGTTTATGGATTTTCGTGTCGCAGCCAGCGCACTCTTCGGGCCACCAGCTGAACACACTGAGGCTAGCAGGGACAGCTCTGAAGCGGCAAAAGGGTTCCTTTGAGGGTCCAAGGAGGTAGTAGGGTCAGTACCATCCCTGGGTGGGCTCAAATCACCATCCTTTGGGTTAACAGCTGAATGCGCTGACCCAGTGTGCTCCACCACAGCCACTGACCACTCCATAACCTCCAAACCCATCCCCTACAGCCCCCCATTCCCTACCAGAGCGCTCAAACCCATCCCCCATAGCCCCAGATTCCCTGCCACAGCGCTCAAACCGATCCCCCACAGCCCCACATTCCGTGCCACAGTGCTCAAACCCATCCCCCACAGCCACCCATTCCCTGCGACAGAGCTCAAACCCATCCCCCACAGCCCCACATTCCCTGCCACAGCGCTCAAACCCGACTCCACAGCCCCCCATTCCCTGCCACAGCGCTCAAACCCATCCCCCACAGCCCCATCACAGCCTCCTCGTTCCCTGCCACAGCACTCAAACCCATCCCCCACAGCCACCCATTCCCTGCCACAGCGCTCAAACCCGACTCCACAGCCCCCCATTCCGTTTCACAGACATTGAACCCATCCCCCACAGCCTCATCACAGCCACCTCATTCCCTCGCACAGCTCTCAAACCCATCCCCCACAGCCCCCCATTCCCTGCCACAGCCCACAAACCCATCCGCCACAGCCCCACATTCCCTGCCACAGCTCTAAATCCATTCCCCAGAGCCCCCCACTCCCTTCCACAGTGCTAAAAACCATCCCCCACAGCCTCCCATTCCCTGTCACAGCACTGAAACCCATCCCCCACGGCCCCAATCACTGCCCCCCATTCCCTGCCACAGCGCTCAAACCCATCCCCCACAGCCCCCCATTCCCTTCCACAGCCCAAAAACCCATCGCCCACAGCCACATCACAGCCGCCTCATTCCCTGCCACAACGCTCAAACCCATCCCCCACATCCCCCCATTCTCTACCACAGCGTTCAATCCCATCCCCCACTGCCCCAATCACTGCCCCCCATTCCCTGCCACAGCGCCCAAACCCATCCCTCAAGGCCCCCATTCCCTGCCACAGCACTCAAACCCGACCTCCACAGCCCAATCACAGCCCACCATTCCCTACCACAGCGCTCAAACCCATCCCCCACAGCCCCCCATTCCCTGCCACAGTGCTCAAAACGATTACCCACAGACCCATAACAAGCGCATCATTCCCTGCCACAGTCCTCACACCCATCCCCCACAGCCCCCATTCCCTGCCACAGCGCTCAAACCCATCCCCCACAGCCCCCATTCCCTACCACACCACTCAAACCCATCCCCCACAGCCCCCATTCCCTGCCACAGCCCTCAAACCCATCCCCCACAGCCCCCATTCCCTACCACACCGCTCAAACCCATCCCCCTCAGCTCAATCACAGCCGCCTTCTCCCTTCAACAGCGCTCAAACCCATGCCCCACAGCACACCATTTCCTGCCAAAGCCCTCAAACCTATCCCCCAGAGCCGCCCATTCCAGTCCACAGTGCTCAAAAACGTGCCCAACAGCATCCCATTCCATTCCGGACCGCTCAAACCCATCGCACACATCCCCATCACAGACCCCCATTCCCTGCCAAGATGCTCAAACCCATTCCACACAGCCCCCAATTCCCTGCCACAGCCCGCAAACCCATCCCCCACAGTCCTCATTCCCAGCGCTCAAACCCATGCCCCACAGCACACCATTTCCTGCCAAAGCCCTCAAACCTATCCCCCAGAGCCCCCCATTCCAATCCACAGTGCTCAGAACCGTCCCCAACAGCATCCCATTCCATTCCGGACCGCTCAAACCCATCCCACACATCCCCATCACAGACCCCCATTCCCTGCCAAGACGCTCAAACCCATTCCACACAGCCCCCTATTCCCTGCCACAGCCCACAAACCCATCCCCCACAGCCACCATTCCCTGCCACAGCACTCAAACCCATCCCCCACAGCCCCCATTCCCTTCCACAGCGCTAAAACCCATCCCCCACAGCCTCCCATTCCCTGCCACAGCACTCGAACCCTTCCCGCACCTCCGCCCGTTCCCTGCTACAGCAGTGAAACCAACCCCCACAGCCCCTCATTCCCTGCCACAGCCCTCAAACCCATCCCCCACATCCCCATCACAGCCGCCTCGTTCCATCCCACAACCCACAAACCCATCCCACACAACCCCATTCCCTGCCACAGCGCTCAAACCCATCCTCCACAGCCTCCCATTCCCTGCCACAGCACTCGAACCCTTCCCGCACCTCCGCCCACGCCCTGCCACATAAACCGATCCCCCACAGCAACATAACCCCATCATAGCCGCCTCATTCTCTGCCACAGCGCTAAAACCCATCTCAACAGCCCCCATTCCCTGCGTCAGCGCTTAAACCCACCCCACAGCCCCCCGTTCCCTGCCACAGCGCTGAAACCCATCCACCACAGCCCCCCATTCGCTTCCACAGGGCTCTAACCCATCCCCCACAGGCCCCCGTTCCCTGCCACAGTTCTCAAACCCGCGTACCTTGCTGGGGCCCTTGATGACCTATACAATTCTCTGCAGAGGTGTAGCAGTGCGGCTGACTGGGTTCAGTACAGCCCAAAAGACCCACAAGTGGGAGGAGGTGGTGAATCCCTCCACAGGTGTAATAAGCGGTAGATTATAGAATCCTCAAACCCTCACTCCCTGGCTTGAGCACACAGTTCAGGGAGTAGAGGGTCCCCAAAACAAATTCCCTGACTAACTAACTAAAGACAAGGCACTCACGAACTCCACAAATGATCATCAGGGTTGAGGATGACGCTGGACGATTCCAGATACTTTTAAAGAGTTATAGGAACAGGGACAGGAATTATAAATTCAGTAGACCTAGAAGGGCATTGAAAAATAAGGCAAGCATTGCATCATACTATTGTACGGGGGCAAGAGCACCAGATCACTGAATTAGTACAAATTTGGGCTGATAGAAAGAACGTGCAATAGCATACTTGGAAATATGTTAACCAGGCATTCTGGGCTCAAGAGCAAGCAAAATTATGTTAGCCTTCCGGTGTTCCAGCGGGGATCTGGCAGCCCTACTCCAGCAGCGGTGCAGACCTGAGCCCGAGCAAGGGGCTGGGTTGCCAAGAGAAGACCACTGGCCATGTCTCCACACATTGGGGGGGTCCACTCACAGGGCAGGTAGAAGGTCCAAGTCTCCTCACAGCAACCCCGACTGACCCACCTTGGCTCCCCAACGGCTCTGCTGATCCCCGAGCCGGGCCCGCGGCCAGGCAGCTCCTAAGGGCCGCAAGCAGTCCAAGGGAGGCCGCACGCTGAGGAGACCACAGCGCTGCAGCCACCCGCCCCGTGGCACCAGCAGCCGCCCACTGCCCGGCTCCGCTCGCCCCACCTCTGACGTAGTCCCCCAAATTTTCCTTCTAGCCCACCTCAGCCCCACCACCGGGCTAGTGACAGACTTCTCACGGAATGTTACTCTATCTTACAAATGCTATTCCGATGCATTGCTGGCAATTTGGCAGAGATCCGTTTGGGAAAACAGCGAAACATGAGAAATTCACTTTGGATTATTGGGAAGCACGAATTCCTCCTGCTCGCATCCTAACTTTGCTATTCGGATGCACAGCTAGCAACTTGACCGAGATACGCTGTGAAAACAGCTATACCTGAGCAATTCATTCGAAATCACTCGTAGGCACGAATGTATCCTGGAAACACGCTAAAAATACTATTAGGTTAAACGGCTGGACATTTGTAAGAGCTCCGTTTGTGAAAATTCCTAAAAAGGAGAAGTTCAGTGCAAACCACTGCTAGGCAACACTTTCTCCTAGACTCATCTTACAAATGCTATTCCGATGCATTGCTGGCAATTTGGCAGAGATCCGTTTGGGAAAACAGCGAAACATGAGAAATTCACTTTGGATTATTGGGAAGCACGAATTCCTCCTGCTCCCATCCTAACTTTGCAATTCGGATGCACAGCTAGCAACTTGACGGAGATACGCTGTGAAAACAGCTATACCTGAGCAATTCATTCGAAATCACTCGTAGGCACGAATTTCTCCTAGAAACACGCTAAAAAGGCAATTAGGTTCCACTGCTGGCTACTTGGAAGAGCTCCGTTTGTGAAATTTCCTAAAAAGGAGAAGTTCAGTGCAAACTACTGCTAGGAAACACTTTCTCCTAGACCCATCTTACAAATGCTATTCCGATGCATTGCTGGCAATTTGTCAGAGATCCGTTTGGGAAAACAGCGAAATGTGAGAAATTCATTGCGGATTATTGGTATTCATGAATTTCTCCTGGTACCATCCTAAAATTGCTATTAAGATGCACTGCTGTCAATTTGACAGAGGTACGATTTGAGCGAAGGTTTCAAAGCAGCTAAACATGAGAAAAAATGCCACACCATTGTTAAGCAAGAATTCCTCCTGTTCCCATCCTAAACTTCCTATTCGGATGCACAGCAACGACATGACCGAGATACGCTGTGAAAACAGCTACACATGAGCAATTCATTCCAAATCTTTCGTAGGCACGAATTTCTCCTGGAACCACCCTAAAAATACTATTCGATTACACTCCTGCCCATTTGGCAGAGATCCGTTTGTGAAAATAGCTAAACATCAGGTATTCATTCAAGACGTAAACTAGGCACTTGAAAAGAGCTAATGAAGAATTATTAAGCGCACATCAGTGCTAGACACGACTTTCCCCTTCAACCAAGCTCCAATTGCTATTCGAAAGCACTGGTGGCTATTTGGCAGAGTTCCTTTCGTGAAAATTGCTAAAAAGGAGACGTTCAGTGCAAAGCACTGCTAGGCAACACTTTCTCCTGGAACCATTTTACAAACGCTATTCGGTTGCATTCCTGGCCATAATACTAATCTGTGTGTGTGAAAATTGATACATGAGAAATTCATGCAGGTTCATTGCCAGACAGAGTTTTCTCTGAGAATCGTCTTTCACAAGCCAATAGCATCCCCTGCTGGACAGTTGGTAGAGATTCCATTCGTGAACATTGCTAAACATGACCCATTCATTACAGGTCACTGATATGCACAAAATAGCATTCAGTTGCACTGTTAAGCCTTTTGTTAGAGCTCCTTCCGTGAAAATAGCAAATCATGACCCTTTCGAACCTTATCTCTGCGAGCGAGGAAAGTCTAAAGGAATCGTCCTCCTTCTGCAATTCAGATGCACTGCTGAGAAATTGGCAGTTATACGTTGTGAAAACAGCGAAACATGAGAAATACACTGCGGATTATTGGGAAGCACGAATTCCTCCTGCTCCCATCCTAAAATTGATATTCGGATGCACAGCTAGCAACTTGACCGAGATACGCTGTGAAAATAGATACTTGATCCATTCATTCGAAGTCACTCGTAGGCACGAATTTCTCCTGGAAACACGCTAAAAGGGCAATTAGGTTCCACTGCTGGCCATTTGGAAGAGCTCCGTTTGTGAAATTTCCTAAAAAGGAGACGTTCAGTGCAAACCACTGTTAGGCAACACTTTCTCCTAGACTCATCTTACAAATGCTATTCCGATGCATTGCTGGCAATTTGGCAGAGATCCGTTTGGGAAAACAGCGAAACATGAGAAATTCACTTTGGATTATTGGGAAGCACGAATTCCTCCTGCTCCCATCCTAACTTTGCAATTCGGATGCACAGCTAGCAACTTGACGGAGATACGCTGTGAAAACAGCTATACCTGAGCAATTCATTCGAAATCACTCGTAGGCACGAATTTCTCCTAGAAACACGCTAAAAAGGCAATTAGGTTCCACTGCTGGCTACTTGGAAGAGCTCCGTTTGTGAAATTTCCTAAAAAGGAGAAGTTCAGTGCAAACTACTGCTAGGAAACACTTTCTCCTAGACCCATCTTACAAATGCTATTCCGATGCATTGCTGGCAATTTGTCAGAGATCCGTTTGGGAAAACAGCGAAATGTGAGAAAGTCATTGCGGATTATTGGTATTCATGAATTTCTCCTGGTACCATCCTAAAATTGCTATTAAGATGCACTGCTGTCAATTTGACAGAGGTACGATTTGAGCGAAGGTTTCAAAGCAGCTAAACATGAGAAAAAATGCCACACCATTGTTAAGCAAGAATTCCTCCTGTTCCCATCCTAAACTTCCTATTCGGATGCACAGCAACAACATGACCGAGATACGCTGTGAAAACAGCCACACATGAGCAATTCATTCCAAATCTTTCGTAGGCACGAATTTCTCCTGGAACCACCCTAAAAATACTATTCGATTACACTTCTGCCCATTTGGCAGAGATCCGTTTGTGAAAATAGCTAAACATCAGGTATTCATTCAAGACGTAAACTAGGCACTTGAAAAGAGCTAATGAAGAATTATTAAGCCCACATCAGTGCTAGACACGACTTTCCCCTTGAACCAACCTCCAATTGCTATTCGAAAGCACTGGTGGCTATTTGGCAGAGTTCCTTTCGTGAAAATTGCTAAAAAGGAGACGTTCAGTGCAAAGCACTGCTAGGCAACACTTTCTCCTGGAACCATTTTACAAACGCTATTCGGTTGCATTCCTGGCCATAATACTAATCTGTGTGTGTGTGAAAATTGATACATGAGAAATTCATGCAGGTTCATTGCTAGGCAGTTTTCTCTGCGAATCGTCTTTCACAAGCCAATAGCATCCCCTGCTGGACAATTGGTAGAGATTCCTTTCGTGAACGTTGCTAAACATGAGCCAGTCATTACAGGTCACTGATAGGTACGAATTTCTCTTTGAAATATCCTCAAAATAGCATTCGGTTGCACTGCTAAGCCCTTTGTTAGAGCTCCTTCCGTGAAAACAGCCAGTCATGACCATTTCGAGCTTTATCTCTGCGAGCGAGGAAAGTCTAATGGAATCATCCTCCTTCTGTAATTCTCATGGACTGCTGAGAATTTGGCAGTTATACGTTGTGAAAACAGCGAAACATGAGAAATACACTGCGGATTATTGGGAAGCACGAATTCCTCCTGCTCCCATCCTAAAATTAGTATTCGGATGCACACCTAGCACCTTGACCAAGATACAATTATCACTCACATCGCTAGATGGCAGCAGCGTACCAGAAATGAGCTCAGGCGCGTAGCTGCCTTCTAGTAGCAATTGCTCTGTTTTGCCGCTGGGTGATAGCGTCGCCTCGGCGGTTCCACCCTTCTGTCCCTGCTGTGGCCTTTGTAACTGATTGGGGTTCTTTGCCTTCGAAGAATGGATACATTCCCATTCTCCTAGGTACGCTAGCTCCTTCCCATCTGCTCCGTCCCAATGATTTCGTTGCCAGTCAAATATCCAATCCTGTATGCCTTTCACGCAAAAATCACTGTCTGCATAGATATAGCTTGGTCCGGGAAAGCGTCAATATCATTTTAAAACCTGATATATGACATGAAGCTCTGCATGTTGCGCTGAGCCATGCTCTAAATGCCCTTGATTGACTTCCTTCCATAGGTTTATGGCAGCATATTTACTATACCGTTTCCCCTTAATTACTACTGAGCTGCCATCAGTAAACCAGATCTGTTTCTCCTGTCCTTAAGGAGGGTGCCTCTACCAGTGCAAGTTTTTGTTCTAAAGTAACCTCGGACATTCATGCTTAGTTCCTTTTTCAATTAAAGTGTGAGTCAATAAATCGGGCTTAGATACGGTTTTGGTAACGACCGCTATATTGATTGCAATTAGGGTTCATTGAGCCCACAGGTGTATTGGTGACCCTGCTTCCTATCAGTTTGTCAGAGAAGCTATAGTTGAGTGGGGTATGAGTACTTTGAATTGTGATCAGGGCTGTGCTCGTGAGCGGGTCAAAAGACTGGATTGCCCAAACAACTGATAAACATTCAGGCTCAAAAGGATCAAAATTTAACTCAGCACCTTGTAGTTTTTTTACATTCATATGCTACTGGCACTAGCTTGCCTGCCTCGTTATTTTGCAAGAGAGTAGCTGCTAAGGCAACCTCAGGGCTTTGACTT
Organism: Mauremys mutica; assembly: GCF_020497125.1. NCBI lineage: Eukaryota > Metazoa > Chordata > Testudines > Geoemydidae > Mauremys > Mauremys mutica. Next base: position 3,699,275 of record NC_059089.1, on the reverse strand, counting down.
ATCGGGGAAGTTTAACGCCCCAGTCACACACACAGCCCCCCCCCCCAACCCTGGGAGAACAGCTGTACCTCCAGCGTCCTGCCCCAGTCACACACACATCCCGAGCTTAGGAGAACAGCTGAGATTTGCGTGTTTTATTTTATTTTACTTGGTAATTTGCTTTGTTCTGTCTGCTCCTACTTGGAACCACTTAAATCCTACTAGCTGTATTTAATAAAATCACTTTTTACTTATTAATTAACCCAGCGTATGTCGGGGGGCAAGCAGCTGTGCATATCTCTCTATCAGTGTTATAGCAGGTGAACAATTTATGTTTACCCTGTATAAGCTACAGACAGGGTAAAATGGATATATTTGGGGTTTAGAACCCATTGGGAGACTTCTGAGTGATGAAGACAGGAACATTTCCGTAAGTTGCTTTCAGGTTAAGTCTGCAGCTTTGGGGGATGCGGTTCAGACCCTGGGTCTGTGCTGGAGCAGATGGGCATGTCTGGCTCAACAAGACAGGGTGCCGGAGTAGTCTTGGTACAACAGGTGGCAGTGCCCAGTGGTGTTTCTGTGATCCAAGCCATCACGCCCCTCAAGGCCTGCTCAGCTGGTGGGGGGAGGGAGGTGAGGAGATCAGCGAGCGACAGGGTGGGGAAGGTGGGGAGGGAGGCCCTTGAGGGAAGAGAAGGAGCAGGAGCTGTGCTTTCATAGACGAGGTGCAGCAGGGGGCAGGGAAGTTCCACTGCTCAGCATCCAGTTTTCCCAAATTAGAAAGTTAGCCATCCTATGCAGCTGGTGGCTCTGACATGAGGGGAGTGGGGGGGCTGAGAACGGCAGCTTCTGGTCAGGCGCCGAGCTCTGGAGGCCATTGACGGCACCAGTAAAGTGTCTCCCTAACATTTTACCTTTGCCCTGGGATGGGTGGATACAGGAAGGTCGAGGCAAATTTAGGGGTGGCTATAGCTCTTTCAAGTCCCCCTCTAACGCTGCCACTCATCTCAGAGAGAGTAACAGTCCTCAGCTCCCAGCTGATCTTGCCTGACATATGTCTCAAAGCCAGGCTGTCCTACCGCTCAGTCTCAGGACAGAGCTGAAGTGATTCTCCACCAGGTCTCCCTTGCAGGAAACACAACCCAAGAACATCAAGCGAGTGGCAGGGAATGTAAAGGTAGTTGGCTCCGGTGATTGCTAGTCCCCAAGGCAGTCATGGGGACTTGCATATAGATGTAAGAGGCACCAGGCTGCTCCCACATCCAAAATGATCACATTCTATTGTCCTTTCCCCTTGCCTTTATCCCACAGAGATCTCCCCTAACCAGAATGCACACATCCGCTGAAGCAAGGTAGAGAGCAGGGCTAGCATGCCGTGACCAGGAACTCTTGCCCAGTGATGTGGAAGAGGTGAGGACTGAGTATCTTTGGTTACATGCCTCTGGAAAGTTGGATGTCTAGATTGCGCAGGTCCATTTCTTCCAGATCCTCTTTCAGGGGCCGAGACTCTTGCCCTGCTCCGCTCCACTGGCCTGAGGAGTCTTCTGCAAGCACAGGAAATAACCCAAGAAAGAGTCTTCGGTTCCCAAAGTTCTGCTGAGGCGTGAGCTCTTGCTCTCCCTGCCTCCCGCTCGCATCTGCTCTGCATCACCCCCAGTGAATGAACAGAAATGGATTCAACACCTATGGATCAATAGGCTGGTTACACCCATTTCCGCATCAGTCTAGCACCCAGTACCACAGTAGGAGTCTCTTGCACTCCTCCCACATCTCCTCTCTTGCAGGCTTTTGAGACCAAGCCTGTTGGGATGCACACCTGCCCAGATGTGACCAGATTCAGTCATATTCCTACATACAAATGGTTAACCTTGTCTAAAGACCAAAAATACTTCATACATTTCAAACAGTAATTATCCCACATGTAACTGGTGTCCAAGCGGGGCTTAAAACAGGTCTTTGCATTAAAAAGGTTGTCCAAAAATTGTGTAATTGTAAACATTAGAGAGCTTGGTTATTGCTTAAAAACAAGTTCAACTTGAAATGAATTTTATAAACAATTTATTAATAATTTGGAGCATCCTTGGAAGTTTTATTACTGGGGGCACGACTAATTAACAATCAAACCTAGGGTCGTCACTTTAAAGTGTTAGTTTCCACATTATTCTGAATAATGAGGATTTTCAGCCACATATTTATATATTTACTATGAAACAAGCAATGTGTGTCCTTATTGGAGCATTTGTGAGCTTTGCTTTAGGGTTAAAGCTATTGAAAAAGAAAAGCAAACAGGGTGAGGCAGTGAAGTAGCTGCCTACTCTGTAACGCGTCCATCACATACACTTGCTGGTAAATCGCCACTGGAAAAACACTCTCTTTCCCAATTTGGAAGTTAAGATTCTGTTAGAGTCCAACCGGAACAGTGAGTGGAAGTTAAGATGCTCTGGTACTCGCTCTATTAGAGTCCAACCAGGAACAGTGAGCATAGAATCATAGAATCTCAGGGTTGGAAGGGACCTCAGGAGGTCATCTAGTCCAGCCCCCTGCTCAAAGCAGGACCAAACCCAACTAAATCATCCCAGCCAGGGCTTTGTCAAGCCTGACCTTAAAAACCTCTAAGGAAGGAGATTCCACCACCTCCCTAGGTAACACATTCCAGTTCTTCACCACCCTACTAGTGAAAAAGGTTTTCCTAATGTCCAACCTAAACCTCCCCCTCTGCAACTTGAGACCATTACTCCTTGTTCTGTCATCTTCTACCACTGAGAACAGTCTAGATCCATCCTCTTTGGAACCCCCTTTGAGGTAGTTGAAAGCAGCTATCAAATCCCCCCTCATTCTTCTCTTCTGCAGGCTAAACAATCCCAGTTCCCTCAGCCTCTCCTCATAAGTCATGTGCTCCAGCCCCCTAATCATTTTTGTTGCCCTCCGCTGGACTCTCTCCAATTTATCCACATCCTTCTTGTAGTGTGGGGCCCAAAACTGGACACAGTACTCCAAATGAGGCCTCACCAGTGCTGAATAGAGGGGAATGATCACATCCCTCGATCTGCTGGAAATGCCCCTACTTATACAACCCAACATGCCATTAGCCTTCTTGGCAACGAGGGCACACTGCTGACTCATATTCAGCTTTTCGTCCACCGTAACCCCTAGGTCCTTTTCTGCAGAACTGCTGCCCAGCCATTCGGTCCCTAGGCTGTAGCAGTGCATGGGATTCTTCCGTCCTAAGTGCAGGACTCTGCACTTGTCCTTGTTGCACCTCATCATATTTCTTTTGGCCCAATCCTCTAATTTGTCTAGGTCCCTCTGTATCCTATCCCTACCCTCCAGCGTATCTACCACTCCTCCCAGTTTAGTGTCATCTGCAAACTTGCTAAGGGTGCAGTCCACACCATCCTCCACTTCGTTAATGAAGATATTGAACAAAACCGGCCCCAGCACCGACCCTTGTGTCACTCCACTTGATACCGGCTGCCAACTAGACATGGACCCATTGATCACTACCCGTTGAGCCCGACCATCTAGCCAGTTTTCTATCCACCTTACTGTCCATTCATCCAGCCCATACTTCTTTAACTTGCTGGCAAGAATACAGTGGGAGACTGTATCAAAGGATTTGCTAAAGTCCAGAAATGGCACATCCACTGGTTTCCCCTCATCCACAGAACCGGTTATCTCATCATAGAAGGCAATTAAGGTTAGTCAGGCATGACTTGCCATTGGTGAATCCATGCTGACTGTTCCTGATCACTTTCCCCTCCTTTAAGTGGTTCAGAATTGATTCCTTGAGGACCTGTTCCATGATTTTTCCAGGGACTGAGGTGAGACTGTCTGGCCTGTAGTTCCCTGGATCTTCCTCCCAGAAGTAAAGTTTCCTCCCGTTCTATAACTGATAGGGTGGGGTGGCGGCAGGGACAAGGGGAATTGAGAATGAGGGGTGCCTGATGTGTTGGGGTATGGAGTTCCCTACTTCAGCTCCACAGGCTGGGTCCGGTGCAGAGCATGGCATGGCAGGGAGATGACAGCTCCCATAATCCTGGGGCCCTTTCACAGCAAGGGTGTCACCTCCCCATGGTAGCACGGATTCCCACCTACTCCTCCTGCTTTCGCCCGACAACAGCACCACCCTTCACGGCACCACCTCATGGCAACTTCTGCTTCTGGACTCGCACCGGAAATGGGAAGTCCAGCTGGGCCACTCCCATGGTGCCACAGGGCCCACCATGGCTGGTGGGAGATAGATAAATGTCTGTGTAACTCCCCAGCACTATGGCTCCTTTAGTGCTTGTGTCCCCCCCTCCCCCCGTCCTGCTTAGTCTGGGTGTTCCTTACCGGAGCACACTGTGTGTCCCAGGCATGTTCTGTCTCACCTTTGGGTCCAGCCTAACAGGGATGTCTCTCCCCATCCTCCCATCAGTAACTTCTCCCCCAACGCACACAGGACAGCGAGCTGGCTGGTGCCCTTCTATAAAAGGACTGCTCTGTGCAACAGAAACCAGCCTAGTCCCCGCCCCGCAGGCTGGGAGCTTGCTGCTGCCTTCAACCGCATCACAAGTTACAAGAGGGGGCAGGAATAAAATCCCCACTGACTAAACAGGATGGGGTGAAGCATGTCACCAGGCCATAATATTCTGGATAACCCCTTGATGACCATTTTAGGATCATCCTCTCATGTGGCCTTCCTGGCCTCTGGCTAGCTGTGATGACGAGAGGGGGATGTTGTCCCCCTTCCTCTGGCTCCCCTGGCGGGCAGAGCCTAGTGCTACTACCTTGGCATGTCAGCTGGGGAGCAGAGCTCTTACCTCTGCTAATCAGGGGTTAGCCCCACAGCCAGTGAGGGGATGAGGTAGGGCTCAGTTGCTAATTTTGGGCCTGGGATTGCCCACTTTACAGGCTCAAATTTGGGGGGGAGGCTGTGGTCCCCGCCAATCACGCAAACCTTAAAGTAGGGAAATGTCCCTCACCTACTTATAATTGCACCCTAAATAACCTCTGGGATACTTTATTTTTGTTCTCAGAAGGTGCGCATCACCATATTATCGGAGCTGACTGTCACAGAGTCCCCGAATCACGGAGTCCTCAGGTTATGTTCTGGAACTTCTCCATACAAGGCCAGTCAGGACTCTGGGGGACCCTCGTGAGCACACAGCTTCGATCTTCCTGGATCTGAGCATCCCCTTCCACACTGTGCGCTTCCTGCAGCGAGTCCACCCGGACGGGGCCCTGCACCCCAAGTCGGCAGTCAGCAGTGACTCTCAGCCAGCTAGTAAAACAGAAGGTTTATTAGTTGACAGGAATGCAGCGGGTAGAATTGAACTTGTTAGCAGAGAAATCAGTGACTAGTATCAGAGGGGTAGCCGTGTTAGTCTGGTTCTGTAAAAGCAGCAAAGAATCCTGTGGCACCTTATAGACTAAGAGACGTTTTGCAGCATGAGCTTTCGTGGGTGAATACCAACTTCTTCGAAAGCTCATGCTGCAAAACTTCTGTTAGTCTATAAGGTGCCACAGGATTCTTTGCTCCAAATCAGTGACTTTCAGCCAAGTCCATCCAGAAGCTCTGGACTCCCCCTCTACTAGTCCTGCTTGCCAGGCAAGTCACCTGGGCGTCACTTGGGTGTAGTCCCCCTCCTGGGTATCAGGTTACAAAGAGCACCAGTCATAGCATATGTGCAGGCAGCTGGAGCAGCCTCACCTGCCCCAGAGGTCTCAGCCAAAGTCACACACCCCTATTCTCACCACCGAGGTATTAGTGCAGCATGCAGGGAAACTGAGGCACACACAGTATTCATGCAAAACAGTAAAATTCACATAGGCTCAACAGTAAGACACACATACACCGTAACAAGGGAAAATCCCCACTTTGTCACACTGACGCTTTAGATTCCTGCTGTCTCTGTCTTGGTACATCATTTCACCCCACTTCTCTATACTACCCTATCTTTTTTTCTTTCTCTCTAGTCTGTTCCAAGTCTGGCCGGCCTTAAAAATGACTCAGCTCTGTTATACGCTGTACTCGGCACCACAGGCTGAAGCAGCGTGAGCAGCATCTCTCTGGGAATGAGAAAGCTACAGTGAGATGGTCTCCCAAGTCCATTGCATGAGTCAGGATCCAGGGGCCGAAAGCGCTAGCTGTCCTTGTGTCCTGCCTGCAGCATCTGAGACAGAAGCTTCTGTTCTTTTCCATCCCTCCTGGGTGGCTGCCATGACAGCAGTGCTAACCTTAACAAAAATGACTGTGGATCTGCTATTCCATATTTAACGGCCTTTCCCGTTCCTCCAGAAAAGCTATTAGGGGGCAGATCTGATGGAGCTATGGCACAAGCTGAGGGGTTGCCTCTTCTTGCTAGCAGGAGATTTGGGGCATGATTTTCCACACTTACACTGTTGAAGATCAGTATTAACTCAGTGGAGTTGCATCAGTCTGAATGAGCGGAAAGTTGACCCATGCAGATGAGCTGTTTCTTAATGAGATAGTGTGGGGGGGGGGAGGGGGGAGAAAAGGGGAAACTGAAAGGCGAGATAGTAATATGTAAGCAGAACAGCAAGAGATGAGTGTCAATCTCTGTCACGGAGTGTCGGGGAGTCAAGGCCCTGCACCCCACCATGACTCTCAGCCAGCCGGTAAAGCAGGTTTATTTAGACGACAGGAACACAGTCCAAGACAGGTTTTGGAGGCACAGACAACAGGATCCTCCCCAATTAGATCCATCTTGGGGTCCCAGGAGCACCACTGCCCCCTTCGGGGGTCAGAGCCCTATCTGTGCTTCCCTCCATTCCCCAGCCAGCTCCTGAAAACCCCCTCACTCCCCAGCGTCTCCTCCCCCAGGCCTTTGTTCAGCTTCCCAAGCAGAGGAGTCACCTGGCCTCTAACCCCTTCCTGGGTTCTCACATTACAGGCTCAGGCATCTTCCCTCAAGGCCAGTCTCCCATCTCCCAGTGCAGACCTTTCTCCCAGGCCAACACCCCCCACGCAGCACTCACAGACCACAGTGAGCAGGGGCGGCTCTAGGAATGCGGCCGCCCCAAGCAGGGTGGTGCGCCGCAGGGGGCGCGCTACCGGTCGCCGGTAGCCTGATTTCGGGGGACCTCTTGCAGACGTGCCTGCGGAGGGTCCGGTGGTCCCGCGGCTCGGGTGGAGCTTCCACAGGCATACCTGCGGGAGGTCCACCCGAGCCGCGGGACCAGCGGACCCTCCGCAGTCATGCCTGCGGGAGGTCCACCGGAGCCACGAGACTAGCGCACCTCCACAGTCATGCCTGCGGGAGGTCCGCTGATCCCGCGCCTCCGGTGGACCTCCCGCAGGCATGACCGCGGAAGGTCCGCCGGAGCCGCCTGCCGCCCTGCCGGGAAAATGCGCACTGGGGTCTGGAGCCGGCCCTGACAGTAAGAACAGTCCCAGTGCGTCACACTCTCATTTTCTGTCTCTGAGTGACCTTGGCACCAAGCGCCCTGCTCTTCGCTGACCTTGGCTCTTATCGTCCCAGGCTTGATGTGACCTTCCTGCTTCTTATTCTGTCAGTCACCATTTCTTTCCCCTTTCCTTTTGTCCTATTTTAAGGGTGAAATCCCTTACGCAAATAGGAGGAGGAAGCAATTGCCCTGAATGGGGAATGAAATTTACCAGGCAACCACAGAGATAGATTCTGGTCTCATTTACACTAATGTCCCAACATTGGCATCCATCGAGTTACTCCTGTTTTACACCAAACATGAGATCAGAATCAGGCCCTTTGCCTCCCCTGACACTGTTCTTCCATGATTGGCCCTGCACCTTATCTTGGGATGGGGCAAGGTGGGTCAGTCCGAGAGAAAAACCAGAGGGCCCAATTCATTACCTCACCTGCACCCATGCAAAAGGGGTGGAAATTGCTCCCAAATCAGAGTGGTAGGTTCTTTTTTCCATTTTTAAAAAGCCCTCCCATTGGCTCTTTTGATCAGAGGCCCAACTCCCTTTCTTTTACCTATGCAGGGAGGCTTTTTTAACCCTTTACAGGTAAAACAAGCAGAGTACAGCCACCAAGAGGGACTTTATAGCTAACTGGCTGGCTGGGTGTCCACAAAAGGGAGCTACGCCCGCCCCCCCCATTTATCACAGCAGCCAACAGGGAAGTGGGAGGGAGGCACTCCTAGGCCTGGCCTACCCTGGGGGGGGGGATCGATGTAAGATACACAACTTCATCTAGGGGAATAGCTTGCCAGAAGTCGAAGTCTCTTCTTTTGACTTACCTCCCATCCTCGCAGCGTGGGATCGACGGCCGCGGCTCCCCCTGTCGACCCCGCTACCGCCGCTCGCCCTGGTGGAGTTCTGGGGTTGATGGGAGCGCGTTCGGGGATCGATATATCGCGTCTAGATGGAAAGCGATCTATCGATCCCTGATAAACCGATCGCTACCCGTAGACATACCTTTAGAGCCGGCATGTCCCCTCTGTTTGTCCCTTGCTGCTTGGGCAGAAGCGGAAAGGGGGCAAAAGATTCCCGGCTGAAGGGCTTTGCGCTCGGCCTTGAGGATTAAGCCCGAGCCCCCGGCATGGTGGCTGGTTTATGGATTTTCGTGTCGCAGCCAGCGCACTCTTCGGGCCACCAGCTGAACACACTGAGGCTAGCAGGGACAGCTCTGAAGCGGCAAAAGGGTTCCTTTGAGGGTCCAAGGAGGTAGTAGGGTCAGTACCATCCCTGGGTGGGCTCAAATCACCATCCTTTGGGTTAACAGCTGAATGCGCTGACCCAGTGTGCTCCACCACAGCCACTGACCACTCCATAACCTCCAAACCCATCCCCTACAGCCCCCCATTCCCTACCAGAGCGCTCAAACCCATCCCCCATAGCCCCAGATTCCCTGCCACAGCGCTCAAACCGATCCCCCACAGCCCCACATTCCGTGCCACAGTGCTCAAACCCATCCCCCACAGCCACCCATTCCCTGCGACAGAGCTCAAACCCATCCCCCACAGCCCCACATTCCCTGCCACAGCGCTCAAACCCGACTCCACAGCCCCCCATTCCCTGCCACAGCGCTCAAACCCATCACCCACAGCCCCATCACAGCCTCCTCGTTCCCTGCCACAGCACTCAAACCCATCCCCCACAGCCACCCATTCCCTGCCACAGCGCTCAAACCCGACTCCACAGCCCCCCATTCCGTTTCACAGACATTGAACCCATCCCCCACAGCCTCATCACAGCCACCTCATTCCCTCGCACAGCTCTCAAACCCATCCCCCACAGCCCCCCATTCCCTGCCACAGCCCACAAACCCATCCGCCACAGCCCCACATTCCCTGCCACAGCTCTAAATCCATTCCCCAGAGCCCCCCACTCCCTTCCACAGTGCTAAAAACCATCCCCCACAGCCTCCCATTCCCTGTCACAGCACTGAAACCCATCCCCCACGGCCCCAATCACTGCCCCCCATTCCCTGCCACAGCGCTCAAACCCATCCCCCACAGCCCCCCATTCCCTTCCACAGCCCAAAAACCCATCGCCCACAGCCACATCACAGCCGCCTCATTCCCTGCCACAACGCTCAAACCCATCCCCCACATCCCCCCATTCTCTACCACAGCGTTCAATCCCATCCCCCACTGCCCCAATCACTGCCCCCCATTCCCTGCCACAGCGCCCAAACCCATCCCTCAAGGCCCCCATTCCCTGCCACAGCGCCCAAACCCATCCCTCAAGGCCCCCATTCCCTGCCACAGCACTCAAACCCGACCTCCACAGCCCAATCACAGCCCACCATTCCCTACCACAGCGCTCAAACCCATCCCCCACAGCCCCCCATTCCCTGCCACAGTGCTCAAAACGATTACCCACAGACCCATAACAAGCGCATCATTCCCTGCCACAGTCCTCACACCCATCCCCCACAGCCCCCATTCCCTGCCACAGCGCTCAAACCCATCCCCCACAGCCCCCATTCCCTACCACACCACTCAAACCCATCCCCCACAGCCCCCATTCCCTGCCACAGCCCTCAAACCCATCCCCCACAGCCCCCATTCCCTACCACACCGCTCAAACCCATCCCCCTCAGCTCAATCACAGCCGCCTTCTCCCTTCAACAGCGCTCAAACCCATGCCCCACAGCACACCATTTCCTGCCAAAGCCCTCAAACCTATCCCCCAGAGCCGCCCATTCCAGTCCACAGTGCTCAAAAACGTGCCCAACAGCATCCCATTCCATTCCGGACCGCTCAAACCCATCGCACACATCCCCATCACAGACCCCCATTCCCTGCCAAGATGCTCAAACCCATTCCACACAGCCCCCAATTCCCTGCCACAGCCCGCAAACCCATCCCCCACAGTCCTCATTCCCAGCGCTCAAACCCATCCCCCACAGCACACCATTTCCTGCCAAAGCCCTCAAACCTATCCCCCAGAGCCCCCCATTCCAATCCACAGTGCTCAGAACCGTCCCCAACAGCATCCCATTCCATTCCGGACCGCTCAAACCCATCCCACACATCCCCATCACAGACCCCCATTCCCTGCCAAGACGCTCAAACCCATTCCACACAGCCCCCTATTCCCTGCCACAGCCCACAAACCCATCCCCCACAGCCACCATTCCCTGCCACAGCACTCAAACCCATCCCCCACAGCCCCCATTCCCTTCCACAGCGCTAAAACCCATCCCCCACAGCCTCCCATTCCCTGCCACAGCACTCGAACCCTTCCCCCACCTCCGCCCGTTCCCTGCTACAGCAGTGAAACCAACCCCCACAGCCCCTCATTCCCTGCCACAGCCCTCAAACCCATCCCCCACATCCCCATCACAGCCGCCTCGTTCCATCCCACAACCCACAAACCCATCCCACACAACCCCATTCCCTGCCACAGCGCTCAAACCCATCCTCCACAGCCTCCCATTCCCTGCCACAGCACTCGAACCCTTCCCCCACCTCCGCCCACGCCCTGCCACATAAACCGATCCCCCACAGCAACATAACCCCATCATAGCCGCCTCATTCTCTGCCACAGCGCTAAAACCCATCTCAACAGCCCCCATTCCCTGCGTCAGCGCTTAAACCCACCCCACAGCCCCCCGTTCCCTGCCACAGCGCTGAAACCCATCCCACACAGCCCCATCACAGCCACCTCGTTCCCTGCCACAGCTCTCAAACCCAACACTCACAGCCCCCCACTCCCTGCCCCAGCACTCAAACCCATCCCCTACAGGCCCCCCCCATTCCCTGCACAGCTCTCCAACCCAACCCCACAGCCCCCCATTTCGTGCCAGATGTTTGAAACCCAACCTCATAGCCCCCCATTCTCTACGACAGTCCATAAACCGATCCCCCACAGCCACATAACCCCATTTTAGCCGCCTCATTCTCTGCCACAGCGCTAAAACCCATCTCAACAGCCCCCATTCCCTGTGTCAGCGCTTAAACCCACCCCACAGCCCCCCGTTCCCTGCCACAGCGCTGAAACCCATCCACCACAGCCCCCCATTCGCTTCCACAGGGCTCTAACCCATCCCCCACAGGCCCCCGTTCCCTGCCACAGTTCTCAAACCCGCGTACCTTGCTGGGGCCCTTGATGACCTATACAATTCTCTGCAGAGGTGTAGCAGTGCGGCTGACTGGGTTCAGTACAGCCCAAAAGACCCACAAGTGGGAGGAGGTGGTGAATCCCTCCACAGGTGTAATAAGCGGTAGATTATAGAATCCTCAAACCCTCACTCCCTGGCTTGAGCACACAGTTCAGGGAGTAGAGGGTCCCCAAAACAAATTCCCTGACTAACTAACTAAAGACAAGGCACTCACGAACTCCACAAATGATCATCAGGGTTGAGGATGACGCTGGACGATTCCAGATACTTTTAAAGAGTTATAGGAACAGGGACAGGAATTATAAATTCAGTAGACCTAGAAGGGCATTGAAAAATAAGGCAAGCATTGCATCATACTATTGTACGGGGGCAAGAGCACCAGATCACTGAATTAGTACAAATTTGGGCTGATAGAAAGAACGTGCAATAGCATACTTGGAAATATGTTAACCAGGCATTCTGGGCTCAAGAGCAAGCAAAATTATGTTAGCCTTCCGGTGTTCCAGCGGGGATCTGGCAGCCCTACTCCAGCAGCGGTGCAGACCTGAGCCCGAGCAAGGGGCTGGGTTGCCAAGAGAAGACCACTGGCCATGTCTCCACACATTGGGGGGTCACCACTCAGGGCAGGTAGAAGGTCCAAGTCTCCTCACAGCAACCCCGACTGACCCACCTTGGCTCCCCAACGGCTCTGCTGATCCCCGAGCCGGGCCCGCGGCCAGGCAGCTCCTAAGGGCCGCAAGCAGTCCAAGGGAGGCCGCACGCTGAGGAGACCACAGCGCTGCAGCCACCCGCCCCGTGGCACCAGCAGCCGCCCACTGCCCGGCTCCGCTCGCCCACCTCTGACGTAGTCCCCCAAATTTTCCTTCTAGCCCACCTCAGCCCCACCACCGGGCTAGTGACAGACTTCTCACGGAATGTTACTCTATCTTACAAATGCTATTCCGATGCATTGCTGGCAATTTGGCAGAGATCCGTTTGGGAAAACAGCGAAACATGAGAAATTCACTTTGGATTATTGGGAAGCACGAATTCCTCCTGCTCGCATCCTAACTTTGCTATTCGGATGCACAGCTAGCAACTTGACCGAGATACGCTGTGAAAACAGCTATACCTGAGCAATTCATTCGAAATCACTCGTAGGCACGAATGTATCCTGGAAACACGCTAAAAATACTATTAGGTTAAACTGCTGGACATTTGTAAGAGCTCCGTTTGTGAAAATTCCTAAAAAGGAGAAGTTCAGTGCAAACCACTGCTAGGCAACACTTTCTCCTAGACTCATCTTACAAATGCTATTCCGATGCATTGCTGGCAATTTGGCAGAGATCCGTTTGGGAAAACAGCGAAACATGAGAAATTCACTTTGGATTATTGGGAAGCACGAATTCCTCCTGCTCCCATCCTAACTTTGCAATTCGGATGCACAGCTAGCAACTTGACGGAGATACGCTGTGAAAACAGCTATACCTGAGCAATTCATTCGAAATCACTCGTAGGCACGAATTTCTCCTAGAAACACGCTAAAAAGGCAATTAGGTTCCACTGCTGGCTACTTGGAAGAGCTCCGTTTGTGAAATTTCCTAAAAAGGAGAAGTTCAGGGCAAACTACTGCTAGGAAACACTTTCTCCTAGACCCATCTTACAAATGCTATTCCGATGCATTGCTGGCAATTTGTCAGAGATCCGTTTGGGAAAACAGCGAAATGTGAGAAATTCATTGCGGATTATTGGTATTCATGAATTTCTCCTGGTACCATCCTAAAATTGCTATTAAGATGCACTGCTGTCAATTTGACAGAGGTACGATTTGAGCGAAGGTTTCAAAGCAGCTAAACATGAGAAAAAATGCCACACCATTGTTAAGCAAGAATTCCTCCTGTTCCCATCCTAAACTTCCTATTCGGATGCACAGCAACGACATGACCGAGATACGCTGTGAAAACAGCTACACATGAGCAATTCATTCCAAATCTTTCGTAGGCACGAATTGCTCCTGGAACCACCCTAAAAATACTATTCGATTACACTCCTGCCCATTTGGCAGAGATCCGTTTGTGAAAATAGCTAAACATCAGGTATTCATTCAAGACGTAAACTAGGCACTTGAAAAGAGCTAATGAAGAATTATTAAGCGCACATCAGTGCTAGACACGACTTTCCCCTTCAACCAAGCTCCAATTGCTATTCGAAAGCACTGGTGGCTATTTGGCAGAGTTCCTTTCGTGAAAATTGCTAAAAAGGAGACGTTCAGTGCAAAGCACTGCTAGGCAACACTTTCTCCTGGAACCATTTTACAAACGCTATTCGGTTGCATTCCTGGCCATAATACTAATCTGTGTGTGTGAAAATTGATACATGAGAAATTCATGCAGGTTCATTGCCAGACAGAGTTTTCTCTGAGAATCGTCTTTCACAAGCCAATAGCATCCCCTGCTGGACAGTTGGTAGAGATTCCATTCGTGAACATTGCTAAACATGACCCATTCATTACAGGTCACTGATATGCACAAAATAGCATTCAGTTGCACTGTTAAGCCTTTTGTTAGAGCTCCTTCCGTGAAAATAGCAAATCATGACCCTTTCGAACCTTATCTCTGCGAGCGAGGAAAGTCTAAAGGAATCGTCCTCCTTCTGCAATTCAGATGCACTGCTGAGAAATTGGCAGTTATACGTTGTGAAAACAGCGAAACATGAGAAATACACTGCGGATTATTGGGAAGCACGAATTCCTCCTGCTCCCATCCTAAAATTGATATTCGGATGCACAGCTAGCAACTTGACCGAGATACGCTGTGAAAATAGATACTTGATCCATTCATTCGAAGTCACTCGTAGGCACGAATTTCTCCTGGAAACACGCTAAAAGGGCAATTAGGTTCCACTGCTGGCCATTTGGAAGAGCTCCGTTTGTGAAATTTCCTAAAAAGGAGACGTTCAGTGCAAACCACTGTTGGGCAACACTTTCTCCTAGACTCATCTTACAAATGCTATTCCGATGCATTGCTGGCAATTTGGCAGAGATCCGTTTGGGAAAACAGCGAAACATGAGAAATTCACTTTGGATTATTGGGAAGCACGAATTCCTCCTGCTCCCATCCTAACTTTGCAATTCGGATGCACAGCTAGCAACTTGACGGAGATACGCTGTGAAAACAGCTATACCTGAGCAATTCATTCGAAATCACTCGTAGGCACGAATTTCTCCTAGAAACACGCTAAAAAGGCAATTAGGTTCCACTGCTGGCTACTTGGAAGAGCTCCGTTTGTGAAATTTCCTAAAAAGGAGAAGTTCAGTGCAAACTACTGCTAGGAAACACTTTCTCCTAGACCCATCTTACAAATGCTATTCCGATGCATTGCTGGCAATTTGTCAGAGATCCGTTTGGGAAAACAGCGAAATGTGAGAAAGTCATTGCGGATTATTGGTATTCATGAATTTCTCCTGGTACCATCCTAAAATTGCTATTAAGATGCACTGCTGTCAATTTGACAGAGGTACGATTTGAGCGAAGGTTTCAAAGCAGCTAAACATGAGAAAAAATGCCACACCATTGTTAAGCAAGAATTCCTCCTGTTCCCATCCTAAACTTCCTATTCGGATGCACAGCAACAACATGACCGAGATACGCTGTGAAAACAGCCACACATGAGCAATTCATTCCAAATCTTTCGTAGGCACGAATTTCTCCTGGAACCACCCTAAAAATACTATTCGATTACACTTCTGCCCATTTGGCAGAGATCCGTTTGTGAAAATAGCTAAACATCAGGTATTCATTCAAGACGTAAACTAGGCACTTGAAAAGAGCTAATGAAGAATTATTAAGCCCACATCAGTGCTAGACACGAC
Source organism: Mauremys mutica (assembly GCF_020497125.1). Lineage (NCBI taxonomy): Eukaryota > Metazoa > Chordata > Testudines > Geoemydidae > Mauremys > Mauremys mutica. The sequence goes on along the minus strand of NC_059089.1, from coordinate 3,683,888 downwards.
TTTCCCCTTGAACCAACCTCCAATTGCTATTCGAAAGCACTGGTGGCTATTTGGCAGAGTTCCTTTCGTGAAAATTGCTAAAAAGGAGACGTTCAGTGCAAAGCACTGCTAGGCAACACTTTCTCCTGGAACCATTTTACAAACGCTATTCGGTTGCATTCCTGGCCATAATACTAATCTGTGTGTGTGAAAATTGATACATGAGAAATTCATGCAGGTTCATTGCTAGGCAGTTTTCTCTGCGAATCGTCTTTCACAAGCCAATAGCATCCCCTGCTGGACAATTGGTAGAGATTCCTTTCGTGAACGTTGCTAAACATGAGCCAGTCATTACAGGTCACTGATAGGTACGAATTTCTCTTTGAAATATCCTCAAAATAGCATTCGGTTGCACTGCTAAGCCCTTTGTTAGAGCTCCTTCCGTGAAAACAGCCAGTCATGACCATTTCGAGCTTTATCTCTGCGAGCGAGGAAAGTCTAATGGAATCATCCTCCTTCTGTAATTCTCATGGACTGCTGAGAATTTGGCAGTTATACGTTGTGAAAACAGCGAAACATGAGAAATACACTGCGGATTATTGGGAAGCACGAATTCCTCCTGCTCCCATCCTAAAATTAGTATTCGGATGCACACCTAGCACCTTGACCAAGATACAATTATCACTCACATCGCTAGATGGCAGCAGCGTACCAGAAATGAGCTCAGGCGCGTAGCTGGCTTCTAGTAGCAATTGCTCTGTTTTGCCGCTGGGTGATAGCGTCGCCTCGGCGGTTCCACCCTTCTGTCCCTGCTGTGGCCTTTGTAACTGATTGGGGTTCTTTGCCTTCGAAGAATGGATACATTCCCATTCTCCTAGGTACGCTAGCTCCTTCCCATCTGCTCCGTCCCAATGATTTCGTTGCCAGTCAAATATCCAATCCTGTATGCCTTTCACGCAAAAATCACTGTCTGCATAGATATAGCTTGGTCCGGTAAAGCGTCAATATCATTTTAAAACCTGATATATGACATGAAGCTCTGCATGTTGCGCTGAGCCATGCTCTAAATGCCCTTGATTGACTTCCTTCCATAGGTTTATGGCAGCATATTTACTATACCGTTTCCCCTTAATTACTACTGAGCTGCCATCAGTAAACCAGATCTGTTTCTCCTGTCCTTAAGGAGGGTGCCTCTACCAGTGCAAGTTTTTGTTCTAAAGTAACCTCGGACATTCATGCTTAGTTCCTTTTTCAATTAAAGTGTGAGTCAATAAATCGGGCTTAGATACGGTTTTGGTAACGACCGCTATATTGATTGGAATGAGGGTTCATTGAGCCCACAGGTGTATTGGTGACCCTGCTTCCTATCAGTTTGTCAGAGAAGCTATAGTTGAGTGGGGTATGAGTACTTTGAATTGTGATCAGGGCTGTGCTCGTGAGCGGGTCAAAAGACTGGATTGCCCAAACAGCTGATAAACATTCAGGCTCAAAAGGATCAAAATTTAACTCAGCACCTTGTAGTTTTTTTACATTCATATGCTACTGGCACTAGCTTGCCTGCCTCGTTATTTTGCAAGAGAGTAGCTGCTAAGGCAACCTCAGGGCTTTGACTTATCGGGGAAGTTTAACGCCCCAGTCACACACACAGCCCCCCCCCCAACCCTGGGAGAACAGCTGTACCTCCAGCGTCCTGCCCCAGTCACACACACATCCCGAGCTTAGGAGAACAGCTGAGATTTGCGTGTTTTATTTTATTTTACTTGGTAATTTGCTTTGTTCTGTCTGCTCCTACTTGGAACCACTTAAATCCTACTAGCTGTATTTAATAAAATCACTTTTTACTTATTAATTAACCCAGCGTATGTCGGGGGGCAAGCAGCTGTGCATATCTCTCTATCAGTGTTATAGCAGGTGAACAATTTATGTTTACCCTGTATAAGCTACAGACAGGGTAAAATGGATATATTTGGGGTTTAGAATCCATTGGGAGACTTCTGAGTGATGAAGACAGGAACATTTCCGTAAGTTGCTTTCAGGTTAAGTCTGCAGCTTTGGGGGATGCGGTTCAGACCCTGGGTCTGTGCTGGAGCAGATGGGCATGTCTGGCTCAACAAGACAGGGTGCCGGAGTAGTCTTGGTACAACAGGTGGCAGTGCCCAGTGGTGTTTCTGTGATCCAAGCCATCACGCCCCTCAAGGCCTGCTCAGCTGGTGGGGGGAGGGAGGTGAGGAGATCAGCGAGCGACAGGGTGGGGAAGGTGGGGAGGGAGGCCCTTGAGGGAAGAGAAGGAGCAGGAGCTGTGCTTTCATAGACGAGGTGCAGCAGGGGGCAGGGAAGTTCCACTGCTCAGCATCCAGTTTTCCCAAATTAGAAAGTTAGCCATCCTATGCAGCTGGTGGCTCTGACATGAGGGGAGTGGGGGGGCTGAGAACGGCAGCTTCTGGTCAGGCGCCGAGCTCTGGAGGCCATTGACGGCACCAGTAAAGTGTCTCCCTAACATTTTACCTTTGCCCTGGGATGGGTGGATACAGGAAGGTCGAGGCAAATTTAGGGGTGGCTATAGCTCTTTCAAGTCCCCCTCTAACGCTGCCACTCATCTCAGAGAGAGTAACAGTCCTCAGCTCCCAGCTGATCTTGCCTGACATATGTCTCAAAGCCAGGCTGTCCTACCGCTCAGTCTCAGGACAGAGCTGAAGTGATTCTCCACCAGGTCTCCCTTGCAGGAAACACAACCCAAGAACATCAAGCGAGTGGCAGGGAATGTAAAGGTAGTTGGCTCCGGTGATTGCTAGTCCCCAAGGCAGTCATGGGGACTTGCATATAGATGTAAGAGGCACCAGGCTGCTCCCACATCCAAAATGATCACATTCTATTGTCCTTTCCCCTTGCCTTTATCCCACAGAGATCTCCCCTAACCAGAATGCACACATCCGCTGAAGCAAGGTAGAGAGCAGGGCTAGCATGCCGTGACCAGGAACTCTTGCCCAGTGATGTGGAAGAGGTGAGGACTGAGTATCTTTGGTTACATGCCTCTGGAAAGTTGGATGTCTAGATTGCGCAGGTCCATTTCTTCCAGATCCTCTTTCAGGGGCCGAGACTCTTGCCCTGCTCCGCTCCACTGGCCTGAGGAGTCTTCTGCAAGCACAGGAAATAACCCAAGAAAGAGTCTTCGGTTCCCAAAGTTCTGCTGAGGCGTGAGCTCTTGCTCTCCCTGCCTCCCGCTCGCATCTGCTCTGCATCACCCCCAGTGAATGAACAGAAATGGATTCAACACCTATGGATCAATAGGCTGGTTACACCCATTTCCGCATCAGTCTAGCACCCAGTACCACAGTAGGAGTCTCTTGCACTCCTCCCACATCTCCTCTCTTGCAGGCTTTTGAGACCAAGCCTGTTGGGATGCACACCTGCCCAGATGTGACCAGATTCAGTCATATTCCTACATACAAATGGTTAACCTTGTCTAAAGACCAAAAATACTTCATACATTTCAAACAGTAATTATCCCACATGTAACTGGTGTCCAAGCGGGGCTTAAAACAGGTCTTTGCATTAAAAAGGTTGTCCAAAAATTGTGTAATTGTAAACATTAGAGAGCTTGGTTATTGCTTAAAAACAAGTTCAACTTGAAATGAATTTTATAAACAATTTATTAATAATTTGGAGCATCCTTGGAAGTTTTATTACTGGGGGCACGACTAATTAACAATCAAACCTAGGGTCGTCACTTTAAAGTGTTAGTTTCCACATTATTCTGAATAATGAGGATTTTCAGCCACATATTTATATATTTACTATGAAACAAGCAATGTGTGTCCTTATTGGAGCATTTGTGAGCTTTGCTTTAGGGTTAAAGCTATTGAAAAAGAAAAGCAAACAGGGTGAGGCAGTGAAGTAGCTGCCTACTCTGTAACGCGTCCATCACATACACTTGCTGGTAAATCGCCACTGGAAAAACACTCTCTTTCCCAATTTGGAAGTTAAGATTCTGTTAGAGTCCAACCGGAACAGTGAGTGGAAGTTAAGATGCTCTGGTACTCGCTCTATTAGAGTCCAACCAGGAACAGTGAGCATAGAATCATAGAATCTCAGGGTTGGAAGGGACCTCAGGAGGTCATCTAGTCCAGCCCCCTGCTCAAAGCAGGACCAAACCCAACTAAATCATCCCAGCCAGGGCTTTGTCAAGCCTGACCTTAAAAACCTCTAAGGAAGGAGATTCCACCACCTCCCTAGGTAACACATTCCAGTTCTTCACCACCCTACTAGTGAAAAAGGTTTTCCTAATGTCCAACCTAAACCTCCCCCTCTGCAACTTGAGACCATTACTCCTTGTTCTGTCATCTTCTACCACTGAGAACAGTCTAGATCCATCCTCTTTGGAACCCCCTTTGAGGTAGTTGAAAGCAGCTATCAAATCCCCCCTCATTCTTCTCTTCTGCAGGCTAAACAATCCCAGTTCCCTCAGCCTCTCCTCATAAGTCATGTGCTCCAGCCCCCTAATCATTTTTGTTGCCCTCCGCTGGACTCTCTCCAATTTATCCACATCCTTCTTGTAGTGTGGGGCCCAAAACTGGACACAGTACTCCAAATGAGGCCTCACCAGTGCTGAATAGAGGGGAATGATCACATCCCTCGATCTGCTGGAAATGCCCCTACTTATACAACCCAACATGCCATTAGCCTTCTTGGCAACGAGGGCACACTGCTGACTCATATTCAGCTTTTCGTCCACCGTAACCCCTAGGTCCTTTTCTGCAGAACTGCTGCCCAGCCATTCGGTCCCTAGGCTGTAGCAGTGCATGGGATTCTTCCGTCCTAAGTGCAGGACTCTGCACTTGTCCTTGTTGCACCTCATCATATTTCTTTTGGCCCAATCCTCTAATTTGTCTAGGTCCCTCTGTATCCTATCCCTACCCTCCAGCGTATCTACCACTCCTCCCAGTTTAGTGTCATCTGCAAACTTGCTAAGGGTGCAGTCCACACCATCCTCCACTTCGTTAATGAAGATATTGAACAAAACCGGCCCCAGCACCGACCCTTGTGTCACTCCACTTGATACCGGCTGCCAACTAGACATGGACCCATTGATCACTACCCGTTGAGCCCGACCATCTAGCCAGTTTTCTATCCACCTTACTGTCCATTCATCCAGCCCATACTTCTTTAACTTGCTGGCAAGAATACAGTGGGAGACTGTATCAAAGGATTTGCTAAAGTCCAGAAATGGCACATCCACTGGTTTCCCCTCATCCACAGAACCGGTTATCTCATCATAGAAGGCAATTAAGGTTAGTCAGGCATGACTTGCCATTGGTGAATCCATGCTGACTGTTCCTGATCACTTTCCCCTCCTTTAAGTGGTTCAGAATTGATTCCTTGAGGACCTGTTCCATGATTTTTCCAGGGACTGAGGTGAGACTGTCTGGCCTGTAGTTCCCTGGATCTTCCTCCCAGAAGTAAAGTTTCCTCCCGTTCTATAACTGATAGGGTGGGGTGGCGGCAGGGACAAGGGGAATTGAGAATGAGGGGTGCCTGATGTGTTGGGGTATGGAGTTCCCTACTTCAGCTCCACAGGCTGGGTCCGGTGCAGAGCATGGCATGGCAGGGAGATGACAGCTCCCATAATCCTGGGGCCCTTTCACAGCAAGGGTGTCACCTCCCCATGGTAGCACGGATTCCCACCTACTCCTCCTGCTTTCGCCCGACAACAGCACCACCCTTCACGGCACCACCTCATGGCAACTTCTGCTTCTGGACTCGCACCGGAAATGGGAAGTCCAGCTGGGCCACTCCCATGGTGCCACAGGGCCCACCATGGCTGGTGGGAGATAGATAAATGTCTGTGTAACTCCCCAGCACTATGGCTCCTTTAGTGCTTGTGTCCCCCCCTCCCCCCGTCCTGCTTAGTCTGGGTGTTCCTTACCGGAGCACACTGTGTGTCCCAGGCATGTTCTGTCTCACCTTTGGGTCCAGCCTAACAGGGATGTCTCTCCCCATCCTCCCATCAGTAACTTCTCCCCCAACGCACACAGGACAGCGAGCTGGCTGGTGCCCTTCTATAAAAGGACTGCTCTGTGCAACAGAAACCAGCCTAGTCCCCGCCCCGCAGGCTGGGAGCTTGCTGCTGCCTTCAACCGCATCACAAGTTACAAGAGGGGGCAGGAATAAAATCCCCACTGACTAAACAGGATGGGGTGAAGCATGTCACCAGGCCATAATATTCTGGATAACCCCTTGATGACCATTTTAGGATCATCCTCTCATGTGGCCTTCCTGGCCTCTGGCTAGCTGTGATGACGAGAGGGGGATGTTGTCCCCCTTCCTCTGGCTCCCCTGGCGGGCAGAGCCTAGTGCTACTACCTTGGCATGTCAGCTGGGGAGCAGAGCTCTTACCTCTGCTAATCAGGGGTTAGCCCCACAGCCAGTGAGGGGATGAGGTAGGGCTCAGTTGCTAATTTTGGGCCTGGGATTGCCCACTTTACAGGCTCAAATTTGGGGGGGAGGCTGTGGTCCCCGCCAATCACGCAAACCTTAAAGTAGGGAAATGTCCCTCACCTACTTATAATTGCACCCTAAATAACCTCTGGGATACTTTATTTTTGTTCTCAGAAGGTGCGCATCACCATATTATCGGAGCTGACTGTCACAGAGTCCCCGAATCACGGAGTCCTCAGGTTATGTTCTGGAACTTCTCCATACAAGGCCAGTCAGGACTCTGGGGGACCCTCGTGAGCGCACTGTCTCCAGGGCAAGATGCTTACACAGCTTCGATCTTCCTGGATCTGAGCATCCCCTTCCACACTGTGCGCTTCCTGCAGCGAGTCCACCCGGACGGGGCCCTGCACCCCAAGTCGGCAGTCAGCAGTGACTCTCAGCCAGCTAGTAAAACAGAAGGTTTATTAGTTGACAGGAATGCAGCGGGTAGAATTGAACTTGTTAGCAGAGAAATCAGTGACTAGTATCAGAGGGGTAGCCGTGTTAGTCTGGTTCTGTAAAAGCAGCAAAGAATCCTGTGGCACCTTATAGACTAAGAGACGTTTTGCAGCATGAGCTTTCGTGGGTGAATACCAACTTCTTCGAAAGCTCATGCTGCAAAACTTCTGTTAGTCTATAAGGTGCCACAGGATTCTTTGCTCCAAATCAGTGACTTTCAGCCAAGTCCATCCAGAAGCTCTGGACTCCCCCTCTACTAGTCCTGCTTGCCAGGCAAGTCACCTGGGCGTCACTTGGGTGTAGTCCCCCTCCTGGGTATCAGGTTACAAAGAGCACCAGTCATAGCATATGTGCAGGCAGCTGGAGCAGCCTCACCTGCCCCAGAGGTCTCAGCCAAAGTCACACACCCCTATTCTCACCACCGAGGTATTAGTGCAGCATGCAGGGAAACTGAGGCACACACAGTATTCATGCAAAACAGTAAAATTCACATAGGCTCAACAGTAAGACACACATACACCGTAACAAGGGAAAATCCCCACTTTGTCACACTGACGCTTTAGATTCCTGCTGTCTCTGTCTTGGTACATCATTTCACCCCACTTCTCTATACTACCCTATCTTTTTTTCTTTCTCTCTAGTCTGTTCCAAGTCTGGCCGGCCTTAAAAATGACTCAGCTCTGTTATACGCTGTACTCGGCACCACAGGCTGAAGCAGCGTGAGCAGCATCTCTCTGGGAATGAGAAAGCTACAGTGAGATGGTCTCCCAAGTCCATTGCATGAGTCAGGATCCAGGGGCCGAAAGCGCTAGCTGTCCTTGTGTCCTGCCTGCAGCATCTGAGACAGAAGCTTCTGTTCTTTTCCATCCCTCCTGGGTGGCTGCCATGACAGCAGTGCTAACCTTAACAAAAATGACTGTGGATCTGCTATTCCATATTTAACGGCCTTTCCCGTTCCTCCAGAAAAGCTATTAGGGGGCAGATCTGATGGAGCTATGGCACAAGCTGAGGGGTTGCCTCTTCTTGCTAGCAGGAGATTTGGGGCATGATTTTCCACACTTACACTGTTGAAGATCAGTATTAACTCAGTGGAGTTGCATCAGTCTGAATGAGCGGAAAGTTGACCCATGCAGATGAGCTGTTTCTTAATGAGATAGTGTGGGGGGGGGGAGGGGGGAGAAAAGGGGAAACTGAAAGGCGAGATAGTAATATGTAAGCAGAACAGCAAGAGATGAGTGTCAATCTCTGTCACGGAGTGTCGGGGAGTCAAGGCCCTGCACCCCACCATGACTCTCAGCCAGCCGGTAAAGCAGGTTTATTTAGACGACAGGAACACAGTCCAAGACAGGTTTTGGAGGCACAGACAACAGGATCCTCCCCAATTAGATCCATCTTGGGGTCCCAGGAGCACCACTGCCCCCTTCGGGGGTCAGAGCCCTATCTGTGCTTCCCTCCATTCCCCAGCCAGCTCCTGAAAACCCCCTCACTCCCCAGCGTCTCCTCCCCCAGGCCTTTGTTCAGCTTCCCAAGCAGAGGAGTCACCTGGCCTCTAACCCCTTCCTGGGTTCTCACATTACAGGCTCAGGCATCTTCCCTCAAGGCCAGTCTCCCATCTCCCAGTGCAGACCTTTCTCCCAGGCCAACACCCCCCACGCAGCACTCACAGACCACAGTGAGCAGGGGCGGCTCTAGGAATGCGGCCGCCCCAAGCAGGGTGGTGCGCCGCAGGGGGCGCGCTACCGGTCGCCGGTAGCCTGATTTCGGGGGACCTCTTGCAGACGTGCCTGCGGAGGGTCCGGTGGTCCCGCGGCTCGGGTGGAGCTTCCACAGGCATACCTGCGGGAGGTCCACCCGAGCCGCGGGACCAGCGGACCCTCCGCAGTCATGCCTGCGGGAGGTCCACCGGAGCCACGAGACTAGCGCACCTCCACAGTCATGCCTGCGGGAGGTCCGCTGATGCCGCGCCTCCGGTGGACCTCCCGCAGGCATGACCGCGGAAGGTCCGCCGGAGCCGCCTGCCGCCCTGCCGGGAAAATGCGCACTGGGGTCTGGAGCCGGCCCTGACAGTAAGAACAGTCCCAGTGCGTCACACTCTCATTTTCTGTCTCTGAGTGACCTTGGCACCAAGCGCCCTGCTCTTCGCTGACCTTGGCTCTTATCGTCCCAGGCTTGATGTGACCTTCCTGCTTCTTATTCTGTCAGTCACCATTTCTTTCCCCTTTCCTTTTGTCCTATTTTAAGGGTGAAATCCCTTACGCAAATAGGAGGAGGAAGCAATTGCCCTGAATGGGGAATGAAATTTACCAGGCAACCACAGAGATAGATTCTGGTCTCATTTACACTAATGTCCCAACATTGGCATCCATCGAGTTACTCCTGTTTTACACCAAACATGAGATCAGAATCAGGCCCTTTGCCTCCCCTGACACTGTTCTTCCATGATTGGCCCTGCACCTTATCTTGGGATGGGGCAAGGTGGGTCAGTCCGAGAGAAAAACCAGAGGGCCCAATTCATTACCTCACCTGCACCCATGCAAAAGGGGTGGAAATTGCTCCCAAATCAGAGTGGTAGGTTCTTTTTTCCATTTTTAAAAAGCCCTCCCATTGGCTCTTTTGATCAGAGGCCCAACTCCCTTTCTTTTACCTATGCAGGGAGGCTTTTTTAACCCTTTACAGGTAAAACAAGCAGAGTACAGCCACCAAGAGGGACTTTATAGCTAACTGGCTGGCTGGGTGTCCACAAAAGGGAGCTACGCCCGCCCCCCCCATTTATCACAGCAGCCAACAGGGAAGTGGGAGGGAGGCACTCCTAGGCCTGGCCTACCCTGGGGGGGGGGATCGATGTAAGATACACAACTTCATCTAGGGGAATAGCTTGCCAGAAGTCGAAGTCTCTTCTTTTGACTTACCTCCCATCCTCGCAGCGTGGGATCGACGGCCGCGGCTCCCCCTGTCGACCCCGCTACCGCCGCTCGCCCTGGTGGAGTTCTGGGGTTGATGGGAGCGCGTTCGGGGATCGATATATCGCGTCTAGATGGAAAGCGATCTATCGATCCCTGATAAACCGATCGCTACCCGTAGACATACCTTTAGAGCCGGCATGTCCCCTCTGTTTGTCCCTTGCTGCTTGGGCAGAAGCGGAAAGGGGGCAAAAGATTCCCGGCTGAAGGGCTTTGCGCTCGGCCTTGAGGATTAAGCCCGAGCCCCCGGCATGGTGGCTGGTTTATGGATTTTCGTGTCGCAGCCAGCGCACTCTTCGGGCCACCAGCTGAACACACTGAGGCTAGCAGGGACAGCTCTGAAGCGGCAAAAGGGTTCCTTTGAGGGTCCAAGGAGGTAGTAGGGTCAGTACCATCCCTGGGTGGGCTCAAATCACCATCCTTTGGGTTAACAGCTGAATGCGCTGACCCAGTGTGCTCCACCACAGCCACTGACCACTCCATAACCTCCAAACCCATCCCCTACAGCCCCCCATTCCCTACCAGAGCGCTCAAACCCATCCCCCATAGCCCCAGATTCCCTGCCACAGCGCTCAAACCGATCCCCCACAGCCCCACATTCCGTGCCACAGTGCTCAAACCCATCCCCCACAGCCACCCATTCCCTGCGACAGAGCTCAAACCCATCCCCCACAGCCCCACATTCCCTGCCACAGCGCTCAAACCCGACTCCACAGCCCCCCATTCCCTGCCACAACGCTCAAACCCATCACCCACAGCCCCATCACAGCCTCCTCGTTCCCTGCCACAGCACTCAAACCCATCCCCCACAGCCACCCATTCCCTGCCACAGCGCTCAAACCCGACTCCACAGCCCCCCATTCCCTGCCACAGCGCTCAAACCCATCACCCACAGCCCCATCACAGCCTCCTCGTTCCCTGCCACAGCACTCAAACCCATCCCCCACAGCCACCCATTCCCTGCCACAGCGCTCAAACCCGACTCCACAGCCCCCCATTCCGTTTCACAGACATTGAACCCATCCCCCACAGCCTCATCACAGCCACCTCATTCCCTCGCACAGCTCTCAAACCCATCCCCCACAGCCCCCCATTCCCTGCCACAGCCCACAAACCCATCCGCCACAGCCCCACATTCCCTGCCACAGCTCTAAATCCATTCCCCAGAGCCCCCCACTCCCTTCCACAGTGCTAAAAACCATCCCCCACAGCCTCCCATTCCCTGTCACAGCACTGAAACCCATCCCCCACGGCCCCAATCACTGCCCCCCATTCCCTGCCACAGCGCTCAAACCCATCCCCCACAGCCCCCCATTCCCTTCCACAGCCCAAAAACCCATCGCCCACAGCCACATCACAGCCGCCTCATTCCCTGCCACAACGCTCAAACCCATCCCCCACATCCCCCCATTCTCTACCACAGCGTTCAATCCCATCCCCCACTGCCCCAATCACTGCCCCCCATTCCCTGCCACAGCGCCCAAACCCATCCCTCAAGGCCCCCATTCCCTGCCACAGCACTCAAACCCGACCTCCACAGCCCAATCACAGCCCCCCATTCCCTACCACAGCGCTCAAACCCATCCCCCACAGCCCCCCATTCCCTGCCACAGTGCTCAAACCGATTACCCACAGACCCATAACAAGCGCATCATTCCCTGCCACAGTCCTCACACCCATCCCCCACAGCCCCCATTCCCTGCCACAGCGCTCAAACCCATCCCCCACAGCCCCCATTCCCTACCACACCACTCAAACCCATCCCCCACAGCCCCCATTCCCTGCCACAGCCCTCAAACCCATCCCCCACAGCCCCCATTCCCTACCACACCGCTCAAACCCATCCCCCTCAGCTCAATCACAGCCGCCTTCTCCCTTCAACAGCGCTCAAACCCATGCCCCACAGCACACCATTTCCTGCCAAAGCCCTCAAACCTATCCCCCAGAGCCGCCCATTCCAGTCCACAGTGCTCAAAAACGTGCCCAACAGCATCCCATTCCATTCCGGACCGCTCAAACCCATCGCACACATCCCCATCACAGACCCCCATTCCCTGCCAAGATGCTCAAACCCATTCCACACAGCCCCCAATTCCCTGCCACAGCCCGCAAACCCATCCCCCACAGTCCTCATTCCCAGCGCTCAAACCCATGCCCCACAGCACACCATTTCCTGCCAAAGCCCTCAAACCTATCCCCCAGAGCCCCCCATTCCAATCCACAGTGCTCAGAACCGTCCCCAACAGCATCCCATTCCATTCCGGACCGCTCAAACCCATCCCACACATGCCCATCTTAGTACCCCATTCCCTGCCAAGACGCTCAAACCCATTCCACACAGCCCCCATTCCCTGCCACAGCCAACAAACCCATCCCCCACAGCCACCATTCCCTGCCACAGCACTCAAACCCATCCCCCACAGCCCCCATTCCCTTCCACAGCGCTAAAACCCATCCCCCACAGCCTCCCATTCCCTGCCACAGCACTCGAACCCTTCCCCCACCTCCGCCCGTTCCCTGCTACAGCAGTGAAACCAACCCCCACAGCCCCTCATTCCCTGCCACAGCCCTCAAACCCATCCCCCACATCCCCATCACAGCCGCCTCGTTCCATCCCACAACCCACAAACCCATCCCACACAACCCCATTCCCTGCCACAGCGCTCAAACCCATCCTCCACAGCCTCCCATTCCCTGCCACAGCACTCGAACCCTTCCCGCACCTCCGCCCACGCCCTGCCACATAAACCGATCCCCCACAGCAACATAACCCCATCATAGCCGCCTCATTCTCTGCCACAGCGCTAAAACCCATCTCAACAGCCCCCATTCCCTGCGTCAGCGCTTAAACCCACCCCACAGCCCCCCGTTCCCTGCCACAGCGCTGAAACCCATCCCACACAGCCCCATCACAGCCACCTCGTTCCCTGCCACAGCTCTCAAACCCAACACTCACAGCCCCCCACTCCCTGCCCCAGCACTCAAAGCCATCCCCTACAGGCCCCCCCATTCCCTGCACAGCTCTCAAACCCAACCCCACAGCCCCCCATTTCGTGCCAGATGTTTGAAACCCAACCTCACAGCCCCCCATTCTCTACGACAGTCCATAAACCGATCCCCCACAGCCACATAACCCCATTTTAGCCGCCTCATTCTCTGCCACAGCGCTAAAACCCATCTCAACAGCCCCCATTCCCTGTGTCAGCGCTTAAACCCACCCCACAGCCCCCCGTTCCCTGCCACAGCGCTGAAACCCATCCACCACAGCCCCCCATTCGCTTCCACAGGGCTCTAACCCATCCCCCACAGGCCCCCGTTCCCTGCCACAGTTCTCAAACCCGAGTACCTTGCTGGGGCCCTTGATGACCTATACAATTCTCTGCAGAGGTGTAGCAGTGCGGCTGACTGGGTTCAGTACAGCCCAAAAGACCCACAAGTGGGAGGAGGTGGTGAATCCCTCCACAGGTGTAATAAGCGGTAGATTATAGAATCCTCAAACCCTCACTCCCTGGCTTGAGCACACAGTTCAGGGAGTAGAGGGTCCCCAAAACAAATTCCCTGACTAACTAACTAAAGACAAGGCACTCACGAACTCCACAAATGATCATCAGGGTTGAGGATGACGCTGGACGATTCCAGATACTTTTAAAGAGTTATAGGAACAGGGACAGGAATTATAAATTCAGTAGACCTAGAAGGGCATTGAAAAATAAGGCAAGCATTGCATCATACTATTGTACGGGGGCAAGAGCACCAGATCACTGAATTAGTACAAATTTGGGCTGATAGAAAGAACGTGCAATAGCATACTTGGAAATATGTTAACCAGGCATTCTGGGCTCAAGAGCAAGCAAAATTATGTTAGCCTTCCGGTGTTCCAGCGGGGATCTGGCAGCCCTACTCCAGCAGCGGTGCAGACCTGAGCCCGAGCAAGGGGCTGGGTTGCCAAGAGAAGACCACTGGCCATGTCTCCACACATTGGGGGGTCACCACTCAGGGCAGGTAGAAGGTCCAAGTCTCCTCACAGCAACCCCGACTGACCCACCTTGGCTCCCCAACGGCTCTGCTGATCCCCGAGCCGGGCCCGCGGCCAGGCAGCTCCTAAGGGCCGCAAGCAGTCCAAGGGAGGCCGCACGCTGAGGAGACCACAGCGCTGCAGCCACCCGCCCCGTGGCACCAGCAGCCGCCCACTGCCCGGCTCCGCTCGCCCACCTCTGACGTAGTCCCCCAAATTTTCCTTCTAGCCCACCTCAGCCCCACCACCGGGCTAGTGACAGACTTCTCACGGAATGTTACTCTATCTTACAAATGCTATTCCGATGCATTGCTGGCAATTTGGCAGAGATCCGTTTGGGAAAACAGCGAAACATGAGAAATTCACTTTGGATTATTGGGAAGCACGAATTCCTCCTGCTCGCATCCTAACTTTGCTATTCGGATGCACAGCTAGCAACTTGACCGAGATACGCTGTGAAAACAGCTATACCTGAGCAATTCATTCGAAATCACTCGTAGGCACGAATGTATCCTGGAAACACGCTAAAAATACTATTAGGTTAAACGGCTGGACATTTGTAAGAGCTCCGTTTGTGAAAATTCCTAAAAAGGAGAAGTTCAGTGCAAACCACTGCTAGGCAACACTTTCTTCTAGACCCATCTTACAAATGATATTCCGAAGCAATGCTGGCAATTTGGCAGAGATCCGTTTGGGAAAACAGTGAAATGTGAGAAATTCATTGCGGATTATTGGTATTCATGAATTTCTCCTGGTACCATCCTAAAATTGCTATTAAGATGAACTGCTCACAATTAGACAGGGGGACGAATTGAGCGAAGGTTTCAAAGCAGCTAAACATGAGAAAAAATGCCACACCATTGTTAAACACGAATTCCTCCTGTTCCCATCCAAAACTTCCTATTCGGATGCACAGCAACGACATGACCGAGATACGCTGTGAAAACCGCTACACATGAGCAATTCATTCCAAATCTTTCGTAGGCACGAATTGCTCCTGGAACCACCCTAAAAATGCTATTCGATTACACTCCTGCCCATTTGGTAGAGATCCGTTTGTGAAAATAGCTAAACATCAGGTATTCTTTCAAGACGTAAACTAGGCACTTGAAAAGAGCTAATGAAGAATTATTAAGCGCACATCAGTGCTAGACACGACTTTCCCCTTGAACCAACCTCCAATTGCTATTCGAAAGCACTGGTGGCTATTTGGCAGAGTTCCTTTCGTGAAAATTGCTAAAAAGGAGACGTTCAGTGCAAAGCACTGCTAGGCAACACTTTCTCCTGGAACCATTTTACAAACGCTATTCGGTTGCATTCCTGGCCATAATACTAATCTGTGTGTGTGAAAATTGATACATGAGAAATTCATGCAGGTTCATTGCCAGACAGAGTTTTCTCTGAGAATCGTCTTTCACAAGCCAATAGCATCCCCTGCTGGACAATTGGTAGAGATTCCATTCGTGAACATTGCTAAACATGACCCATTCATTACAGGTCACTGATATGCACAAAATAGCATTCAGTTGCACTGTTAAGCCTTTTGTTAGAGCTCCTTCCGTGAAAATAGCAAATCATGACCCTTTCGAACCTTATCTCTGCGAGCGAGGAAAGTCTAAAGGAATCGTCCTCCTTCTGCAATTCAGATGCACTGCTGAGAAATTGGCAGTTATACGTTGTGAAAACAGCGAAACATGAGAAATGCACTGCGGATTATTGGGAAGCACGAATTCCTCCTGCTCCCATCCTAAAATTGATATTCGGATGCACAGCTAGCAACTTGACCGAGATACGCTGTGAAAATAGATACTTGATCCATTCATTCGAAGTCACTCGTAGGCACGAATTTCTCCTGGAAACACGCTAAAAGGGCAATTAGGTTCCACTGCTGGCCATTTGGAAGAGCTCCGTTTGTGAAAGTTCCTAAAAAGGAGACGTTCAGTGCAAACCACTGCTAGGCAACACTTTCTCCTAGACTCATCTTACAAATGCTATTCCGATGCATTGCTGGCAATTTGGCAGAGATCCGTTTGGGAAAACAGCGAAACATGAGAAATTCACTTTGGATTATTGGGAAGCACGAATTCCTCCTGCTCCCATCCTAACTTTGCAATTCGGATGCACAGCTAGCAACTTGACGGAGATACGCTGTGAAAACAGCTATACCTGAGCAATTCATTCGAAATCACTCGTAGGCACGAATTTCTCCTAGAAACACGCTAAAAAGGCAATTAGGTTCCACTGCTGGCTACTTGGAAGAGCTCCGTTTGTGAAATTTCCTAAAAAGGAGAAGTTCAGTGCAAACTACTGCTAGGAAACACTTTCTCCTAGACCCATCTTACAAATGCTATTCCGATGCATTGCTGGCAATTTGTCAGAGATCCGTTTGGGAAAACAGCGAAATGTGAGAAATTCATTGCGGATTATTGGTATTCATGAATTTCTCCTGGTACCATCCTAAAATTGCTATTAAGATGCACTGCTGTCAATTTGACAGAGGTACGATTTGAGCGAAGGTTTCAAAGCAGCTAAACATGAGAAAAAATGCCACACCATTGTTAAGCAAGAATTCCTCCTGTTCCCATCCTAAACTTCCTATTCGGATGCACAGCAACGACATGACCGAGATACGCTGTGAAAACAGCTACACATGAGCAATTCATTCCAAATCTTTCGTAGGCACGAATTTCTCCTGGAACCACCCTAAAAATACTATTCGATTACACTCCTGCCCATTTGGCAGAGATCCGTTTGTGAAAATAGCTAAACATCAGGTATTCATTCAAGACGTAAACTAGGCACTTGAAAAGAGCTAATGAAGAATTATTAAGCGCACATCAGTGCTAGACATGACTTTCCCCTTCAACCAAGCTCCAATTGCTATTCGAAAGCACTGGTGGCTATTTGGCAGAGTTCCTTTCGTGAAAATTGCTAAAAAGGAGACGCTCAGTGCAAAGCACTGCTAGGCAACACTTTCTCCTGGAACCATTTTACAAACGCTATTCGGTTGCATTCCTGGCCATAATACTAATCTGTGTGTGTGAAAATTGATACATGAGAAATTCATGCAGGTTCATTGCCAGACAGAGTTTTCTCTGAGAATCGTCTTTCACAAGCCAATAGCATCCCCTGCTGGACAGTTGGTAGAGATTCCATTCGTGAACATTGCTAAACATGACCCATTCATTACAGGTCACTGATATGCACAAAATAGCATTCAGTTGCACTGTTAAGCCTTTTGTTAGAGCTCCTTCCGTGAAAATAGCAAATCATGACCCTTTCGAACCTTATCTCTGCGAGCGAGGAAAGTCTAAAGGAATCGTCCTCCTTCTGCAATTCAGATGCACTGCTGAGAAATTGGCAGTTATACGTTGTGAAAACAGCGAAACATGAGAAATACACTGCGGATTATTGGGAAGCACGAATTCCTCCTGCTCCCATCCTAAAATTGATATTCGGATGCACAGCTAGCAACTTGACCGAGATACGCTGTGAAAATAGATACTTGATCCATTCATTCGAAGTCACTCGTAGGCACGAATTTCTCCTGGAAACACGCTAAAAGGGCAATTAGGTTCCACTGCTGGCCATTTGGAAGAGCTCCGTTTGTGAAATTTCCTAAAAAGGAGACGTTCAGTGCAAACCACTGTTAGGCAAAACTTTCTCCTAGACTCATCTTACAAATGCTATTCCGATGCATTGCTGGCAATTTGGCAGAGATCCGTTTGGGAAAACAGCGAAACATGAGAAATTCACTTTGGATTATTGGGAAGCACGAATTCCTCCTGCTCCCATCCTAACTTTGCAATTCGGATGCACAGCTAGCAACTTGACGGAGATACGCTGTGAAAACAGCTATACCTGAGCAATTCATTCGAAATCACTCGTAGGCACGAATTTCTCCTAGAAACACGCTAAAAAGGCAATTAGGTTCCACTGCTGGCTACTTGGAAGAGCTCCGTTTGTGAAATTTCCTAAAAAGGAGAAGTTCAGTGCAAACTACTGCTAGGAAACACTTTCTCCTAGACCCATCTTACAAATGCTATTCCGATGCATTGCTGGCAATTTGTCAGAGATCCGTTTGGGAAAACAGCGAAATGTGAGAAAGTCATTGCGGATTATTGGTATTCATGAATTTCTCCTGGTACCATCCTAAAATTGCTATTAAGATGCACTGCTGTCAATTTGACAGAGGTACGATTTGAGCGAAGGTTTCAAAGCAGCTAAACATGAGAAAAAATGCCACACCATTGTTAAGCAAGAATTCCTCCTGTTCCCATCCTAAACTTCCTATTCGGATGCACAGCAACAACATGACCGAGATACGCTGTGAAAACAGCCACACATGAGCAATTCATTCCAAATCTTTCGTAGGCACGAATTTCTCCTGGAACCACCCTAAAAATACTATTCGATTACACTTCTGCCCATTTGGCAGAGATCCGTTTGTGAAAATAGCTAAACATGAGGTATTCATTCAAGACGTAAACTAGGCACTTGAAAAGAGCTAATGAAGAATTATTAAGCCCACATCAGTGCTAGACACGACTTTCCCCTTGAACCAACCTCCAATTGCTATTCGAAAGCACTGGTGGCTATTTGGCAGAGTTCCTTTCGTGAAAATTGCTAAAAAGGAGACGTTCAGTGCAAAGCACTGCTAGGCAACACTTTCTCCTGGAACCATTTTACAAACGCTATTCGGTTGCATTCCTGGCCATAATACTAATCTGTGTGTGTGAAAATTGATACATGAGAAATTCATGCAGGTTCATTGCTAGGCAGTTTTCTCTGCGAATCGTCTTTCACAAGCCAATAGCATCCCCTGCTGGACAATTGGTAGAGATTCCTTTCGTGAACGTTGCTAAACATGAGCCAGTCATTACAGGTCACTGATAGGTACGAATTTCTCTTTGAAATATCCTCAAAATAGCATTCGGTTGCACTGCTAAGCCCTTTGTTAGAGCTCCTTCCGTGAAAACAGCCAGTCATGACCATTTCGAGCTTTATCTCTGCGAGCGAGGAAAGTCTAATGGAATCATCCTCCTTCTGTAATTCTCATGGACTGCTGAGAATTTGGCAGTTATACGTTGTGAAAACAGCGAAACATGAGAAATACACTGCGGATTATTGGGAAGCACGAATTCCTCCTGCTCCCATCCTAAAATTAGTATTCGGATGCACCTTGACCAAGATACAATTATCACTCACATCGCTAGATGGCAGCAGCGTACCAGAAATGAGCTCAGGCGCGTAGCTGGCTTCTAGTAGCAATTGCTCTGTTTTGCCGCTGGGTGATAGCGTCGCCTCGGCGGTTCCACACTTCTGTCCCTGCTGTGGCCTTTGTAACTGATTGGGGTTCTTTGCCTTCGAAGAATGGATACATTCCCATTCTCCTAGGTACGCTAGCTCCTTCCCATCTGCTCCGTCCCAATGATTTCGTTGCCAGTCAAATATCCAATCCTGTATACCTTTCACGCAAAAATCACTGTCTGCATAGATATAGCTTGGTCCGGGAAAGCGTCAATATCATTGAAAAACCTGATATATGACATGAAGCTCTGCATGTTGCGCTGAGCCATGCTCTAAATGCCCTTGATTGACTTCCTTCCATAGGTTTATGGCAGCATATTTACTATACCGTTTCCCCTTAATTACTACTGAGCTGCCATCAGTAAACCAGATCTGTTTCTCCTGTCCTTAAGGAGGGTGCCTCTACCAGTGCAAGTTTTTGTTCTAAAGTAACCTCGGACATTCATGCTTAGTTCCTTTTTCAATTAAAGTGTGAGTCAATAAATCGGGCTTAGATACGGTTTTGGTAACGACCGCTATATTGATTGGAATAAGGGTTCATTGAGCCCACAGGTGTATTGGTGACCCTGCTTCCTATCAGTTTGTCAGAGAAGCTATAGTTGAGTGGGGTATGAGTACTTTGAATTGTGATCAGGGCTGTGCTCGTGAGCGGGTCAAAAGACTGGATTGCCCAAACAGCTGATAAACATTCAGGCTCAAAAGGATCAAAATTTAACTCAGCACCTTGAAGTTTTTTTGCTTCTAGTAGCAATTGCTCTGTTTTGCCGCTGGGTGATAGCGTCGCCTCGGCGGTTCCACACTTCTGTCCCTGCTGTGGCCTTTGTAACTGATTGGGGTTCTTTGCCTTCGAAGAATGGATACATTCCCATTCTCCTAGGTACGCTAGCTCCTTCCCATCTGCTCCGTCCCAATGATTTCGTTGCCAGTCAAATATCCAATCCTGTATGCCTTTCACGCAAAAATCACTGTCTGCATAGATATAGCTTGGTCCGGTAAAGCGTCAATATCATTTTAAAACCTGATATATGACATGAAGCTCTGCATGTTGCGCTGAGCCATGCTCTAAATGCCCTTGATTGACTTCCTTCCATAGGTTTATGGCAGCATATTTACTATACCGTTTCCCCTTAATTACTACTGAGCTGCCATCAGTAAACCAGATCTGTTTCTCCTGTCCTTAAGGAGGGTGCCTCTACCAGTGCAAGTTTTTGTTCTAAAGTAACCTCGGACATTCATGCTTAGTTCCTTTTTCAATTAAAGTGTGAGTCAATAAATCGGGCTTAGATACGGTTTTGGTAACGACCGCTATATTGATTGGAATGAGGGTTCATTGAGCCCACAGGTGTATTGGTGACCCTGCTTCCTATCAGTTTGTCAGAGAAGCTATAGTTGAGTGGGGTATGAGTACTTTGAATTGTGATCAGGGCTGTGCTCGTGAGCGGGTCAAAAGACTGGATTGCCCAAACAGCTGATAAACATTCAGGCTCAAAAGGATCAAAATTTAACTCAGCACCTTGTAGTTTTTTTACATTCATATGCTACTGGCACTAGCTTGCCTGCCTCGTTATTTTGCAAGAGAGTAGCTGCTAAGGCAACCTCAGGGCTTTGACTTATCGGGGAAGTTTAACGCCCCAGTCACACACACAGCCCCCCCCCCAACCCTGGGAGAACAGCTGTACCTCCAGCGTCCTGCCCCAGTCACACACACATCCCGAGCTTAGGAGAACAGCTGAGATTTGCGTGTTTTATTTTATTTTACTTGGTAATTTGCTTTGTTCTGTCTGCTCCTACTTGGAACCACTTAAATCCTACTAGCTGTATTTAATAAAATCACTTTTTACTTATTAATTAACCCAGCGTATGTCGGGGGGCAAGCAGCTGTGCATATCTCTCTATCAGTGTTATAGCAGGTGAACAATTTATGTTTACCCTGTATAAGCTACAGACAGGGTAAAATGGATATATTTGGGGTTTAGAACCCATTGGGAGACTTCTGAGTGATGAAGACAGGAACATTTCCGTAAGTTGCTTTCAGGTTAAGTCTGCAGCTTTGGGGGATGCGGTTCAGACCCTGGGTCTGTGCTGGAGCAGATGGGCATGTCTGGCTCAACAAGACAGGGTGCCGGATTAGTCTTGGTACAACAGGTGGCAGTGCCCAGTGGTGTTTCTGTGATCCAAGCCATCACGCCCCTCAAGGCCTGCTCAGCTGGTGGGGGGAGGGAGGTGAGGAGATCAGCGAGCGACAGGGTGGGGAAGGTGGGGAGGGAGGCCCTTGAGGGAAGAGAAGGAGCAGGAGCTGTGCTTTCATAGACGAGGTGCAGCAGGGGGCAGGGAAGTTCCACTGCTCAGCATCCAGTATTCCCAAATTAGAAAGTTAGCCATCCTATGCAGCTGGTGGCTCTGACATGAGGGGAGTGGGGGGGCTGAGAACGGCAGCTTCTGGTCAGGCGCCGAGCTCTGGAGGCCATTGACGGCACCAGTAAAGTGTCTCCCTAACATTTTACCTTTGCCCTGGGATGGGTGGATACAGGAAGGTCGAGGCAAATTTAGGGGTGGCTATAGCTCTTTCAAGTCCCCCTCTAACGCTGCCACTCATCTCAGAGAGAGTAACAGTCCTCAGCTCCCAGCTGATCTTGCCTGACATATGTCTCAAAGCCAGGCTGTCCTACCGCTCAGTCTCAGGACAGAGCTGAAGTGATTCTCCACCAGGTCTCCCTTGCAGGAAACACAACCCAAGAACATCAAGCGAGTGGCAGGGAATGTAAAGGTAGTTGGCTCCGGTGATTGCTAGTCCCCAAGGCAGTCATGGGGACTTGCATATAGATGTAAGAGGCACCAGGCTGCTCCCACATCCAAAATGATCACATTCTATTGTCCTTTCCCCTTGCCTTTATCCCACAGAGATCTCCCCTAACCAGAATGCACACATCCGCTGAAGCAAGGTAGAGAGCAGGGCTAGCATGCCGTGACCAGGAACTCTTGCCCAGTGATGTGGAAGAGGTGAGGACTGAGTATCTTTGGTTACATGCCTCTGGAAAGTTGGATGTCTAGATTGCGCAGGTCCATTTCTTCCAGATCCTCTTTCAGGGGCCGAGACTCTTGCCCTGCTCCGCTCCACTGGCCTGAGGAGTCTTCTGCAAGCACAGGAAATAACCCAAGAAAGAGTCTTCGGTTCCCAAAGTTCTGCTGAGGCGTGAGCTCTTGCTCTCCCTGCCTCCCGCTCGCATCTGCTCTGCATCACCCCCAGTGAATGAACAGAAATGGATTCAACACCTATGGATCAATAGGCTGGTTACACCCATTTCCGCATCAGTCTAGCACCCAGTACCACAGTAGGAGTCTCTTGCACTCCTCCCACATCTCCTCTCTTGCAGGCTTTTGAGACCAAGCCTGTTGGGATGCACACCTGCCCAGATGTGACCAGATTCAGTCATATTCCTACATACAAATGGTTAACCTTGTCTAAAGACCAAAAATACTTCATACATTTCAAACAGTAATTATCCCACATGTAACTGGTGTCCAAGCGGGGCTTAAAACAGGTCTTTGCATTAAAAAGGTTGTCCAAAAATTGTGTAATTGTAAACATTAGAGAGCTTGGTTATTGCTTAAAAACAAGTTCAACTTGAAATGAATTTTATAAACAATTTATTAATAATTTGGAGCATCCTTGGAAGTTTTATTACTGGGGGCACGACTAATTAACAATCAAACCTAGGGTCGTCACTTTAAAGTGTTAGTTTCCACATTATTCTGAATAATGAGGATTTTCAGCCACATATTTATATATTTACTATGAAACAAGCAATGTGTGTCCTTATTGGAGCATTTGTGAGCTTTGCTTTAGGGTTAAAGCTATTGAAAAAGAAAAGCAAACAGGGTGAGGCAGTGAAGTAGCTGCCTACTCTGTAACGCGTCCATCACATACACTTGCTGGTAAATCGCCACTGGAAAAACACTCTCTTTCCCAATTTGGAAGTTAAGATTCTGTTAGAGTCCAACCGGAACAGTGAGTGGAAGTTAAGATGCTCTGGTACTCGCTCTATTAGAGTCCAACCAGGAACAGTGAGCATAGAATCATAGAATCTCAGGGTTGGAAGGGACCTCAGGAGGTCATCTAGTCCAGCCCCCTGCTCAAAGCAGGACCAAACCCAACTAAATCATCCCAGCCAGGGCTTTGTCAAGCCTGACCTTAAAAACCTCTAAGGAAGGAGATTCCACCACCTCCCTAGGTAACCCATTCCAGTTCTTCACCACCCTACTAGTGAAAAAGGTTTTCCTAATGTCCAACCTAAACCTCCCCCTCTGCAACTTGAGACCATTACTCCTTGTTCTGTCATCTTCTACCACTGAGAACAGTCTAGATCCATCCTCTTTGGAACCCCCTTTGAGGTAGTTGAAAGCAGCTATCAAATCCCCCCTCATTCTTCTCTTCTGCAGGCTAAACAATCCCAGTTCCCTCAGCCTCTCCTCATAAGTCATGTGCTCCAGCCCCCTAATCATTTTTGTTGCCCTCCGCTGGACTCTCTCCAATTTATCCACATCCTTCTTGTAGTGTGGGGCCCAAAACTGGACACAGTACTCCAAATGAGGCCTCACCAGTGCTGAATAGAGGGGAATGATCACATCCCTCGATCTGCTGGAAATGCCCCTACTTATACAACCCAACATGCCATTAGCCTTCTTGGCAACGAGGGCACACTGCTGACTCATATTCAGCTTTTCGTCCACCGTAACCCCTAGGTCCTTTTCTGCAGAACTGCTGCCCAGCCATTCGGTCCCTAGGCTGTAGCAGTGCATGGGATTCTTCCGTCCTAAGTGCAGGACTCTGCACTTGTCCTTGTTGCACCTCATCATATTTCTTTTGGCCCAATCCTCTAATTTGTCTAGGTCCCTCTGTATCCTATCCCTACCCTCCAGCGTATCTACCACTCCTCCCAGTTTAGTGTCATCTGCAAACTTGCTAAGGGTGCAGTCCGCACCATCCTCCACTTCGTTAATGAAGATATTGAACAAAACCGGCCCCAGCACCGACCCTTGTGTCACTCCACTTGATACCGGCTGCCAACTAGACATGGACCCATTGATCACTACCCGTTGAGCCCGACCATCTAGCCAGTTTTCTATCCACCTTACTGTCCATTCATCCAGCCCATACTTCTTTAACTTGCTGGCAAGAATACAGTGGGAGACTGTATCAAAGGATTTGCTAAAGTCCAGAAATGGCACATCCACTGGTTTCCCCTCATCCACAGAACCGGTTATCTCATCATAGAAGGCAATTAAGGTTAGTCAGGCATGACTTGCCATTGGTGAATCCATGCTGACTGTTCCTGATCACTTTCCCCTCCTTTAAGTGGTTCAGAATTGATTCCTTGAGGACCTGTTCCATGATTTTTCCAGGGACTGAGGTGAGACTGTCTGGCCTGTAGTTCCCTGGATCTTCCTCCCAGAAGTAAAGTTTCCTCCCGTTCTATAACTGATAGGGTGGGGTGGCGGCAGGGACAAGGGGAATTGAGAATGAGGGGTGCCTGATGTGTTGGGGTATGGAGTTCCCTACTTCAGCTCCACAGGCTGGGTCCGGTGCAGAGCATGGCATGGCAGGGAGATGACAGCTCCCATAATCCTGGGGCCCTTTCACAGCAAGGGTGTCACCTCCCCATGGTAGCACGGATTCCCACCTACTCCTCCTGCTTTCGCCCGACAACAGCACCACCCTTCACGGCACCACCTCATGGCAACTTCTGCTTCTGGACTCGCACCGGAAATGGGAAGTCCAGCTGGGCCACTCCCATGGTGCCACAGGGCCCACCATGGCTGGTGGGAGATAGATAAATGTCTGTGTAACTCCCCAGCACTATGTCTCCTTTAGTGCTTGTGTCCCCCCCTCCCCCCGTCCTGCTTAGTCTGGGTGTTCCTTACCGGAGCACACTGTGTGTCCCAGGCATGTTCTGTCTCACCTTTGGGTCCAGCCTAACAGGGATGTCTCTCCCCATCCTCCCATCAGTAACTTCTCCCCCAACGCACACAGGACAGCGAGCTGGCTGGTGCCCTTCTATAAAAGGACTGCTCTGTGCAACAGAAACCAGCCTAGTCCCCGCCCCGCAGGCTGGGAGCTTGCTGCTGCCTTCAACCGCATCACAAGTTACAAGAGGGGGCAGGAATAAAATCCCCACTGACTAAACAGGATGGGGTGAAGCATGTCACCAGGCCATAATATTCTGGATAACCCCTTGATGACCATTTTAGGATCATCCTCTCATGTGGCCTTCCTGGCCTCTGGCTAGCTGTGATGACGAGAGGGGGATGTTGTCCCCCTTCCTCTGGCTCCCCTGGCGGGCAGAGCCTAGTGCTACTACCTTGGCATGTCAGCTGGGGAGCAGAGCTCTTACCTCTGCTAATCAGGGGTTAGCCCCACAGCCAGTGAGGGGATGAGGTAGGGCTCAGTTGCTAATTTTGGGCCTGGGATTGCCCACTTTACAGGCTCAAATTTGGGGGGGAGGCTGTGGTCCCCGCCAATCACGCAAACCTTAAAGTAGGGAAATGTCCCTCACCTACTTATAATTGCACCCTAAATAACCTCTGGGATACTTTATTTTTGTTCTCAGAAGGTGCGCATCACCATATTATCGGAGCTGACTGTCACAGAGTCCCCGAATCACGGAGTCCTCAGGTTATGTTCTGGAACTTCTCCATACAAGGCCAGTCAGGACTCTGGGGGACCCTCGTGAGCGCACTGTCTCCAGGGCAAGATGCTTACACAGCTTCGATCTTCCTGGATCTGAGCATCCCCTTCCACACTGTGCGCTTCCTGCAGCGAGTCCACCCGGACGGGGCCCTGCACCCCAAGTCGGCAGTCAGCAGTGACTCTCAGCCAGCTAGTAAAACAGAAGGTTTATTAGTTGACAGGAATGCAGCGGGTAGAATTGAACTTGTTAGCAGAGAAATCAGTGACTAGTATCAGAGGGGTAGCCGTGTTAGTCTGGTTCTGTAAAAGCAGCAAAGAATCCTGTGGCACCTTATAGACTAAGAGACGTTTTGCAGCATGAGCTTTCGTGGGTGAATACCAACTTCTTCGAAAGCTCATGCTGCAAAACTTCTGTTAGTCTATAAGGTGCCACAGGATTCTTTGCTCCAAATCAGTGACTTTCAGCCAAGTCCATCCAGAAGCTCTGGACTCCCCCTCTACTAGTCCTGCTTGCCAGGCAAGTCACCTGGGCGTCACTTGGGTGTAGTCCCCCTCCTGGGTATCAGGTTACAAAGAGCACCAGTCATAGCATATGTGCAGGC
Organism: Mauremys mutica; assembly: GCF_020497125.1. Taxonomy (NCBI): domain Eukaryota; kingdom Metazoa; phylum Chordata; order Testudines; family Geoemydidae; genus Mauremys; species Mauremys mutica. The sequence continues at coordinate 3,657,401 of NC_059089.1, read as the reverse complement.
AGCTGGAGCAGCCTCACCTGCCCCAGAGGTCTCAGCCAAAGTCACACACCCCTATTCTCACCACCGAGGTATTAGTGCAGCATGCAGGGAAACTGAGGCACACACAGTATTCATGCAAAACAGTAAAATTCACATAGGCTCAACAGTAAGACACACATACACCGTAACAAGGGAAAATCCCCACTTTGTCACACTGACGCTTTAGATTCCTGCTGTCTCTGTCTTGGTACATCATTTCACCCCACTTCTCTATACTACCCTATCTTTTTTTCTTTCTCTCTAGTCTGTTCCAAGTCTGGCCGGCCTTAAAAATGACTCAGCTCTGTTATACGCTGTACTCGGCACCACAGGCTGAAGCAGCGTGAGCAGCATCTCTCTGGGAATGAGAAAGCTACAGTGAGATGGTCTCCCAAGTCCATTGCATGAGTCAGGATCCAGGGGCCGAAAGCGCTAGCTGTCCTTGTGTCCTGCCTGCAGCATCTGAGACAGAAGCTTCTGTTCTTTTCCATCCCTCCTGGGTGGCTGCCATGACAGCAGTGCTAACCTTAACAAAAATGACTGTGGATCTGCTATTCCATATTTAACGGCCTTTCCCGTTCCTCCAGAAAAGCTATTAGGGGGCAGATCTGATGGAGCTATGGCACCAGCTGAGGGGTTGCCTCTTCTTGCTAGCAGGAGATTTGGGGCATGATTTTCCACACTTACACTGTTGAAGATCAGTATTAACTCAGTGGAGTTGCATCAGTCTGAATGAGCGGAAAGTTGACCCATGCAGATGAGCTGTTTCTTAATGAGATAGTGTGGGGGGGGGGGAGAGGGGAGAAAAGGGGAAACTGAAAGGCGAGATAGTAATATGTAAGCAGAACAGCAAGAGATGAGTGTCAATCTCTGTCACGGAGTGTCGGGGAGTCAAGGCCCTGCACCCCACCATGACTCTCAGCCAGCCGGTAAAGCAGGTTTATTTAGACGACAGGAACACAGTCCAAGACAGGTTTTGGAGGCACAGACAACAGGATCCTCCCCAATTAGATCCATCTTGGGGTCCCAGGAGCACCACTGCCCCCTTCGGGGGTCAGAGCCCTATCTGTGCTTCCCTCCATTCCCCAGCCAGCTCCTGAAAACCCCCTCACTCCCCAGCGTCTCCTCCCCCAGGCCTTTGTTCAGCTTCCCAAGCAGAGGAGTCACCTGGCCTCTAACCCCTTCCTGGGTTCTCACATTACAGGCTCAGGCATCTTCCCTCAAGGCCAGTCTCCCATCTCCCAGTGCAGACCTTTCTCCCAGGCCAACACCCCCCACGCAGCATTCACAGACCACAGTGAGCAGGGGCGGCTCTAGGAATGCGGCCGCCCCAAGCAGGGTGGTGCGCCGCAGGGGGCGCGCTACCGGTCGCCGGTAGCCTGATTTCGGGGGACCTCTTGCAGACGTGCCTGCGGAGGGTCCGGTGGTCCCGCGGCTCGGGTGGAGCTTCCACAGGCATACCTGCGGGAGGTCCACCCGAGCCGCGGGACCAGCGGACCCTCCGCAGTCATGCCTGCGGGAGGTCCACCGGAGCCACGAGACTAGCGCACCTCCACAGGCATGCCTGCGGGAGGTCCGCTGATCCCGCGCCTCCGGTGGACCTCCCGCAGGCATGACCGCGGAAGGTCCGCCGGAGCCGCCTGCCGCCCTGCCGGGAAAATGCGCACTGGGGTCTGGAGCCGGCCCTGACAGTAAGAACAGTCCCAGTGCGTCACACTCTCATTTTCTGTCTCTGAGTGACCTTGGCACCAAGCGCCCTGCTCTTCGCTGACCTTGGCTCTTATCGTCCCAGGCTTGATGTGACCTTCCTGCTTCTTATTCTGTCAGTCACCATTTCTTTCCCCTTTCCTTTTGTCCTATTTTAAGGAGGAAATCCCTTACGCAAATAGGAGGAGGAAGCAATTGCCCTGAATGGGGAATGAAATTTACCAGGCAACCACAGAGATAGATTCTGGTCTCATTTACACTAATGTCCCAACATTGGCATCCATCGAGTTACTCCTGTTTTACACCAAACATGAGATCAGAATCAGGCCCTTTGCCTCCCCTGACACTGTTCCTCCATGATTGGCCCTGCACCTTATCTTGGGATGGGGCAAGGTGGGTCAGTCCGAGAGAAAAACCAGAGGGCCCAATTCATTACCTCACCTGCACCCATGCAAAAGGGGTGGAAATTGCTCCCAAATCAGAGTGGTAGGTTCTTTTTTCCATTTTTAAAAAGCCCTCCCATTGGCTCTTTTGATCAGAGGCCCAACTCCCTTTCTTTTACCTATGCAGGGAGGCTTTTTTAACCCTTTACAGGTAAAACAAGCAGAGTACAGCCACCAAGAGGGACTTTATAGCTAACTGGCTGGCTGGGTGTCCACAAAAGGGAGCTACGCCCGCCCCCCCCCCATTTATCACAGCAGCCAACAGGGAAGTGGGAGGGAGGCACTCCTAGGCCTGGCCTACCCTGGGGGGGGGGGGGATCGATGTAAGATACACAACTTCATCTAGGGGAATAGCTTGCCAGAAGTCGAAGTCTCTTCTTTTGACTTACCTCCGATCCTCGCAGCGTGGGATCGACGGCCGCGGCTCCCCCTGTCGACCCCGCTACCGCCGCTCGCCCTGGTGGAGTTCTGGGGTTCATGGGAGCGCGTTCGGGGATCGATATATCGCGTCTAGATGGAAAGCGATCTATCGATCTCTGATAAACCGATCGCTACCCGTAGACATACCTTTAGAGCCGGCATGTCCCCTCTGTTTGTCCCTTGCTGCTTGGGCAGAAGCGGAAAGGGGGCAAAAGATTCCCGGCTGAAGGGCTTTGCGCTCGGCCTTGAGGATTAAGCCCGAGCCCCCGGCATGGTGGCTGGTTTATGGATTTTCGTGTCGCAGCCAGCGCACTCTTCGGGCCACCAGCTGAACACACTGAGGCTAGCAGGGACAGCTCTGAAGCGGCAAAAGGGTTCCTTTGAGGGTCCAAGGAGGTAGTAGGGTCAGTACCATCCCTGGGTGGGCTCAAATCACCATCCTTTGGGTTAACAGCTGAATGCGCTGACCCAGTGTGCTCCACCACAGCCACTGACCACTCCATAACCTCCAAACCCATCCCCTACAGCCCCCCATTCCCTACCAGAGCGCTCAAACCCATCCCCCATAGCCCCAGATTCCCTGCCACAGCGCTCAAACCGATCCCCCACAGCCCCACATTCCGTGCCACAGTGCTCAAACCCATCCCCCACAGCCACCCATTCCCTGCGACAGAGCTCAAACCCATCCCCCACAGCCACCCATTCCCTGCCACAGCGCTCAAACCCGACTCCACAGCCCCCCATTCCGTTTCACAGACATTGAACCCATCCCCCACAGCCTCATCACAGCCACCTCATTCCCTCGCACAGCTCTCAAACCCATCCCCCACAGCCCCCCATTCCCTGCCGCAGCCCACAAACCCATCCGCCACAGCCCCACATTCCCTGCCACAGCTCTAAATCCATTCCCCAGAGCCCCCCACTCCCTTCCACAGTGCTAAAAACCATCCACCACAGCCTCCCATTCCCTGTCACAGCACTGAAACCCATCCCCCACGGCCCCAATCACTGCCCCCCATTCCCTGCCACAGCGCTCAAACCCATCCCCCACAGCCCCCCATTCCCTTCCACAGCCCAAAAACCCATCGCCCACAGCCACATCACAGCCGCCTCATTCCCTGCCACAACGCTCAAACCCATCGCCCACATCCCCCCATTCTCTACCACAGCGTTCAATCCCATCCCCCACTGCCCCAATCACTGCCCCCCATTCCCTGCCACAGCGCCCAAACCCATCCCTCAAGGCCCCCATTCCCTGCCACAGCACTCAAACCCGACCCCCACAGCCCAATCACAGCCCCCCATTCCCTACCACAGCGCTCAAACCCATCCCCCACAGCCCCCCATTCCCTGCCACAGTGCTCAAACCGATTACCCACAGACCCATAACAAGCGCATCATTCCCTGCCACAGTCCTCACACCCATCCCCCACAGCCCCCATTCCCTGCCACAGCGCTCAAACCCATCCCCCACAGCCCCCATTCCCTACCACACCACTCAAACCCATCCCCCACAGCCCCCATTCCCTGCCACAGCCCTCAAACCCATCCCCCACAGCCCCCATTCCCTACCACACCGCTCAAACCCATCCCCCTCAGCTCAATCACAGCCGCCTTCTCCCTTCAACAGCGCTCAAACCCATGCCCCACAGCACACCATTTCCTGCCAAAGCCCTCAAACCTATCCCCCAGAGCCGCCCATTCCAGTCCACAGTGCTCAAAAACGTGCCCAACAGCATCCCATTCCATTCCGGACCGCTCAAACCCATCGCACACATCCCCATCACAGACCCCCATTCCCTGCCAAGATGCTCAAACCCATTCCACACAGCCCCCAATTCCCTGCCACAGCCCGCAAACCCATCCCCCACAGTCCTCATTCCCAGCGCTCAAACCCATGCCCCACAGCACACCATTTCCTGCCAAAGCCCTCAAACCTATCCCCCAGAGCCCCCCATTCCAATCCACAGTGCTCAGAACCGTCCCCAACAGCATCCCATTCCATTCCGGACCGCTCAAACCCATCCCACACATCCCCATCACAGACCCCCATTCCCTGCCAAGACGCTCAAACCCATTCCACACAGCCCCCTATTCCCTGCCACAGCCCACAAACCCATCCCCCACAGCCACCATTCCCTGCCACAGCACTCAAACCCATCCCCCACAGCCCCCATTCCCTTCCACAGCGCTAAAACCCATCCCCCACAGCCTCCCATTCCCTGCCACAGCACTCGAACCCTTCCCCCACCTCCGCCCGTTCCCTGCTACAGCAGTGAAACCAACCCCCACAGCCCCTCATTCCCTGCCACAGCCCTCAAACCCATCCCCCACATCCCCATCACAGCCGCCTCGTTCCATCCCACAACCCACAAACCCATCCCACACAACCCCATTCCCTGCCACAGCGCTCAAACCCATCCTCCACAGCCTCCCATTCCCTGCCACAGCACTCGAACCCTTCCCGCACCTCCGCCCACGCCCTGCCACATAAACCGATCCCCCACAGCAACATAACCCCATCATAGCCGCCTCATTCTCTGCCACAGCGCTAAAACCCATCTCAACAGCCCCCATTCCCTGCGTCAGCGCTTAAATCCACCCACAGCCCCCCGTTCCCTGCCACAGCGCTGAAACCCATCCCACACAGCCCCATCACAGCCACCTCGTTCCCTGCCACAGCTCTCAAACCCAACACTCACAGCCCCCCACTCCCTGCCCCAGCACTCAAACCCATCCCCTACAGGCCCCCCCATTCCCTGCACAGCTCTCAAACCCAACCCCACAGCCCCCCATTTCGTGCCAGATGTTTGAAACCCAACCCCACAGCCCCCCATTCTCTACGACAGTCCATAAACCGATCCCCCACAGCCACATAACCCCATTTTAGCCGCCTCATTCTCTGCCACAGCGCTAAAACCCATCTCAACAGCCCCCATTCCCTGTGTCAGCGCTTAAACCCACCCCACAGCCCCCCGTTCCCTGCCACAGCGCTGAAACCCATCCACCACAGCCCCCCATTCGCTTCCACAGGGCTCTAACCCATCCCCCACAGGCCCCCGTTCCCTGCCACAGTTCTCAAACCCGCGTACCTTGCTGGGGCCCTTGATGACCTATACAATTCTCTGCAGAGGTGTAGCAGTGCGGCTGACTGGGTTCAGTACAGCCCAAAAGACCCACAAGTGGGAGGAGGTGGTGAATCCCTCCACAGGTGTAATAAGCGGTAGATTATAGAATCCTCAAACCCTCACTCCCTGGCTTGAGCACACTGTTCAGGGAGTAGAGGGTCCCCAAAACAAATTCCCTGACTAACTAACTAAAGACAAGGCACTCACGAACTCCACAAATGATCATCAGGGTTGAGGATGACGCTGGACGATTCCAGATACTTTTAAAGAGTTATAGGAACAGGGACAGGAATTATAAATTCAGTAGACCTAGAAGGGCATTGAAAAATAAGGCAAGCATTGCATCATACTATTGTACGGGGGCAAGAGCACCAGATCACTGAATTAGTACAAATTTGGGCTGATAGAAAGAACGTGCAATAGCATACTTGGAAATATGTTAACCAGGCATTCTGGGCTCAAGAGCAAGCAAAATTATGTTAGCCTTCCGGTGTTCCAGCGGGGATCTGGCAGCCCTACTCCAGCAGCGGTGCAGACCTGAGCCCGAGCAAGGGGCTGGGTTGCCAAGAGAAGACCACTGGCCATGTCTCCACACATTGGGGGGTCACCACTCAGGGCAGGTAGAAGGTCCAAGTCTCCTCACAGCAACCCCGACTGACCCACCTTGGCTCCCCAACGGCTCTGCTGATCCCCGAGCCGGGCCCGCGGCCAGGCAGCTCCTAAGGGCCGCAAGCAGTCCAAGGGAGGCCGCACGCTGAGGAGACCACAGCGCTGCAGCCACCCGCCCCGTGGCACCAGCAGCCGCCCACTGCCCGGCTCCGCTCGCCCACCTCTGACGTAGTCCCCCAAATTTTCCTTCTAGCCCACCTCAGCCCCACCACCGGGCTAGTGACAGACTTCTCACGGAATGTTACTCTATCTTACAAATGCTATTCCGATGCATTGCTGGCAATTTGGCAGAGATCCGTTTGGGAAAACAGCGAAACATGAGAAATTCACTTTGGATTATTGGGAAGCACGAATTCCTCCTGCTCGCATCCTAACTTTGCTATTCGGATGCACAGCTAGCAACTTGACCGAGATACGCTGTGAAAACAGCTATACCTGAGCAATTCATTCGAAATCACTCGTAGGCACGAATGTATCCTGGAAACACGCTAAAAATACTATTAGGTTAAACTGCTGGACATTTGTAAGAGCTCCGTTTGTGAAAATTCCTAAAAAGGAGAAGTTCAGTGCAAACCACTGCTAGGCAACACTTTCTTCTAGACCCATCTTACAAATGCTATTCCGAAGCAATGCTGGCAATTTGGCAGAGATCCGTTTGGGAAAACAGTGAAATGTGAGAAATTCATTGCGGATTATTGGTATTCATGAATTTCTCCTGGTACCATCCTAAAATTGCTATTAAGATGAACTGCTCACAATTTGACAGGGGGACGAATTGAGCGAAGGTTTCAAAGCAGCTAAACATGAGAAAAAATGCCACACCATTGTTAAACACGAATTCCTCCTGTTCCCATCCAAAACTTCCTATTCGGATGCACAGCAACGACATGACCGAGATACGCTGTGAAAACAGCTACACATGAGCAATTCATTCCAAATCTTTCGTAGGCACGAATTGCTCCTGGAACCACCCTAAAAATGCTATTCGATTACACTCCTGCCCATTTGGCAGAGATCCGTTTGTGAAAATAGCTAAACATCAGGTATTCTTTCAAGACGTAAACTAGGCACTTGAAAAGAGCTAATGAAGAATTATTAAGCGCACATCAGTGCTAGACACGACTTTCCCCTTCAACCAAGCTCCAATTGCTATTCGAAAGCACTGGTGGCTATTTGGCAGAGTTCCTTTCGTGAAAATTGCTAAAAAGGAGACGTTCAGTGCAAAGCACTGCTAGGCAACACTTTCTCCTGGAACCATTTTACAAACGCTATTCGGTTGCATTCCTGGCCATAATACTAATCTGTGTGTGTGAAAATTGATACATGAGAAATTCATGCAGGTTCATTGCCAGACAGAGTTTTCTCTGAGAATCGTCTTTCACAAGCCAATAGCATGCCCTGCTGGACAATTGGTAGAGATTCCATTCGTGAACATTGCTAAACATGACCCATTCATTACAGGTCACTGATATGCACAAAATAGCATTCAGTTGCACTGTTAAGCCTTTTGTTAGAGCTCCTTCCGTGAAAATAGCAAATCATGACCCTTTCGAACCTTATCTCTGCGAGCGAGGAAAGTCTAAAGGAATCGTCCTCCTTCTGCAATTCAGATGCACTGCTGAGAAATTGGCAGTTATACGTTGTGAAAACAGCGAAACATGAGAAATACACTGCGGATTATTGGGAAGCACGAATTCCTCCTGCTCCCATCCTAAAATTGATATTCGGATGCACAGCTAGCAACTTGACCGAGATACGCTGTGAAAATAGATACTTGATCCTTTCATTCGAAGTCACTCGTAGGCACGAATTTCTCCTGGAAACACGCTAAAAGGGCAATTAGGTTCCACTGCTGGCCATTTGGAAGAGCTCCGTTTGTGAAATTTCCTAAAAAGGAGACGTTCAGTGCAAACCACTGCTAGGCAACACTTTCTCCTAGACTCATCTTACAAATGCTATTCCGATGCATTGCTGGCAATTTGGCAGAGATCCGTTTGGGAAAACAGCGAAATGTGAGAAATTCATTGCGGATTATTGGTATTCATGAATTTCTCCTGGTACCATCCTAAAATTGCTATTAAGATGCACTGCTGTCAATTTGACAGAGGTACGATTTGAGCGAAGGTTTCAAAGCAGCTAAACATGAGAAAAAATGCCACACCATTGTTAAGCAAGAATTCCTCCTGTTCCCATCCTAAACTTCCTATTCGGATGCACAGCAACGACATGACCGAGATACGCTGTGAAAACAGCCACACATGAGCAATTCATTCCAAATCTTTCGTAGGCACGAATTTCTCCTGGAACCACCCTAAAAATACTATTCGATTACACTTCTGCCCATTTGGCAGAGATCCGTTTGTGAAAATAGCTAAACATCAGGTATTCATTCAAGACGTAAACTAGGCACTTGAAAAGAGCTAATGAAGAATTATTAAGCCCACATCAGTGCTAGACACGACTTTCCCCTTGAACCAACCTCCAATTGCTATTCGAAAGCACTGGTGGCTATTTGGCAGAGTTCCTTTCGTGAAAATTGCTAAAAAGGAGACGTTCCGTGCAAAGCACTGATAGGCAACACTTTCTCCTGGAACCATTTTACAAACGCTATTCGGTTGCATTCCTGGCCATAATACTAATCTGTGTGTGTGAAAATTGATACATGAGAAATTCATGCAGGTTCATTGCTAGGCAGTTTTCTCTGAGAATCGTCTTTCACAAGCCAATAGCATCCCCTGCTGGACAATTGGTAGAGATTCCTTTCGTGAACGTTGCTAAACATGAGCCAGTCATTACAGGTCACTGATAGGTACGAATTTCTCTTTGAAATATCCTCAAAATAGCATTCGGTTGCACTGCTAAGCCCTTTGTTAGAGCTCCTTCCGTGAAAACAGCCAGTCATGACCATTTCGAGCCTTATCTCTGCGAGCGAGGAAAGTCTAATGGAATCATCCTCCTTCTGTAATTCTCATGGACTGCTGAGAATTTGGCAGTTATACGTTGTGAAAACAGCGAAACATGAGAAATACACTGCGGATTATTGGGAAGCACGAATTCCTCCTGCTCCCATCCTAAAATTAGTATTCGGATGCACACCTAGCACCTTGACCAAGATACAATTATCACTCACATCGCTAGATGGCAGCAGCGTACCAGAAATGAGCTCAGGCGCGTAGCTGGCTTCTAGTAGCAATTGCTCTGTTTTGCCGCTGGGTGATAGCGTCGCCTCGGCGGTTCCACCCTTCTGTCCCTGCTGTGGCCTTTGTAACTGATTGGGGTTCTTTGCCTTCGAAGAATGGATACATTCCCATTCTCCTAGGTACGCTAGCTCCTTCCCATCTGCTCCGTCCCAATGATTTCGTTGCCAGTCAAATATCCAATCCTGTATGCCTTTCACGCAAAAATCACTGTCTGCATAGATATAGCTTGGTCCGGTAAAGCGTCAATATCATTTTAAAACCTGATATATGACATGAAGCTCTGCATGTTGCGCTGAGCCATTCTCTAAATGCCCTTGATTGACTTCCTTCCATAGGTTTATGGCAGCATATTTACTATACCGTTTCCCCTTAATTACTACTGAGCTGCCATCAGTAAACCAGATCTGTTTCTCCTGTCCTTAAGGAGGGTGCCTCTACCAGTGCAAGTTTTTGTTCTAAAGTAACCTCGGACATTCATGCTTAGTTCCTTTTTCAATTAAAGTGTGAGTCAATAAATCGGGCTTAGATACGGTTTTGGTAACGACCGCTATATTGATTGGAATGAGGGTTCATTAAGCCCACAGGTGTATTGGTGACCCTGCTTCCTATCAGTTTGTCAGAGAAGCTATAGTTGAGTGGGGTATGAGTACTTTGAATTGTGATCAGGGCTGTGCTCGTGAGCGGGTCAAAAGACTGGATTGCCCAAACAGCTGATAAACATTCAGGCTCAAAAGGATCAAAATTTAACTCAGCACCTTGATGTTTTTTTACATTCATATGCTACTGGCACTAGCTTGCCTGCCTCGTTATTTTGCAAGAGAGTAGCTGCTAAGGCAACCTCAGGGCTTTGACTCATCGGGGAAGTATAACGCCCCAGTCACACACACAGCCCCCCCCCCCAACCCTGGGAGAACAGCTGTACCTCCAGCGTCCTGCCCCAGTCACACACACATCCCGAGCTTAGGAGAACAGCTGAGTTTTGCGTGTTTTATTTTATTTTACTTGGTAATTTGCTTTGTTCTGTCTGCTCCTACTTGGAACCACTTAAATCCTACTAGCTGTATTTAATAAAATCACTTTTTACTTATTAATTAACCCAGCGTATGTCGGGGGGCAAGCAGCTGTGCATATCTCTCTATCAGTGTTATAGCAGGTGAACAATTTATGTTTACCCTGTATAAGCTACAGACAGGGTAAAATGGATATATTTGGGGTTTAGAACCCATTGGGAGACTTCTGAGTGATGAAGACAGGAACATTTCCGTAAGTTGCTTTCAGGTTAAGTCTGCAGCTTTGGGGGATGCGGTTCAGACCCTGGGTCTGTGCTGGAGCAGATGGGCATGTCTGGCTCAACAAGACAGGGTGCCGGAGTAGTCTTGGTACAACAGGTGGCAGTGCCCAGTGGTGTTTCTGTGATCCAAGCCATCACGCCCCTCAAGGCCTGCTCAGCTGGTGGGGGGAGGGAGGTGAGGAGATCAGCGAGCGACAGGGTGGGGAAGGTGGGGAGGGAGGCCCTTGAGGGAAGAGAAGAAGCAGGAGCTGTGCTTTCATAGACGAGGTGCAGCAGGGGGCAGGGAAGTTCCACTGCTCAGCATCCAGTATTCCCAAATTAGAAAGTTAGCCATCCTATGCAGCTGGTGGCTCTGACATGAGGGGAGTGGGGGGGCTGAGAACGGCAGCTTCTGGTCAGGCGCCGAGCTCTGGAGGCCATTGACGGCACCAGTAAAGTGTCTCCCTAACATTTTACCTTTGCGCTGGGATGGGTGGATACAGGAAGGTCGAGGCAAATTTAGGGGTGGCTATAGCTCTTTCAAGTCCCCCTCTAACGCTGCCACTCATCTCAGAGAGAGTAACAGTCCTCAGCTCCCAGCTGATCTTGCCTGACATATGTCTCAAAGCCAGGCTGTCCTACCGCTCAGTCTCAGGACAGAGCTGAAGTGATTCTCCACCAGGTCTCCCTTGCAGGAAACACAACCCAAGAACATCAAGCGAGTGGCAGGGAATGTAAAGGTAGTTGGCTCCGGTGATTGCTAGTCCCCAAGGCAGTCATGGGGACTTGCATATAGATGTAAGAGGCACCAGGCTGCTCCCACATCCAAAATGATCACATTCTATTGTCCTTTCCCCTTGCCTTTATCCCACAGAGATCTCCCCTAACCAGAATGCACACATCCGCTGAAGCAAGGTAGAGAGCAGGGCTAGCATGCCGTGACCAGGAACTCTTGCCCAGTGATGTGGAAGAGGTGAGGACTGAGTATCTTTGGTTACATGCCTCTGGAAAGTTGGATGTCTAGATTGCGCAGGTCCATTTCTTCCAGATCCTCTTCCTGGGGCCGAGACTCTTGCCCTGCTCCGCTCCACTGGCCTGAGGAGTCTTCTGCAAGCACAGGAAATAACCCAAGAAAGAGTCTTCGGTTCCCAAAGCTCTGCTGAGGCGTGAGCTCTTGCTCTCCCTGCCTCCCGCTCGCATCTGCTCTGCATCACCCCCAGTGAATGAACAGAAATGGATTCAACACCTATGGATCAATAGGCTGGTTACACCCATTTCCGCATCACTCTAGCACCCAGTACCACAGTAGGAGTCTCTTGCACTCCTCCCACATCTCCTCTCTTGCAGGCTTTTGAGACCAAGCCTGTTGGGATGCACACCTGCCCAGATGTGACCAGATTCAGTCATATTCCTACATACAAATGGTTAACCTTGTCTAAAGACCAAAAATACTTCATACATTTCAAACAGTAATTATCCCACATGTAACTGGTGTCCAAGCGGGGCTTAAAACAGGTCTTTGCATTAAAAAGGTTGTCCAAAATTGTGTAATTGTAAACATTAGAGAGCTTGGTTATTGCTTAAAAACAAGTTCAACTTGAAATGAATTTTATAAACAATTTATTAATAATTTGGAGCATCCTTGGAAGTTTTATTACTGGGGGCACGACTAATTAACAATCAAACCTAGGGTCTTCACTTTAAAGTGTTAGTTTCCACATTATTCTGAATAATGAGGATTTTCAGCCACATATTTATATATTTACTATGAAACAAGCAATGTGTGTCCTTATTGGAGCATTTGTGAGCTTTGCTTTAGGGTTAAAGCTATTGAAAAAGAAAAGCAAACAGGGTGAGGCAGTGAAGTAGCTGCCTACTCTGTAACGCGTCCATCACATACACTTGCTGGTAAATCGCCACTGGAAAAACACTCTCTTTCCCAATTTGGAAGTTAAGATTCTGTTAGAGTCCAACCGGAACAGTGAATGGAAGTTAAGATGCTCTGGTACTCGCTCTATTAGAGTCCAACCAGGAACAGTGAGCATAGAATCATAGAATCTCAGGGTTGGAAGGGACCTCAGGAGGTCATCTAGTCCAGCCCCCTGCTCAAAGCAGGACCAAACCCAACTAAATCATCCCAGCCAGGGCTTTGTCAAGCCTGACCTTAAAAACCTCTAAGGAAGGAGATTCCACCACCTCCCTAGGTAACCCATTCCAGTTCTTCACCACCCTACTAGTGAAAAAGGTTTTCCTAATGTCCAACCTAAACCTCCCCCTCTGCAACTTGAGACCATTACTCCTTGTTCTGTCATCTTCTACCACTGAGAACAGTCTAGATCCATCCTCTTTGGAACCCCCTTTGAGGTAGTTGAAAGCAGCTATCAAATCCCCCCTCATTCTTCTCTTCTGCAGGCTAAACAATCCCAGTTCCCTCAGCCTCTCCTCATAAGTCATGTGCTCCAGCCCCCTAATCATTTTTGTTGCCCTCCGCTGGACTCTCTCCAATTTATCCACATCCTTCTTGTAGTGTGGGGCCCAAAACTGGACACAGTACTCCAAATGAGGCCTCACCAGTGCTGAATAGAGGGGAATGATCACATCCCTCGATCTGCTGGAAATGCCCCTACTTATACAACCCAACATGCCATTAGCCTTCTTGGCAACGAGGGCACACTGCTGACTCATATTCAGCTTTTCGTCCACCGTAACCCCTAGGTCCTTTTCTGCAGAACTGCTGCCCAGCCATTCGGTCCCTAGGCTGTAGCAGTGCATGGGATTCTTCCGTCCTAAGTGCAGGACTCTGCACTTGTCCTTGTTGCACCTCATCATATTTCTTTTGGCCCAATCCTCTAATTTGTCTAGGTCCCTCTGTATCCTATCCCTACCCTCCAGCGTATCTACCACTCCTCCCAGTTTAGTGTCATCTGCAAACTTGCTAAGGGTGCAGTCCACACCATCCTCCACTTCGTTAATGAAGATATTGAACAAAACCGGCCCCAGCACCGACCCTTGTGTCACTCCACTTGATACCGGCTGCCAACTAGACATGGACCCATTGATCACTACCCGTTGAGCCCGACCATCTAGCCAGTTTTCTATCCACCTTACTGTCCATTCATCCAGCCCATACTTCTTTAACTTGCTGGCAAGAATACAGTGGGAGACTGTATCAAAGGATTTGCTAAAGTCCAGAAATGGCACATCCACTGGTTTCCCCTCATCCACAGAACCGGTTATCTCATCATAGAAGGCAATTAAGGTTAGTCAGGCATGACTTGCCATTGGTGAATCCATGCTGACTGTTCCTGATCACTTTCCCCTCCTTTAAGTGGTTCAGAATTGATTCCTTGAGGACCTGTTCCATGATTTTTCCAGGGACTGAGGTGAGACTGTCTGGCCTGTAGTTCCCTGGATCTTCCTCCCAGAAGTAAAGTTTCCTCCCGTTCTATAACTGATAGGGTGGGGTGGCGGCAGGGACAAGGGGAATTGAGAATGAGGGGTGCCTGATGTGTTGGGGTATGGAGTTCCCTACTTCAGCTCCACAGGCTGGGTCCGGTGCAGAGCATGGCATGGCAGGGAGATGACAGCTCCCATAATCCTGGGGCCCTTTCACAGCAAGGGTGTCACCTCCCCATGGTAGCACGGATTCCCACCTACTCCTCCTGCTTTCGCCCGACAACAGCACCACCCTTCACGGCACCACCTCATGGCAACTTCTGCTTCTGGACTCGCACCGGAAATGGGAAGTCCAGCTGGGCCACTCCCATGGTGCCACAGGGCCCACCATGGCTGGTGGGAGATAGATAAATGTCTGTGTAACTCCCCAGCACTATGGCTCCTTTAGTGCTTGTGTCCCCCCTCCCCCCGTCCTGCTTAGTCTGGGTGTTCCTTACCGGAGCACACTGTGTGTCCCAGGCATGTTCTGTCTCACCTTTGGGTCCAGCCTAACAGGGATGTCTCTCCCCATCCTCCCATCAGTAACTTCTCCCCCAACGCACACAGGACAGCGAGCTGGCTGGTGCCCTTCTATAAAAGGACTGCTCTGTGCAACAGAAACCAGCCTAGTCCCCGCCCCGCAGGCTGGGAGCTTGCTGCTGCCTTCAACCGCATCACAAGTTACAAGAGGGGGCAGGAATAAAATCCCCACTGACTAAACAGGATGGGGTGAAGCATGTCACCAGGCCATAATATTCTGGATAACCCCTTGATGACCATTTTAGGATCATCCTCTCATGTGGCCTTCCTGGCCTCTGGCTAGCTGTGATGACGAGAGGGGGATGTTGTCCCCCTTCCTCTGGCTCCCCTGGCGGGCAGAGCCTAGTGCTACTACCTTGGCATGTCAGCTGGGGAGCAGAGCTCTTACCTCTGCTAATCAGGGGTTAGCCCCACAGCCAGTGAGGGGATGAGGTAGGGCTCAGTTGCTAATTTTGGGCCTGGGATTGCCCACTTTACAGGCTCAAATTTGGGGGGGAGGCTGTGGTCCCCGCCAATCACGCAAACCTTAAAGTAGGGAAATGTCCCTCACCTACTTATAATTGCACCCTAAATAACCTCTGGGATACTTTATTTTTGTTCTCAGAAGGTGCGC
This sequence comes from Mauremys mutica, assembly GCF_020497125.1. Taxonomy (NCBI): domain Eukaryota; kingdom Metazoa; phylum Chordata; order Testudines; family Geoemydidae; genus Mauremys; species Mauremys mutica. The sequence goes on along the minus strand of NC_059089.1, from coordinate 3,641,958 downwards.
ATCACCATATTATCGGAGCTGACTGTCACAGAGTCCCCGAATCACGGAGTCCTCAGGTTATGTTCTGGAACTTCTCCATACAAGGCCAGTCAGGACTCTGGGGGACCCTCCGCCTTGTGAGCGCACTGTCTCCAGGGCAAGATGCTTACACAGCTTCGATCTTCCTGGATCTGAGCATCCCCTTCCACACTGTGCGCTTCCTGCAGCAAGTCCACCCGGACGGGGCCCTGCACCCCAAGTCGGCAGTCAGCAGTGACTCTCAGCCAGCTAGTAAAACAGAAGGTTTATTAGTTGACAGGAATGCAGCGGGTAGAATTGAACTTGTTAGCAGAGAAATCAGTGACTAGTATCAGAGGGGTAGCCGTGTTAGTCTGGTTCTGTAAAAGCAGCAAAGAATCCTGTGGCACCTTATAGACTAAGAGACGTTTTGCAGCATGAGCTTTCGTGGGTGAATACCAACTTCTTCGAAAGCTCATGCTGCAAAACTTCTGTTAGTCTATAAGGTGCCACAGGATTCTTTGCTCCAAATCAGTGACTTTCAGCCAAGTCCATCCAGAAGCTCTGGACTCCCCCTCTACTAGTCCTGCTTGCCAGGCAAGTCACCTGGGCGTCACTTGGGTGTAGTCCCCCTCCTGGGTATCAGGTTACAAAGAGCACCAGTCATAGCATATGTGCAGGCAGCTGGAGCAGCCTCACCTGCCCCAGAGGTCTCAGCCAAAGTCACACACCCCTATTCTCACCACCGAGGTATTAGTGCAGCATGCAGGGAAACTGAGGCACACACAGTATTCATGCAAAACAGTAAAATTCACATAGGCTCAACAGTAAGACACACATACACCGTAACAAGGGAAAATCCCCACTTTGTCACACTGACGCTTTAGATTCCTGCTGTCTCTGTCTTGGTACATCATTTCACCCCACTTCTCTATACTACCCTATCTTTTTTTCTTTCTCTCTAGTCTGTTCCAAGTCTGGCCGGCCTTAAAAATGACTCAGCTCTGTTATACGCTGTACTCGGCACCACAGGCTGAAGCAGCGTGAGCAGCATCTCTCTGGGAATGAGAAAGCTACAGTGAGATGGTCTCCCAAGTCCATTGCATGAGTCAGGTTCCAGGGGCCGAAAGCGCTAGCTGTCCTTGTGTCCTGCCTGCAGCATCTGAGACAGAAGCTTCTGTTCTTTTCCATCCCTCCTGGGTGGCTGCCATGACAGCAGTGCTAACCTTAACAAAAATGACTGTGGATCTGCTATTCCATATTTAACGGCCTTTCCCGTTCCTCCAGAAAAGCTATTGGGGGGCAGATCTGATGGAGCTATGGCACCAGCTGAGGGGTTGCCTCTTCTTGCTAGCAGGAGATTTGGGGCATGATTTTCCACACTTACACTGTTGAAGATCAGTATTAACTCAGTGGAGTTGCATCAGTCTGAATGAGCGGAAAGTTGACCCATGCAGATGAGCTGTTTCTTAATGAGATAGTGTGTGGGGGGGAGGGGGGGGAGAAAAGGGGAAACTGAAAGGCGAGATAGTAATATGTAAGCAGAACAGCAAGAGATGAGTGTCAATCTCTGTCACGGAGTGTCGGGGAGTCAAGGCCCTGCACCCCACCATGACTCTCAGCCAGCCGGTAAAGCAGGTTTATTTAGACGACAGGAACACAGTCCAAGACAGGTTTTGGAGGCACAGACAACAGGATCCTCCCCAATTAGATCCATCTTGGGGTCCCAGGAGCACCACTGCCCCCTTCGGGGGTCAGAGCCCTATCTGTGCTTCCCTCCATTCCCCAGCCAGCTCCTGAAAACCCCCTCACTCCCCAGCGTCTCCTCCCCCAGGCCTTTGTTCAGCTTCCCAAGCAGAGGAGTCACCTGGCCTCTAACCCCTTCCTGGGTTCTCACATTACAGGCTCAGGCATCTTCCCTCAAGGCCAGTCTCCCATCTCCCAGTGCAGACCTTTCTCCCAGGCCAACACCCCCCACGCAGCATTCACAGACCACAGTGAGCAGGGGCGGCTCTAGGAATGCGGCCGCCCCAAGCAGGGTGGTGCGCCGCAGGGGGCGCGCTACCGGTCGCCGGTAGCCTGATTTCGGGGGACCTCTTGCAGACGTGCCTGCGGAGGGTCCGGTGGTCCCGCGGCTCGGGTGGAGCTTCCACAGGCATACCTGCGGGAGGTCCACCCGAGCCGCGGGACCAGCGGACCCTCCGCAGTCATGCCTGCGGGAGGTCCACCGGAGCCACGAGACTAGCGCACCTCCACAGTCATGCCTGCGGGAGGTCCGCTGATCCCGCGCCTCCGGTGGACCTCCCGCAGGCATGACCGCGGAAGGTCCGCCGGAGCCGCCTGCCGCCCTGCCGGGAAAATGCGCACTGGGGTCTGGAGCCGGCCCTGACAGTAAGAACAGTCCCAGTGCGTCACACTCTCATTTTCTGTCTCTGAGTGACCTTGGCACCAAGCGCCCTGCTCTTCGCTGACCTTGGCTCTTATCGTCCCAGGCTTGATGTGACCTTCCTGCTTCTTATTCTGTCAGTCACCATTTCTTTCCCCTTTCCTTTTGTCCTATTTTAAGGAGGAAATCCCTTACGCAAATAGGAGGAGGAAGCAATTGCCCTGAATGGGGAATGAAATTTACCAGGCAACCACAGAGATAGATTCTGGTCTCATTTACACTAATGTCCCAACATTGGCATCCATCGAGTTACTCCTGTTTTACACCAAACATGAGATCAGAATCAGGCCCTTTGCCTCCCCTGACACTGTTCTTCCATGATTGGCCCTGCACCTTATCTTGGGATGGGGCAAGGTGGGTCAGTCCGAGAGAAAAACCAGAGGGCCCAATTCATTACCTCACCTGCACCCATGCAAAAGGGGTGGAAATTGCTCCCAAATCAGAGTGGTAGGTTCTTTTTTCCATTTTTAAAAAGCCCTCCCATTGGCTCTTTTGATCAGAGGCCCAACTCCCTTTCTTTTACCTATGCAGGGAGGCTTTTTTAACCCTTTACAGGTAAAACAAGCAGAGTACAGCCACCAAGAGGGACTTTATAGCTAACTGGCTGGCTGGGTGTCCACAAAAGGGAGCTACGCCCGCCCCCCCCATTTATCACAGCAGCCAACAGGGAAGTGGGAGGGAGGCACTCCTAGGCCTGGCCTACCCTGGGGGGGGGGATCGATGTAAGATACACAACTTCATCTAGGGGAATAGCTTGCCAGAAGTCGAAGTCTCTTCTTTTGACTTACCTCCCATCCTCGCAGCGTGGGATCGACGGCCGCGGCTCCCCCTGTCGACCCCGCTACCGCCGCTCGCCCTGGTGGAGTTCTGGGGTTGATGGGAGCGCGTTCGGGGATCGATATATCGCGTCTAGATGGAAAGCGATCTATCGATCCCTGATAAACCGATCGCTACCCGTAGACATACCTTTAGAGCCGGCATGTCCCCTCTGTTTGTCCCTTGCTGCTTGGGCAGAAGCGGAAAGGGGGCAAAAGATTCCCGGCTGAAGGGCTTTGCGCTCGGCCTTGAGGATTAAGCCCGAGCCCCCGGCATGGTGGCTGGTTTATGGATTTTCGTGTCGCAGCCAGCGCACTCTTCGGGCCACCAGCTGAACACACTGAGGCTAGCAGGGACAGCTCTGAAGCGGCAAAAGGGTTCCTTTGAGGGTCCAAGGAGGTAGTAGGGTCAGTACCATCCCTGGGTGGGCTCAAATCACCATCCTTTGGGTTAACAGCTGAATGCGCTGACCCAGTGTGCTCCACCACAGCCACTGACCACTCCATAACCTCCAAACCCATCCCCTACAGCCCCCCATTCCCTACCAGAGCGCTCAAACCCATCCCCCATAGCCCCAGATTCCCTGCCACAGCGCTCAAACCGATCCCCCACAGCCCCACATTCCGTGCCACAGTGCTCAAACCCATCCCCCACAGCCACCCATTCCCTGCGACAGAGCTCAAACCCATCCCCCACAGCCCCACATTCCCTGCCACAGCGCTCAAACCCGACTCCACAGCCCCCCATTCCCTGCCACAGCGCTCAAACCCATCCCCCACAGCCCCATCACAGCCTCCTCGTTCCCTGCCACAGCACTCAAACCCATCCCCCACAGCCACCCATTCCCTGCCACAGCGCTCAAACCCGACTCCACAGCCCCCCATTCCGTTTCACAGACATTGAACCCATCCCCCACAGCCTCATCACAGCCACCTCATTCCCTCGCACAGCTCTCAAACCCATCCCCCACAGCCCCCCATTCCCTGCCACAGCCCACAAACCCATCCGCCACAGCCCCACATTCCCTGCCACAGCTCTAAATCCATTCCCCAGAGCCCCCCACTCCCTTCCACAGTGCTAAAAACCATCCCCCACAGCCTCCCATTCCCTGTCACAGCACTGAAACCCATCCCCCACGGCCCCAATCACTGCCCCCCATTCCCTGCCACAGCGCTCAAACCCATCCCCCACAGCCCCACATTCCCTTCCACAGCCCAAAAACCCATCGCCCACAGCCACATCACAGCCGCCTCATTCCCTGCCACAACGCTCAAACCCATCCCCCACATCCCCCCATTCTCTACCACAGCGTTCAATCCCATCCCCCACTGCCCCAATCACTGCCCCCCATTCCCTGCCACAGCGCCCAAACCCATCCCTCAAGGCCCCCATTCCCTGCCACAGCACTCAAACCCGACCCCCACAGCCCAATCACGCGCCCCATTCCCTTCCACAGCGCTCAAACCCATCCCCCACAGCCCCCCATTCCCTGCCACAGTGCTCAAACCGATTACCCACAGACCCATAACAAGCGCATCATTCCCTGCCACAGTCCTCACACCCATCCCCCACAGCCCCCATTCCCTGCCACAGCGCTCAAACCCATCCCCCACAGCCCCCATTCCCTACCACACCACTCAAACCCATCCCCCACAGCCCCCATTCCCTGCCACAGCCCTCAAACCCATCCCCCACAGCCCCCATTCCCTACCACACCGCTCAAACCCATCCCCCTCAGCTCAATCACAGCCGCCTTCTCCCTTCAACAGCGCTCAAACCCATGCCCCACAGCACACCATTTCCTGCCAAAGCCCTCAAACCTATCCCCCAGAGCCGCCCATTCCAGTCCACAGTGCTCAAAAACGTGCCCAACAGCATCCCATTCCATTCCGGACCGCTCAAACCCATCGCACACATCCCCATCACAGACCCCCATTCCCTGCCAAGATGCTCAAACCCATTCCACACAGCCCCCAATTCCCTGCCACAGCCCGCAAACCCATCCCCCACAGTCCTCATTCCCAGCGCTCAAACCCATGCCCCACAGCACACCATTTCCTGCCAAAGCCCTCAAACCTATCCCCCAGAGCCCCCCATTCCAATCCACAGTGCTCAGAACCGTCCCCAACAGCATCCCATTCCATTCCGGACCGCTCAAACCCATCCCACACATCCCCATCACAGACCCCCATTCCCTGCCAAGACGCTCAAACCCATTCCACACAGCCCCCTATTCCCTGCCACAGCCCACAAACCCATCCCCCACAGCCACCATTCCCTGCCACAGCACTCAAACCCATCCCCCACAGCCCCCATTCCCTTCCACAGCGCTAAAACCCATCCCCCACAGCCTCCCATTCCCTGCCACAGCACTCGAACCCTTCCCCCACCTCCGCCCGTTCCCTGCTACAGCAGTGAAACCAACCCCCACAGCCCCTCATTCCCTGCCACAGCCCTCAAACCCATCCCCCAAATCCCCATCACAGCCGCCTCGTTCCATCCCACAACCCACAAACCCATCCCACACAACCCCATTCCCTGCCACAGCGCTCAAACCCATCCCCCACAGCCTCCCATTCCCTGCCACAGCACTCGAACCCTTCCCGCACCTCCGCCCACGCCCTGCCACATAAACCGATCCCCCACAGCAACATAACCCCATCATAGCCGCCTCATTCTCTGCCACAGCGCTAAAACCCATCTCAACAGCCCCCATTCCCTGCGTCAGCGCTTAAACCCACCCCACAGCCCCCCGTTCCCTGCCACAGCGCTGAAACCCATCCCACACAGCCCCATCACAGCCACCTCGTTCCCTGCCACAGCTCTCAAACCCAACACTCACAGCCCCCCACTCCCTGCCCCAGCACTCAAACCCATCCCCTACAGGCCCCCCCATTCCCTGCACAGCTCTCAAACCCAACCCCACAGCCCCCCATTTCGTGCCAGATGTTTGAAACCCAACCCCACAGCCCCCCATTCTCTACGACAGTCCATAAACCGATCCCCCACAGCCACATAACCCCATTTTAGCCGCCTCATTCTCTGCCACAGCGCTAAAACCCATCTCAACAGCCCCCATTCCCTGTGTCAGCGCTTAAACCCACCCCACAGCCCCCCGTTCCCTGCCACAGCGCTGAAACCCATCCACCACAGCCCCCCATTCGCTTCCACAGGGCTCTAACCCATCCCCCACAGGCCCCCGTTCCCTGCCACAGTTCTCAAACCCGCGTACCTTGCTGGGGCCCTTGATGACCTATACAATTCTCTGCAGAGGTGTAGCAGTGCGGCTGACTGGGTTCAGTACAGCCCAAAAGACCCACAAGTGGGAGGAGGTGGTGAATCCCTCCACAGGTGTAATAAGCGGTAGATTATAGAATCCTCAAACCCTCACTCCCTGGCTTGAGCACACAGTTCAGGGAGTAGAGGGTCCCCAAAACAAATTCCCTGACTAACTAACTAAAGACAAGGCACTCACGAACTCCACAAATGATCATCAGGGTTGAGGATGACGCTGGACGATTCCAGATACTTTTAAAGAGTTATAGGAACAGGGACAGGAATTATAAATTCAGTAGACCTAGAAGGGCATTGAAAAATAAGGCAAGCATTGCATCATACTATTGTACGGGGGCAAGAGCACCAGATCACTGAATTAGTACAAATTTGGGCTGATAGAAAGAACGTGCAATAGCATACTTGGAAATATGTTAACCAGGCATTCTGGGCTCAAGAGCAAGCAAAATTATGTTAGCCTTCCGGTGTTCCAGCGGGGATCTGGCAGCCCTACTCCAGCAGCGGTGCAGACCTGAGCCCGAGCAAGGGGCTGGGTTGCCAAGAGAAGACCACTGGCCATGTCTCCACACATTGGGGGGTCACCACTCAGGGCAGGTAGAAGGTCCAAGTCTCCTCACAGCAACCCCGACTGACCCACCTTGGCTCCCCAACGGCTCTACTGATCCCCGAGCCGGGCCCGCGGCCAGGCAGCTCCTAAGGGCCGCAAGCAGTCCAAGGGAGGCCGCACGCTGAGGAGACCACAGCGCTGCAGCCACCCGCCCCGTGGCACCAGCAGCCGCCCACTGCCCGGCTCCGCTCGCCCACCTCTGACGTAGTCCCCCAAATTTTCCTTCTAGCCCACCTCAGCCCCACCACCGGGCTAGTGACAGACTTCTCACGGAATGTTACTCTATCTTACAAATGCTATTCCGATGCATTGCTGGCAATTTGGCAGAGATCCGTTTGGGAAAACAGCGAAACATGAGAAATTCACTTTGGATTATTGGGAAGCACGAATTCCTCCTGCTCGCATCCTAACTTTGCTATTCGGATGCACAGCTAGCAACTTGACCGAGATACGCTGTGAAAACAGCTATACCTGAGCAATTCATTCGAAATCACTCGTAGGCACGAATGTATCCTGGAAACACGCTAAAAAATACTATTAGGTTAAACTGCTGGACATTTGTAAGAGCTCCGTTTGTGAAAATTCCTAAAAAGGAGAAGTTCAGTGCAAACCACTGCTAGGCAACACTTTCTTCTAGACCCATCTTACAAATGCTATTCCGAAGCAATGCTGGCAATTTGGCAGAGATCCGTTTGGGAAAACAGTGAAATGTGAGAAATTCATTGCGGATTATTGGTATTCATGAATTTCTCCTGGTACCATCCTAAAATTGCTATTAAGATGAACTGCTCACAATTTGACAGGGGGACGAATTGAGCGAAGGTTTCAAAGCAGCTAAACATGAGAAAAAATGCCACACCATTGTTAAACACGAATTTCTCCTGTTCCCATCCATAACTTCCTATTCGGATGCACAGCAACGACATGACCGAGATACGCTGTGAAAACCGCTACACATGAGCAATTCATTCCAAATCTTTCGTAGGCACGAATTGCTCCTGGAACCACCCTAAAAATGCTATTCGATTACACTCCTGCCCATTTGGCAGAGATCCGTTTGTGAAAATAGCTAAACATCAGGTATTCTTTCAAGACGTAAACTAGGCACTTGAAAAGAGCTAATGAAGAATTATTAAGCGCACATCAGTGCTAGACACGACTTTCCCCTTCAACCAAGCTCCAATTGCTATTCGAAAGCACTGGTGGCTATTTGGCAGAGTTCCTTTCGTGAAAATTGCTAAAAAGGAGACGTTCAGAGCAAAGCACTGCTAGGCAACACTTTCTCCTGGAACCATTTTACAAACGCTATTCGGTTGCATTCCTGGCCATAATACTAATCTGTGTGTGTGAAAATTGATACATGAGAAATTCATGCAGGTTCATTGCCAGACAGAGTTTTCTCTGAGAATCGTCTTTCACAAGCCAATAGCATCCCCTGCTGGACAATTGGTAGAGATTCCATTATGAACATTGCTAAACATGAGCCATTCATTACAGGTCACTGATATGCACAAAATAGCATTCAGTTGCACTGTTAAGCCTTTTGTTAGAGCTCCTTCCGTGAAAATAGCAAATCATGACCCTTTCGAACCTTATCTCTGCGAGCGAGGAAAGTCTAAAGGAATCGTCCTCCTTCTGCAATTCAGATGCACTGCTGAGAAATTGGCAGTTATACGTTGTGAAAACAGCGAAACATGAGAAATACACTGCGGATTATTGGGAAGCACGAATTCCTCCTGCTCCCATCCTAAAATTGATATTCGGATGCACAGCTAGCAACTTGACCGAGATACGCTGTGAAAATAGATACTTGATCCATTCATTCGAAGTCACTCGTAGGCACGAATTTCTCCTGGAAACACGCTAAAAGGGCAATTAGGTTCCACTGCTGGCCATTTGGAAGAGCTCCGTTTGTGAAATTTCCTAAAAAGGAGACGTTCAGTGCAAACCACTGCTAGGCAACACTTTCTCCTAGACTCATCTTACAAATGCTATTCCGATGCATTGCTGGCAATTTGGCAGAGATCCGTTTGGGAAAACAGCGAAACATGAGAAATTCACTTTGGATTATTGGGAAGCACGAATTCCTCCTGCTCCCATCCTAACTTTGCAATTCGGATGCACAGCTAGCAACTTGACGGAGATACGCTGTGAAAACAGCTATACCTGAGCAATTCATTCGAAATCACTCGTAGGCACGAATTTCTCCTAAAACACGCTAAAAAGGCAATTAGGTTCCACTGCTGGCTACTTGGAAGAGCTCCGTTTGTGAAATTTCCTAAAAAGGAGAAGTTCAGTGCAAACTACTGCTAGGAAACACTTTCTCCTAGACCCATCTTACAAATGCTATTCCGATGCATTGCTGGCAATTTGTCAGAGATCCGTTTGGGAAAACAGCGAAATGTGAGAAATTCATTGCGGATTATTGGTATTCATGAATTTCTCCTGGTACCATCCTAAAATTGCTATTAAGATGCACTGCTGTCAATTTGACAGAGGTACGATTTGAGCGAAGGTTTCAAAGCAGCTAAACATGAGAAAAAATGCCACACCATTGTTAAGCAAGAATTCCTCCTGTTCCCATCCTAAACTTCCTATTCGGATGCACAGCAACGACATGACCGAGATACGCTGTGAAAACAGCCACACATGAGCAATTCATTCCAAATCTTTCGTAGGCACGAATTTCTCCTGGAACCACCCTAAAAATACTATTCGATTACACTTCTGCCCATTTGGCAGAGATCCGTTTGTGAAAATAGCTAAACATCAGGTATTCATTCAAGACGTAAACTAGGCACTTGAAAAGAGCTAATGAAGAATTATTAAGCCCACATCAGTGCTAGACACGACTTTCCCCTTGAACCAACCTCCAATTGCTATTCGAAAGCACTGGTGGCTATTTGGCAGAGTTCCTTTCGTGAAAATTGCTAAAAAGGAGACGTTCCGTGCAAAGCACTGATAGGCAACACTTTCTCCTGGAACCATTTTACAAACGCTATTCGGTTGCATTCCTGGCCATAATACTAATCTGTGTGTGTGAAAATTGATACATGAGAAATTCATGCAGGTTCATTGCTAGGCAGTTTTCTCTGAGAATCGTCTTTCACAAGCCAATAGCATCCCCTGCTGGACAATTGGTAGAGATTCCTTTCGTGAACGTTGCTAAACATGAGCCAGTCATTACAGGTCACTGATAGGTACGAATTTCTCTTTGAAATATCCTCAAAATAGCATTCGGTTGCACTGCTAAGCCCTTTGTTAGAGCTCCTTCCGTGAAAACAGCCAGTCATGACCATTTCGAGCCTTATCTCTGCGAGCGAGGAAAGTCTAATGGAATCATCCTCCTTCTGTAATTCTCATGGACTGCTGAGAATTTGGCAGTTATACGTTGTGAAAACAGCGAAACATGAGAAATACACTGCGGATTATTGGGAAGCACGAATTCCTCCTGCTCCCATCCTAAAATTAGTATTCGGATGCACACCTAGCACCTTGACCAAGATACAATTATCACTCACATCGCTAGATGGCAGCAGCGTACCAGAAATGAGCTCAGGCGCGTAGCTGGCTTCTAGTAGCAATTGCTCTGTTTTGCCGCTGGGTGATAGCGTCGCCTCGGCGGTTCCACCCTTCTGTCCCTGCTGTGGCCTTTGTAACTGATTGGGGTTCTTTGCCTTCGAAGAATGGATACATTCCCATTCTCCTAGGTACGCTAGCTCCTTCCCATCTGCTCCGTCCCAATGATTTCGTTGCCAGTCAAATATCCAATCCTGTATGCCTTTCACGCAAAAATCACTGTCTGCATAGATATAGCTTGGTCCGGTAAAGCGTCAATATCATTTTAAAACCTGATATATGACATGAAGCTCTGCATGTTGCGCTGAGCCATGCTCTAAATGCCCTTGATTGACTTCCTTCCATAGGTTTATGGCAGCATATTTACTATACCGTTTCCCCTTAATTACTACTGAGCTGCCATCAGTAAACCAGATCTGTTTCTCCTGTCCTTAAGGAGGGTGCCTCTACCAGTGCAAGTTTTTGTTCTAAAGTAACCTCGGACATTCATGCTTAGTTCCTTTTTCAATTAAAGTGTGAGTCAATAAATCGGGCTTAGATACGGTTTTGGTAACGACCGCTATATTGATTGGAATGAGGGTTCATTGAGCCCACAGGTGTATTGGTGACCCTGCTTCCTATCAGTTTGTCAGAGAAGCTATAGTTGAGTGGGGTATGAGTACTTTGAATTGTGATCAGGGCTGTGCTCGTGAGCGGGTCAAAAGACTGGATTGCCCAAACAGCTGATAAACATTCAGGCTCAAAAGGATCAAAATTTAACTCAGCACCTTGATGTTTTTTTACATTCATATGCTACTGGCACTAGCTTGCCTGCCTCGTTATTTTGCAAGAGAGTAGCTGCTAAGGCAACCTCAGGGCTTTGACTCATCGGGGAAGTATAACGCCCCAGTCACACACACAGCCCCCCCCCCAACCCTGGGAGAACAGCTGTACCTCCAGCGTCCTGCCCCAGTCACACACACATCCCGAGCTTAGGAGAACAGCTGAGATTTGCGTGTTTTATTTTATTTTACTTGGTAATTTGCTTTGTTCTGTCTGCTCCTACTTGGAACCACTTAAATCCTACTAGCTGTATTTAATAAAATCACTTTTTACTTATTAATTAACCCAGCGTATGTCGGGGGGCAAGCAGCTGTGCATATCTCTCTATCAGTGTTATAGCAGGTGAACAATTTATGTTTACCCTGTATAAGCTACAGACAGGGTAAAATGGATATATTTGGGGTTTAGAACCCATTGGGAGACTTCTGAGTGATGAAGACAGGAACATTTCCGTAAGTTGCTTTCAGGTTAAGTCTGCAGCTTTGGGGGATGCGGTTCAGACCCTGGGTCTGTGCTGGAGCAGATGGGCATGTCTGGCTCAACAAGACAGGGTGCCGGAGTAGTCTTGGTACAACAGGTGGCAGTGCCCAGTGGTGTTTCTGTGATCCAAGCCATCACGCCCCTCAAGGCCTGCTCAGCTGGTGGGGGGAGGGAGGTGAGGAGATCAGCGAGCGACAGGGTGGGGAAGGTGGGGAGGGAGGCCCTTGAGGGAAGAGAAGGAGCAGGAGCTGTGCTTTCATAGACGAGGTGCAGCAGGGGGCAGGGAAGTTCCACTGCTCAGCATCCAGTTTTCCCAAATTAGAAAGTTAGCCACCCTATGCAGCTGGTGGCTCTGACATGAGGGGAGTGGGGGGCGGGCTGAGAACGGCAGCTTCTGGTCAGGCGCCGAGCTCTGGAGGCCATTGACGGCACCAGTAAAGTGTCTCCCTAACATTTTACCTTTGCGCTGGGATGGGTGGATACAGGAAGGTCGAGGCAAATTTAGGGGTGGCTATAGCTCTTTCAAGTCCCCCTCTAACGCTGCCACTCATCTCAGAGAGAGTAACAGTCCTCAGCTCCCAGCTGATCTTGCCTGACATATGTCTCAAAGCCAGGCTGTCCTACCGCTCAGTCTCAGGACAGAGCTGAAGTGATTCTCCACCAGGTCTCCCTTGCAGGAAACACAAGCCAAGAACATCAAGCGAGTGGCAGGGAATGTAAAGGTAGTTGGCTCCGGTGATTGCTAGTCCCCAAGGCAGTCATGGGGACTTGCATATAGATGTAAGAGGCACCAGGCTGCTCCCACATCCAAAATGATCACATTCTATTGTCCTTTCCCCTTGCCTTTATCCCACAGAGATCTCCCCTAACCAGAATGCACACATCCGCTGAAGCAAGGTAGAGAGCAGGGCTAGCATGCCGTGACCAGGAACTCTTGCCCAGTGATGTGGAAGAGGTGAGGACTGAGTATCTTTGGTTACATGCCTCTGGAAAGTTGGATGTCTAGATTGCGCAGGTCCATTTCTTCCAGATCCTCTTTCAGGGGCCGAGACTCTTGCCCTGCTCCGCTCCACTGGCCTGAGGAGTCTTCTGCAAGCACAGGAAATAACCCAAGAAAGAGTCTTCGGTTCCCAAAGTTCTGCTGAGGCGTGAGCTCTTGCTCTCCCTGCCTCCCGCTCGCATCTGCTCTGCATCACCCCCAGTGAATGAACAGAAATGGATTCAACACCTATGGATCAATAGGCTGGTTACACCCATTTCCGCATCACTCTAGCACCCAGTACCACAGTAGGAGTCTCTTGCACTCCTCCCACATCTCCTCTCTTGCAGGCTTTTGAGACCAAGCCTGTTGGGATGCACACCTGCCCAGATGTGACCAGGTTCAGTCATATTCCTACATACAAATGGTTAACCTTGTCTAAAGACCAAAAATACTTCATACATTTCAAACAGTAATTATCCCACATGTAACTGGTGTCCAAGCGGGGCTTAAAACAGGTCTTTGCATTAAAAAGGTTGTCCAAAATTGTGTAATTGTAAACATTAGAGAGCTTGGTTATTGCTTAAAAACAAGTTCAACTTGAAATGAATTTTATAAACAATTTATTAATAATTTGGAGCATCCTTGGAAGTTTTATTACTGGGGGCACGACTAATTAACAATCAAACCTAGGGTCTTCACTTTAAAGTGTTAGTTTCCACATTATTCTGAATAATGAGGATTTTCAGCCACATATTTATATATTTACTATGAAACAAGCAATGTGTGTCCTTATTGGAGCATTTGTGAGCTTTGCTTTAGGGTTAAAGCTATTGAAAAAGAAAAGCAAACAGGGTGAGGCAGTGAAGTAGCTGCCTACTCTGTAACGCGTCCATCACATACACTTGCTGGTAAATCGCCACTGGAAAAACACTCTCTTTCCCAATTTGGAAGTTAAGATTCTGTTAGAGTCCAACCGGAACAGTGAATGGAAGTTAAGATGCTCTGGTACTCGCTCTATTAGAGTCCAACCAGGAACAGTGAGCATAGAATCATAGAATCTCAGGGTTGGAAGGGACCTCAGGAGGTCATCTAGTCCAGCCCCCTGCTCAAAGCAGGACCAAACCCAACTAAATCATCCCAGCCAGGGCTTTGTCAAGCCTGACCTTAAAAACCTCTAAGGAAGGAGATTCCACCACCTCCCTAGGTAACCCATTCCAGTTCTTCACCACCCTACTAGTGAAAAAGGTTTTCCTAATGTCCAACCTAAACCTCCCCCTCTGCAACTTGAGACCATTACTCCTTGTTCTGTCATCTTCTACCACTGAGAACAGTCTAGATCCATCCTCTTTGGAACCCCCTTTGAGGTAGTTGAAAGCAGCTATCAAATCCCCCCTCATTCTTCTCTTCTGCAGGCTAAACAATCCCAGTTCCCTCAGCCTCTCCTCATAAGTCATGTGCTCCAGCCCCCTAATCATTTTTGTTGCCTTCCGCTGGACTCTCTCCAATTTATCCACATCCTTCTTGTAGTGTGGGGCCCAAAACTGGACACAGTACTCCAAATGAGGCCTCACCAGTGCTGAATAGAGGGGAATGATCACATCCCTCGATCTGCTGGAAATGCCCCTACTTATACAACCCAACATGCCATTAGCCTTCTTGGCAACGAGGGCACACTGCTGACTCATATTCAGCTTTTCGTCCACCGTAACCCCTAGGTCCTTTTCTGCAGAACTGCTGCCCAGCCATTCGGTCCCTAGGCTGTAGCAGTGCATGGGATTCTTCCGTCCTAAGTGCAGGACTCTGCACTTGTCCTTGTTGCACCTCATCATATTTCTTTTGGCCCAATCCTCTAATTTGTCTAGGTCCCTCTGTATCCTATCCCTACCCTCCAGCGTATCTACCACTCCTCCCAGTTTAGTGTCATCTGCAAACTTGCTAAGGGTGCAGTCCACACCATCCTCCACTTCGTTAATGAAGATATTGAACAAAACCGGCCCCAGCACCGACCCTTGTGTCACTCCACTTGATACCGGCTGCCAACTAGACATGGACCCATTGATCACTACCCGTTGAGCCCGACCATCTAGCCAGTTTTCTATCCACCTTACTGTCCATTCATCCAGCCCATACTTCTTTAACTTGCTGGCAAGAATACAGTGGGAGACTGTATCAAAGGATTTGCTAAAGTCCAGAAATGGCACATCCACTGGTTTCCCCTCATCCACAGAACCGGTTATCTCATCATAGAAGGCAATTAAGGTTAGTCAGGCATGACTTGCCATTGGTGAATCCATGCTGACTGTTCCTGATCACTTTCCCCTCCTTTAAGTGGTTCAGAATTGATTCCTTGAGGACCTGTTCCATGATTTTTCCAGGGACTGAGGTGAGACTGTCTGGCCTGTAGTTCCCTGGATCTTCCTCCCAGAAGTAAAGTTTCCTCCCGTTCTATAACTGATAGGGTGGGGTGGCGGCAGGGACAAGGGGAATTGAGAATGAGGGGTGCCTGATGTGTTGGGGTATGGAGTTCCCTACTTCAGCTCCACAGGCTGGGTCCGGTGCAGAGCATGGCATGGCAGGGAGATGACAGCTCCCATAATCCTGGGGCCCTTTCACAGCAAGGGTGTCACCTCCCCATGGTAGCACGGATTCCCACCTACTCCTCCTGCTTTCGCCCGACAACAGCACCACCCTTCACGGCACCACCTCATGGCAACTTCTGCTTCTGGACTCGCACCGGAAATGGGAAGTCCAGCTGGGCCACTCCCATGGTGCCACAGGGCCCACCATGGCTGGTGGGAGATAGATAAATGTCTGTGTAACTCCCCAGCACTATGTCTCCTTTAGTGCTTGTGTCCCCCCCTCCCCCCGTCCTGCTTAGTCTGGGTGTTCCTTACCGGAGCACACTGTGTGTCCCAGGCATGTTCTGTCTCACCTTTGGGTCCAGCCTAACAGGGATGTCTCTCCCCATCCTCCCATCAGTAACTTCTCCCCCAACGCACACAGGACAGCGAGCTGGCTGGTGCCCTTCTATAAAAGGACTGCTCTGTGCAACAGAAACCAGCCTAGTCCCCGCCCCGCAGGCTGGGAGCTTGCTGCTGCCTTCAACCGCATCACAAGTTACAAGAGGGGGCAGGAATAAAATCCCCACTGACTAAACAGGATGGGGTGAAGCATGTCACCAGGCCATAATATTCTGGATAACCCCTTGATGACCATTTTAGGATCATCCTCTCATGTGGCCTTCCTGGCCTCTGGCTAGCTGTGATGACGAGAGGGGGATGTTGTCCCCCTTCCTCTGGCTCCCCTGGCGGGCAGAGCCTAGTGCTACTACCTTGGCATGTCAGCTGGGGAGCAGAGCTCTTACCTCTGCTAATCAGGGGTTAGCCCCACAGCCAGTGAGGGGATGAGGTAGGGCTCAGTTGCTAATTTTGGGCCTGGGATTGCCCACTTTAGAGGCTCAAATTTGGGGGGGAGGCTGTGGTCCCCGCCAATCACGCAAACCTTAAAGTAGGGAAATGTCCCTCACCTACTTATAATTGCACCCTAAATAACCTCTGGGATACTTTATTTTTGTTCTCAGAAGGTGCGCATCACCATATTATCGGAGCTGACTGTCACAGAGTTCCCGAATCACGGAGTCCTCAGGTTATGTTCTGGAACTTCTCCATACAAGGCCAGTCAGGACTCTGGGGGACCCTCCGCCTTGTGAGCGCACTGACTCCAGGGCAAGATGCTTACACAGCTTCGATCTTCCTGGATCTGAGCATCCCCTTCCACACTGTGCGCTTCCTGCAGCGAGTCCACCCGGACGGGGCCCTGCACCCCAACTCGGCAGTCAGCACTGACTCTCAGCCAGCTAGTAAAACAGAAGGTTTATTAGTTGACAGGAATGCAGCGGGTAGAATTGAACTTGTTAGCAGAGAAATCAGTGACTAGTATCAGAGGGGTAGCCGTGTTAGTCTGGTTCTGTAAAAGCAGCAAAGAATCCTGTGGCACCTTATAGACTAAGAGACGTTTTGCAGCATGAGCTTTCGTGGGTGAATACCAACTTCTTCGAAAGCTCATGCTGCAAAACTTCTGTTAGTCTATAAGGTGCCACAGGATTCTTTGCTCCAAATCAGTGACTTTCAGCCAAGTCCATCCAGAAGCTCTGGACTCCCCCTCTACTAGTCCTGCTTGCCAGGCAAGTCACCTGGGCGTCACTTGGGTGTAGTCCCCCTCCTGGGTATCAGGTTACAAAGAGCACCAGTCATAGCATATGTGCAGGCAGCTGGAGCAGCCTCACCTGCCCCAGAGGTCTCAGCCAAAGTCACACACCCCTATTCTCACCACCGAGGTATTAGTGCAGCATGCAGGGAAACTGAGGCACACACAGTATTCATGCAAAACAGTAAAATTCACATAGGCTCAACAGTAAGACACACATACACCGTAACAAGGGAAAATCCCCACTTTGTCACACTGACGCTTTAGATTCCTGCTGTCTCTGTCTTGGTACATCATTTCACCCCACTTCTCTATACTACCCTATCTTTTTTTCTTTCTCTCTAGTCTGTTCCAAGTCTGGCCGGCCTTAAAAATGACTCAGCTCTGTTATACGCTGTACTCGGCACCACAGGCTGAAGCAGCGTGAGCAGCATCTCTCTGGGAATGAGAAAGCTACAGTGAGATGGTCTCCCAAGTCCATTGCATGAGTCAGGATCCAGGGGCCGAAAGCGCTAGCTGTCCTTGTGTCCTGCCTGCAGCATCTGAGACAGAAGCTTCTGTTCTTTTCCATCCCTCCTGGGTGGCTGCCATGACAGCAGTGCTAACCTTAACAAAAATGACTGTGGATCTGCTATTCCATATTTAACGGCCTTTCCCGTTCCTCCAGAAAAGCTATTAGGGGGCAGATCTGATGGAGCTATGGCACCAGCTGAGGGGTTGCCTCTTCTTGCTAGCAGGAGATTTGGGGCATGATTTTCCACACTTACACTGTTGAAGATCAGTATTAACTCAGTGGAGTTGCATCAGTCTGAATGAGCGGAAAGTTGACCCATGCAGATGAGCTGTTTCTTAACGAGATAGTGTGGGGGGGGAGGGGGGGGAGAAAAGGGGAAACTGAAAGGCGAGATAGTAATATGTAAGCAGAACAGCAAGAGATGAGTGTCAATCTCTGTCACGGAGTGTCGGGGAGTCAAGGCCCTGCACCCCACCATGACTCTCAGCCAGCCGGTAAAGCAGGTTTATTTAGACGACAGGAACACAGTCCAAGACAGGTTTTGGAGGCACAGACAACAGGATCCTCCCCAATTAGATCCATCTTGGGGTCCCAGGAGCACCACTGCCCCCTTCGGGGGTCAGAGCCCTATCTGTGCTTCCCTCCATTCCCCAGCCAGCTCCTGAAAACCCCCTCACTCCCCAGCGTCTCCTCCCCCAGGCCTTTGTTCAGCTTCCCAAGCAGAGGAGTCACCTGGCCTCTAACCCCTTCCTGGGTTCTCACATTACATGCTCAGGCATCTTCCCTCAAGGCCAGTCTCCCATCTCCCAGTGCAGACCTTTCTCCCAGGCCAACACCCCCCACGCAGCATTCACAGACCACAGTGAGCAGGGGCGGCTCTAGGAATGCGGCCGCCCCAAGCAGGGTGGTGCGCCGCAGGGGGCGCGCTACCGGTCGCCGGTAGCCTGATTTCGGGGGACCTCTTGCAGACGTGCCTGCGGAGGGTCCGGTGGTCCCGCGGCTCGGGTGGAGCTTCCACAGGCATACCTGCGGGAGGTCCACCCGAGCCGCGGGACCAGCGGACCCTCCGCAGTCATGCCTGCGGGAGGTCCACCGGAGCCACGAGACTAGCGCACCTCCACAGTCGTGCGTGCGGAGGGTCCGCTGATCCCGCGCCTCCGGTGGACCTCCCGCATGACCGCGGAAGGTCCGCCGGAGCCGCCTGCCGCCCTGCCGGGAAAATGCGCACTGGGGTCTGGAGCCGGCCCTGACAGTAAGACAGTCCCAGTGCGTCACACTCTCATTTTCTGTCTCTGAGTGACCTTGGCACCAAGCGCCCTGCTCTTCGCTGACCTTGGCTCTTATCGTCCCAGGCTTGATGTGACCTTCCTGCTTCTTATTCTGTCAGTCACCATTTCTTTCCCCTTTCCTTTTGTCCTATTTTAAGGAGGAAATCCCTTACGCAAATAGGAGGAGGAAGCAATTGCCCTGAATGGGGAATGAAATTTACCAGGCAACCACAGAGATAGATTCTGGTCTCATTTACACTAATGTCCCAACATTGGCATCCATCGAGTTACTCCTGTTTTACACCAAACATGAGATCAGAATCAGGCCCTTTGCCTCCCCTGACACTGTTCTTCCATGATTGGCCCTGCACCTTATCTTGGGATGGGGCAAGGTGGGTCAGTCCGAGAGAAAAACCAGAGGGCCCAATTCATTACCTCACCTGCACCCATGCAAAAGGGGTGGAAATTGCTCCCAAATCAGAGTGGTAGGTTCTTTTTTCCATTTTTAAAAAGCCCTCCCATTGGCTCTTTTGATCAGAGGCCCAACTCCCTTTCTTTTACCTATGCAGGGAGGCTTTTTTAACCCTTTACAGGTAAAACAAGCAGAGTACAGCCACCAAGAGGGACTTTATAGCTAACTGGCTGGCTGGGTGTCCACAAAAGGGAGCTACGCCCGCCCCCCCCCCCCATTTATCACAGCAGCCAACAGGGAAGTGGGAGGGAGGCACTCCTAGGCCTGGCCTACCCTGGGGGGCGGGATCGATGTAAGATACACAACTTCATCTAGGGGAATAGCTTGCCAGAAGTCGAAGTCTCTTCTTTTGACTTACCTCCCATCCTCGCAGCGTGGGATCGACGGCCGCGGCTCCCCCTGTCGACCCCGCTACCGCCGCTCGCCCTGGTGGAGTTCTGGGGTTGATGGGAGCGCGTTCGGGGATCGATATATCGCGTCTAGATGGAAAGCGATCTATCGATCCCTGATAAACCGATCGCTACCCGTAGACATACCTTTAGAGCCGGCATGTCCCCTCTGTTTGTCCCTTGCTGCTTGGGCAGAAGCGGAAAGGGGGCAAAAGATTCCCGGCTGAAGGGCTTTGCGCTCGGCCTTGAGGATTAAGCCCGAGCCCCCGGCATGGTGGCTGGTTTATGGATTTTCGTGTCGCAGCCAGCGCACTCTTCGGGCCACCAGCTGAACACACTGAGGCTAGCAGGGACAGCTCTGAAGCGGCAAAAGGGTTCCTTTGAGGGTCCAAGGAGGTAGTAGGGTCAGTACCATCCCTGGGTGGGCTCAAATCACCATCCTTTGGGTTAACAGCTGAATGCGCTGACCCAGTGTGCTCCACCACAGCCACTGACCACTCCATAACCTCCAAACCCATCCCCTACAGCCCCCCATTCCCTACCAGAGCGCTCAAACCCATCCCCCATAGCCCCAGATTCCCTGCCACAGCGCTCAAACCGATCCCCCACAGCCCCACATTCTGTGCCACAGTGCTCAAACCCATCCCCCACAGCCCCACATTCCCTGCCACAGCGCTCAAACCCATCCCCCACAGCCACCCATTCCCTGCGACAGAGCTCAAACCCATCCCCCACAGCCCCA
This sequence comes from Mauremys mutica, assembly GCF_020497125.1. NCBI lineage: Eukaryota > Metazoa > Chordata > Testudines > Geoemydidae > Mauremys > Mauremys mutica. Next base: position 3,621,344 of record NC_059089.1, on the reverse strand, counting down.
CATTCCCTGCCACAGCGCTCAAACCCGACTCCACAGCCCCCCATTCCCTGCCACAGCGCTCAAACCCATCACCCACAGCCCCATCACAGCCTCCTCGTTCCCTGCCACAGCACTCAAACCCATCCCCCACAGCCACCCATTCCCTGCCACAGCGCTCAAACCCGACTCCACAGCCCCCCATTCCGTTTCACAGACATTGAACCCATCCCCCACAGCCTCATCACAGCCACCTCATTCCCTCGCACAGCTCTCAAACCCATCCCCCACAGCCCCCCATTCCCTGCCACACCCCACAAACCCATCCGCCACAGCCCCACATTCCCTGCCAAGGCTCTAAATCCATTCCCCAGAGCCCCCCACTCCCTTCCACAGTGCTAAAAACCATCCCCCACAGCCTCCCATTCCCTGTCACAGCACTGAAACCCATCCCCCACGGCCCCAATCACTGCCCCCCATTCCCTGCCACAGCGCTCAAACCCATCCCCCACAGCCCCCCATTCCCTTCCACAGCCCAAAAACCCATCGCCCACAGCCACATCACAGCCGCCTCATTCCCTGCCACAACGCTCAAACCCATCCCCCACATCCCCCCATTCTCTACCACAGCGTTCAATCCCATCCCCCACTGCCCCAATCACTGCCCCCCATTCCCTGCCACAGCGCCCAAACCCATCCCTCAAGGCCCCCATTCCCTGCCACAGCACTCAAACCCGACCCCCACAGCCCAATCACAGCCCCCCATTCCCTACCACAGCGCTCAAACCCATCCCCCACAGCCCCCCATTCCCTGCCACAGTGCTCAAACCGATTACCCACAGACCCATAAGAAGCGCATCATTCCCTGCCACAGTCCTCACACCCATCCCCCACAGCCCCCATTCCCTACCACACCACTCAAACCCATCCCCCACAGCCCCCATTCCCTGCCACAGCCCTCAAACCCATCCCCCACAGCCCCCATTCCCTACCACACCGCTCAAACCCATCCCCCTCAGCTCAATCACAGCCACCTTCTCCCTTCAACAGCGCTCAAACCCATGCCCCACAGCACACCATTTCCTGCCAAAGCCCTCAAACCTATCCCCCAGAGCCGCCCATTCCAGTCCACAGTGCTCAAAAACGTGCCCAACAGCATCCCATTCCATTCCGGACCGCTCAAACCCATCGCACACATCCCCATCACAGACCCCCATTCCCTGCCAAGATGCTCAAACCCATTCCACACAGCCCCCAATTCCCTGCCACAGCCCGCAAACCCATCCCCCACAGTCCTCATTCCCAGCGCTCAAACCCATGCCCCACAGCACACCATTTCCTGCCAAAGCCCTCAAACCTATCCCCCAGAGCCCCCCATTCCAATCCACAGTGCTCAGAACCGTCCCCAACAGCATCCCATTCCATTCCGGACCGCTCAAACCCATCCCACACATCCCCATCACAGACCCCCATTCCCTGCCAAGACGCTCAAACCCATTCCACACAGCCCCCATTCCCTGCCACAGCCAACAAACCCATCCCCCACAGCCACCATTCCCTGCCACAGCACTCAAACCCATCCCCCACAGCCCCCATTCCCTTCCACAGCGCTAAAACCCATCCCCCACAGCCTCCCATTCCCTGCCACAGCACTCGAACCCTTCCCCCACCTCCGCCCGTTCCCTGCTACAGCAGTGAAACCAACCCCCACAGCCCCTCATTCCCTGCCACAGCCCTCAAACCCATCCCCCACATCCCCATCACAGCCGCCTCGTTCCATCCCACAACCCACAAACCCATCCCACACAACCCCATTCCCTGCCACAGTGCTCAAACCCATCCTCCACAGCCTCCCATTCCCTGCCACAGCACTCGAACCCTTCCCGCACCTCCGCCCACGCCCTGCCACATAAACCGATCCCCCACAGCAACATAACCCCATCATAGCCGCCTCATTCTCTGCCACAGCGCTAAAACCCATCTCAACAGCCCCATTCCCTGCGTCAGCGCTTAAACCCACCCCACAGCCCCCCGTTCCCTGCCACAGCGCTGAAACCCATCCCACACAGCCCCATCACAGCCACCTCGTTCCCTGCCACAGCTCTCAAACCCAACACTCACAGCCCCCCACTCCCTGCCCCAGCACTCAAACCCATCCCCTACAGGCCCCCCCATTCCCTGCACAGCTCTCAAACCCAACCCCACAGCCCCCCATTTCGTGCCAGATGTTTGAAACCCAACCCCACAGCCCCCCATTCTCTACGACAGTCCATAAACCGATCCCCCACAGCCACATAACCCCATTTTAGCCGCCTCATTCTCTGCCACAGCGCTAAAACCCATCTCAACAGCCCCCATTCCCTGCGTCAGCGCTTAAACCCACCCCACAGCCCCCCGTTCCCTGCCACAGCGCTGAAACCCATCCCACACAGCCCCATCACAGCCACCTCGTTCCCTGCCACAGCTCTCAAACCCAACACTCACAGCCCCCCACTCCCTGCCCCAGCACTCAAACCCATCCCCTACAGGCCCCCCCATTCCCTCCACAGCTCTCAAACCCAACCCCACAGCCCCCCATTTCGTGCCAGAGGTTTGAAACCCAACCCCACAGCCCCCCATTCTCTACGACAGTCCATAAACCGATCCCCCACAGCCACATAACCCCATTTTAGCCGCCTCATTCTCTGCCACAGCGCTAAAACCCATCTCAACAGCCCCCATTCCCTGTGTCAGCGCTTAAACCCACCCCACAGCCCCCCGTTCCCTGCCACAGCGCTGAAACCCATCCACCACAGCCCCCCATTCGCTTCCACAGGGCTCTAACCCATCCCCCACAGGCCCCCGTTCCCTGCCACAGTTCTCAAACCCGCGTACCTTGCTGGGGCCCTTGATGACCTATACAATTCTCTGCAGAGGTGTAGCAGTGCGGCTGACTGGGTTCAGTACAGCCCAAAAGACCCACAAGTGGGAGGAGGTGGTGAATCCCTCCACAGGTGTAATAAGCGGTAGATTATAGAATCCTCAAACCCTCACTCCCTGGCTTGAGCACACAGTTCAGGGAGTAGAGGGTCCCCAAAACAAATTCCCTGACTAACTAACTAAAGACAAGGCACTCACGAACTCCACAAATGATCATCAGGGTTGAGGATGACGCTGGACGATTCCAGATACTTTTAAAGAGTTATAGGAACAGGGACAGGAATTATAAATTCAGTAGCCCTAGAAGGGCATTGAAAAATAAGGCAAGCATTGCATCATACTATTGTACGGGGGCAAGAGCACCAGATCACTGAATTAGTACAAATTTGGGCTGATAGAAAGAACGTGCAATAGCATACTTGGAAATATGTTAACCAGGCATTCTGGGCTCAAGAGCAAGCAAAATTATGTTAGCCTTCCGGTGTTCCAGCGGGGATCTGGCAGCCCTACTCCAGCAGCGGTGCAGACCTGAGCCCGAGCAAGGGGCTGGGTTGCCAAGAGAAGACCACTGGCCATGTCTCCACACATTGGGGGGTCACCACTCAGGGCAGGTAGAGGGTCCAAGTCTCCTCACAGCAACCCCGACTGACCCACCTTGGCTCCCCAACGGCTCTGCTGATCCCCGAGCCGGGCCCGCGGCCAGGCAGCTCCTAAGGGCCGCAAGCAGTCCAAGGGAGGCCGCACGCTGAGGAGACCACAGCGCTGCAGCCACCCGCCCCGTGGCACCAGCAGCCGCCCACTGCCCGGCTCCGCTCGCCCACCTCTGACGTAGTCCCCCAAATTTTCCTTCTAGCCCACCTCAGCCCCACCACCGGGCTAGTGACAGACTTCTCACGGAATGTTACTCTATCTTACAAATGCTATTCCGATGCATTGCTGGCAATTTGGCAGAGATCCGTTTGGGAAAACAGCGAAATGTGAGAAATTCATTGCGGATTATTGGTATTCATGAATTTCTCCTGGTACCATCCTAAAATTGCTATTAAGATGCACTGCTGTCAATTTGACAGAGGTACGATTTGAGCGAAGGTTTCAAAGCAGCTAAACATGAGAAAAAATGCCACACCATTGTTAAGCAAGAATTCCTCCTGTTCCCATCCTAAACTTCCTATTCGGATGCACAGCAACAACATGACCGAGATACGCTGTGAAAACAGCTACACATGAGCAATTCATTCCAAATCTTTCGTAGGCACGAATTTCTCCTGGAACCACCCTAAAAATACTATTCGATTACACTCCTGCCCATTTGGCAGAGATCCGTTTGTGAAAATAGCTAAACATCAGGTATTCATTCAAGACGTAAACTAGGCACTTGAAAAGAGCTAATGAAGAATTATTAAGCCCACATCAGTGCTAGACACGACTTTCCCCTTGAACCAACCTCCAATTGCTATTCGAAAGCACTGGTGGCTATTTGGCAGAGTTCCTTTCGTGAAAATTGCTAAAAAGGAGACGTTCAGTGCAAAGCACTGCTAGGCAACACTTTCTCCTGGAACCATTTTACAAACGCTATTCGGTTGCATTCCTGGCCATAATACTAATCTGTGTGTGTGAAAATTGATACATGAGAAATTCATGCAGGTTCATTGCTAGGCAGTTTTCTCTGAGAATCGTCTTTCACAAGCCAATAGCATCCCCTGCTGGACAATTGGTAGAGATTCCTTTCGTGAACGTTGCTAAACATGAGCCAGTCATTACAGGTCACTGATAGGTACGAATTTCTCTTTGAAATATCCTCAAAATAGCATTCGGTTGCACTGCTAAGCCCTTTGTTAGAGCTCCTTCCGTGAAAACAGCCAGTCATGACCATTTCGAGCCTTATCTCTGCGAGCGAGGAAAGTCTAATGGAATCATCCTCCTTCTGTAATTCTCATGGACTGCTGAGAATTTGGCAGTTATACGTTGTGAAAACAGCGAAACATGAGAAATACACTGCGGATTATTGGGAAGCACGAATTCCTCCTGCTCCCATCCTAAAATTAGTATTCGGATGCACACCTAGCACCTTGACCAAGATACAATTATCACTCACATCGCTAGATGGCAGCAGCGTACCAGAAATGAGCTCAGGCGCGTAGCTGGCTTCTAGTAGCAATTGCTCTGTTTTGCCGCTGGGTGATAGCGTCGCCTCGGCGGTTCCACACTTCTGTCCCTGCTGTGGCCTTTGTAACTGATTGGGGTTCTTTGCCTTCGAAGAATGGATACATTCCCATTCTCCTAGGTACGCTAGCTCCTTCCCATCTGCTCCGTCCCAATGATTTCGTTGCCAGTCAAATATCCAATCCTGTATGCCTTTCACGCAAAAATCACTGTCTGCATAGATATAGCTTGGTCCGGGAAAGCGTCAATATCATTTTAAAACCTGATATATGACATGAAGCTCTGCATGTTGCGCTGAGCCATGCTCTAAATGCCCTTGATTGACTTCCTTCCATAGGTTTATGGCAGCATATTTACTATACCGTTTCCCCTTAATTACTACTGAGCTGCCATCAGTAAACCAGATCTGTTTCTCCTGTCCTTAAGGAGGGTGCCTCTACCAGTGCAAGTTTTTGTTCTAAAGTAACCTCGGACATTCATGCTTAGTTCCTTTTTCAATTAAAGTGTGAGTCAATAAATCGGGCTTAGATACGGTTTTGGTAACGACCGCTATATTGATTGGAATGAGGGTTCATTGAGCCCACAGGTGTATTGGTGACCCTGCTTCCTATCAGTTTGTCAGAGAAGCTATAGTTGAGTGGGGTATGAGTACTTTGAATTGTGATCAGGGCTGTGCTCGTGAGCGGGTCAAAAGACTGGATTGCCCAAACAGCTGATAAACATTCAGGCTCAAAAGGATCAAAATTTAACTCAGCACCTTGAAGTTTTTTTACATTCATATGCTACTGGCACTAGCTTGCCTGCCTCGTTATTTTGCAAGAGAGTAGCTGCTAAGGCAACCTCAGGGCTTTGACTCATCGGGGAAGTTTAACGCCCCAGTCACACACACAGCCCCCCCCCCAACCCTGGGAGAACAGCTGTACCTCCAGCGTCCTGCCCCAGTCACACACACATCCCGAGCTTAGGAGAACAGCTGAGATTTGCGTGTTTTATTTTATTTTACTTGGTAATTTGCTTTGTTCTGTCTGCTCCTACTTGGAACCACTTAAATCCTACTAGCTGTATTTAATAAAATCACTTTTTACTTATTAATTAACCCAGCGTATGTCGGGGGGCAAGCAGCTGTGCATATCTCTCTATCAGTGTTATAGCAGGTGAACAATTTATGTTTACCCTGTATAAGCTACAGACAGGGTAAAATGGATATATTTGGGGTTTAGAACCCATTGGGAGACTTCTGAGTGATGAAGACAGGAACATTTCCGTAAGTTGCTTTCAGGTTAAGTCTGCAGCTTTGGGGGATGCGGTTCAGACCCTGGGTCTGTGCTGGAGCAGATGGGCATGTCTGGCTCAACAAGACAGGGTGCCGGAGTAGTCTTGGTACAACAGGTGGCAGTGCCCAGTGGTGTTTCTGTGATCCAAGCCATCACGCCCCTCAAGGCCTGCTCAGCTGGTGGGGGGAGGGAGGTGAGGAGATCAGCGAGCGACAGGGTGGGGAAGGTGGGGAGGGAGGCCCTTGAGGGAAGAGAAGGAGCAGGAGCTGTGCTTTCATAGACGAGGTGCAGCAGGGGGCAGGGAAGTTCCACTGCTCAGCATCCAGTTTTCCCAAATTAGAAAGTTAGCCATCCTATGCAGCTGGTGGCTCTGACATGAGGGGAGTGGGGGGGCTGAGAACGGCAGCTTCTGGTCAGGCGCCGAGCTCTGGAGGCCATTGACGGCACCAGTAAAGTGTCTCCCTAACATTTTACCTTTGCGCTGGGATGGGTGGATACAGGAAGGTCGAGGCAAATTTAGGGGTGGCTATAGCTCTTTCAAGTCCCCCTCTAACGCTGCCACTCATCTCAGAGAGAGTAACAGTCCTCAGCTCCCAGCTGATCTTGCCTGACATATGTCTCAAAGCCAGGCTGTCCTACCGCTCAGTCTCAGGACAGAGCTGAAGTGATTCTCCACCAGGTCTCCCTTGCAGGAAACACAACCCAAGAACATCAAGCGAGTGGCAGGGAATGTAAAGGTAGTTGGCTCCGGTGATTGCTAGTCCCCAAGGCAGTCATGGGGACTTGCATATAGATGTAAGAGGCACCAGGCTGCTCCCACATCCAAAATGATCACATTCTATTGTCCTTTCCCCTTGCCTTTATCCCACAGAGATCTCCCCTAACCAGAATGCACACATCCGCTGAAGCAAGGTAGAGAGCAGGGCTAGCATGCCGTGACCAGGAACTCTTGCCCAGTGATGTGGAAGAGGTGAGGACTGAGTATCTTTGGTTACATGCCTCTGGAAAGTTGGATGTCTAGATTGCGCAGGTCCATTTCTTCCAGATCCTCTTTCAGGGGCCGAGACTCTTGCCCTGCTCCGCTCCACTGGCCTGAGGAGTCTTCTGCAAGCACAGGAAATAACCCAAGAAAGAGTCTTCGGTTCCCAAAGTTCTGCTGAGGCGTGAGCTCTTGCTCTCCCTGCCTCCCGCTCGCATCTGCTCTGCATCACCCCCAGTGAATGAACAGAAATGGATTCAACACCTATGGATCAATAGGCTGGTTACACCCATTTCCGCATCAGTCTAGCACCCAGTACCACAGTAGGAGTCTCTTGCACTCCTCCCACATCTCCTCTCTTGCAGGCTTTTGAGACCAAGCCTGTTGGGATGCACACCTGCCCAGATGTGACCAGATTCAGTCATATTCCTACATACAAATGGTTAACCTTGTCTAAAGACCAAAAATACTTCATACATTTCAAACAGTAATTATCCCACATGTAACTGGTGTCCAAGCGGGGCTTAAAACAGGTCTTTGCATTAAAAAGGTTGTCCAAAAATTGTGTAATTGTAAACATTAGAGAGCTTGGTTATTGCTTAAAAACAAGTTCAACTTGAAATGAATTTTATAAACAATTTATTAATAATTTGGAGCATCCTTGGAAGTTTTATTACTGGGGGCACGACTAATTAACAATCAAACCTAGGGTCGTCACTTTAAAGTGTTAGTTTCCACATTATTCTGAATAATGAGGATTTTCAGCCACATATTTATATATTTACTATGAAACAAGCAATGTGTGTCCTTATTGGAGCATTTGTGAGCTTTGCTTTAGGGTTAAAGCTATTGAAAAAGAAAAGCAAACAGGGTGAGGCAGTGAAGTAGCTGCCTACTCTGTAACGCGTCCATCACATACACTTGCTGGTAAATCGCCACTGGAAAAACACTCTTTTTCCCAATTTGGAAGTTAAGATTCTGTTAGAGTCCAACCGGAACAGTGAGTGGAAGTTAAGATGCTCTGGTACTCGCTCTATTAGAGTCCAACCAGGAACAGTGAGCATAGAATCATAGAATCTCAGGGTTGGAAGGGACCTCAGGAGGTCATCTAGTCCAGCCCCCTGCTCAAAGCAGGACCAAACCCAACTAAATCATCCCAGCCAGGGCTTTGTCAAGCCTGACCTTAAAAACCTCTAAGGAAGGAGATTCCACCACCTCCCTAGGTAACCCATTCCAGTTCTTCACCACCCTACTAGTGAAAAAGGTTTTCCTAATGTCCAACCTAAACCTCCCCCTCTGCAACTTGAGACCATTACTCCTTGTTCTGTCATCTTCTACCACTGAGAACAGTCTAGATCCATCCTCTTTGGAACCCCCTTTGAGGTAGTTGAAAGCAGCTATCAAATCCCCCCTCATTCTTCTCTTCTGCAGGCTAAACAATCCCAGTTCCCTCAGCCTCTCCTCATAAGTCATGTGCTCCAGCCCCCTAATCATTTTTGTTGCCCTGCGCTGGACTCTCTCCAATTTATCCACATCCTTCTTGTAGTGTGGGGCCCAAAACTGGACACAGTACTCCAAATGAGGCCTCACCAGTGCTGAATAGAGGGGAATGATCACATCCCTCGATCTGCTGGAAATGCCCCTACTTATACAACCCAACATGCCATTAGCCTTCTTGGCAACGAGGGCACACTGCTGACTCATATTCAGCTTTTCGTCCACCGTAACCCCTAGGTCCTTTTCTGCAGAACTGCTGCCCAGCCATTCGGTCCCTAGGCTGTAGCAGTGCATGGGATTCTTCCGTCCTAAGTGCAGGACTCTGCACTTGTCCTTGTTGCACCTCATCATATTTCTTTTGGCCCAATCCTCTAATTTGTCTAGGTCCCTCTGTATCCTATCCCTACCCTCCAGCGTATCTACCACTCCTCCCAGTTTAGTGTCATCTGCAAACTTGCTAAGGGTGCAGTCCACACCATCCTCCACTTCGTTAATGAAGATATTGAACAAAACCGGCCCCAGCACCGACCCTTGTGTCACTCCACTTGATACCGGCTGCCAACTAGACATGGACCCATTGATCACTACCCGTTGAGCCCGACCATCTAGCCAGTTTTCTATCCACCTTACTGTCCATTCATCCAGCCCATACTTCTTTAACTTGCTGGCAAGAATACAGTGGGAGACTGTATCAAAGGATTTGCTAAAGTCCAGAAATGGCACATCCACTGGTTTCCCCTCATCCACAGAACCGGTTATCTCATCATAGAAGGCAATTAAGGTTAGTCAGGCATGACTTGCCATTGGTGAATCCATGCTGACTGTTCCTGATCACTTTCCCCTCCTTTAAGTGGTTCAGAATTGATTCCTTGAGGACCTGTTCCATGATTTTTCCAGGGACTGAGGTGAGACTGTCTGGCCTGTAGTTCCCTGGATCTTCCTCCCAGAAGTAAAGTTTCCTCCCGTTCTATAACTGATAGGGTGGGGTGGCGGCAGGGACAAGGGGAATTGAGAATGAGGGGTGCCTGATGTGTTGGGGTATGGAGTTCCCTACTTCAGCTCCACAGGCTGGGTCCGGTGCAGAGCATGGCATGGCAGGGAGATGACAGCTCCCATAATCCTGGGGCCCTTTCACAGCAAGGGTGTCACCTCCCCATGGTAGCACGGATTCCCACCTACTCCTCCTGCTTTCGCCCGACAACAGCACCACCCTTCACGGCACCACCTCATGGCAACTTCTGCTTCTGGACTCGCACCGGAAATGGGAAGTCCAGCTGGGCCACTCCCATGGTGCCACAGGGCCCACCATGGCTGGTGGGAGATAGATAAATGTCTGTGTAACTCCCCAGCACTATGTCTCCTTTAGTGCTTGTGTCCCCCCCTCCCCCCGTCCTGCTTAGTCTGGGTGTTCCTTACCGGAGCACACTGTGTGTCCCAGGCATGTTCTGTCTCACCTTTGGGTCCAGCCTAACAGGGATGTCTCTCCCCATCCTCCCATCAGTAACTTCTCCCCCAACGCACACAGGACAGCGAGCTGGCTGGTGCCCTTCTATAAAAGGACTGCTCTGTGCAACAGAAACCAGCCTAGTCCCCGCCCCGCAGGCTGGGAGCTTGCTGCTGCCTTCAACCGCATCACAAGTTACAAGAGGGGGCAGGAATAAAATCCCCACTGACTAAACAGGATGGGGTGAAGCATGTCACCAGGCCATAATATTCTGGATAACCCCTTGATGACCATTTTAGGATCATCCTCTCATGTGGCCTTCCTGGCCTCTGGCTAGCTGTGATGACGAGAGGGGGATGTTGTCCCCCTTCCTCTGGCTCCCCTGGCGGGCAGAGCCTAGTGCTACTACCTTGGCATGTCAGCTGGGGAGCAGAGCTCTTACCTCTGCTAATCAGGGGTTAGCCCCACAGCCAGTGAGGGGATGAGGTAGGGCTCAGTTGCTAATTTTGGGCCTGGGATTGCCCACTTTACAGGCTCAAATTTGGGGGGGAGGCTGTGGTCCCCGCCAATCACGCAAACCTTAAAGTAGGGAAATGTCCCTCACCTACTTATAATTGCACCCTAAATAACCTCTGGGATACTTTATTTTTGTTCTCAGAAGGTGCGCATCACCATATTATCGGAGCTGACTGTCACAGAGTTCCCGAATCACGGAGTCCTCAGGTTATGTTCTGGAACTTCTCCATACAAGGCCAGTCGGGACTCTGGGGGACCCTCCGCCTTGTGAGCGCACTGTCTCCAGGGCAAGATGCTTACACAGCTTCGATCTTCCTGGATCTGAGCATCCCCTTCCACACTGTGCGCTTCCTGCAGCAAGTCCACCCGGACGGGGCCCTGCACCCCAAGTCGGCAGTCAGCAGTGACTCTCAGCCAGCTAGTAAAACAGAAGGTTTATTAGTTGACAGGAATGCAGCGGGTAGAATTGAACTTGTTAGCAGAGAAATCAGTGACTAGTATCAGAGGGGTAGCCGTGTTAGTCTGGTTCTGTAAAAGCAGCAAAGAATCCTGTGGCACCTTATAGACTAAGAGACGTTTTGCAGCATGAGCTTTCGTGGGTGAATACCAACTTCTTCGAAAGCTCATGCTGCAAAACTTCTGTTAGTCTATAAGGTGCCACAGGATTCTTTGCTCCAAATCAGTGACTTTCAGCCAAGTCCATCCAGAAGCTCTGGACTCCCCCTCTACTAGTCCTGCTTGCCAGGCAAGTCACCTGGGCGTCACTTGGGTGTAGTCCCCCTCCTGGGTATCAGGTTACAAAGAGCACCAGTCATAGCATATGTGCAGGCAGCTGGAGCAGCCTCACCTGCCCCAGAGGTCTCAGCCAAAGTCACACACCCCTATTCTCACCACCGAGGTATTAGTGCAGCATGCAGGGAAACTGAGGCACACACAGTATTCATGCAAAACAGTAAAATTCACATAGGCTCAACAGTAAGACACACATACACCGTAACAAGGGAAAATCCCCACTTTGTCACACTGACGCTTTAGATTCCTGCTGTCTCTGTCTTGGTACATCATTTCACCCCACTTCTCTATACTACCCTATCTTTTTTTCTTTCTCTCTAGTCTGTTCCAAGTCTGGCCGGCCTTAAAAATGACTCAGCTCTGTTATACGCTGTACTCGGCACCACAGGCTGAAGCAGCGTGAGCAGCATCTCTCTGGGAATGAGAAAGCTACAGTGAGATGGTCTCCCAAGTCCATTGCATGAGTCAGGATCCAGGGGCCGAAAGCGCTAGCTGTCCTTGTGTCCTGCCTGCAGCATCTGAGACAGAAGCTTCTGTTCTTTTCCATCCCTCCTGGGTGGCTGCCATGACAGCAGTGCTAACCTTAACAAAAATGACTGTGGATCTGCTATTCCATATTTAACGGCCTTTCCCGTTCCTCCAGAAAAGCTATTAGGGGGCAGATCTGATGGAGCTATGGCACCAGCTGAGGGGTTGCCTCTTCTTTCTAGCAGGAGATTTGGGGCATGATTTTCCACACTTACACTGTTGAAGATCAGTATTAACTCAGTGGAGTTGCATCAGTCTGAATGAGCGGAAAGTTGACCCATGCAGATGAGCTGTTTCTTAATGAGATAGTGTGTGGGGGGGGGGGGGGGGAGAAAAGGGGAAACTGAAAGGCGAGATAGTAATATGTAAGCAGAACAGCAAGAGATGAGTGTCAATCTCTGTCACGGAGTGTCGGGGAGTCAAGGCCCTGCACCCCACCATGACTCTCAGCCAGCCGGTAAAGCAGGTTTATTTAGACGACAGGAACACAGTCCAAGACAGGTTTTGGAGGCACAGACAACAGGATCCTCCCCAATTAGATCCATCTTGGGGTCCCAGGAGCACCACTGCCCCCTTCGGGGGTCAGAGCCCTATCTGTGCTTCCCTCCATTCCCCAGCCAGCTCCTGAAAACCCCCTCACTCCCCAGCGTCTCCTCCCCCAGGCCTTTGTTCAGCTTCCCAAGCAGAGGAGTCACCTGGCCTCTAACCCCTTCCTGGGTTCTCACATTACATGCTCAGGCATCTTCCCTCAAGGCCAGTCTCCCATCTCCCAGTGCAGACCTTTCTCCCAGGCCAACACCCCCCACGCAGCATTCACAGACCACAGTGAGCAGGGGCGGCTCTAGGAATGCGGCCGCCCCAAGCAGGGTGGTGCGCCGCAGGGGGCGCGCTACCGGTCGCCGGTAGCCTGATTTCGGGGGACCTCTTGCAGACGTGCCTGCGGAGGGTCCGGTGGTCCCGCGGCTCGGGTGGAGCTTCCACAGGCATACCTGCGGGAGGTCCACCCGAGCCGCGGGACCAGCGGACCCTCCGCAGTCATGCCTGCGGGAGGTCCACCGGAGCCACGAGACTAGCGCACCTCCACAGTCATGCCTGCGGGAGGTCCGCTGATCCCGCGCCTCCGGTGGACCTCCCGCAGGCATGACCGCGGAAGGTCCGCCGGAGCCGCCTGCCGCCCTGCCGGGAAAATGCGCACTGGGGTCTGGAGCCAGCCCTGACAGTAAGAACAGTCCCAGTGCGTCACACTCTCATTTTCTGTCTCTGAGTGACCTTGGCACCAAGCGCCCTGCTCTTCGCTGACCTTGGCTCTTATCGTCCCAGGCTTGATGTGACCTTCCTGCTTCTTATTCTGTCAGTCACCATTTCTTTCCCCTTTCCTTTTGTCCTATTTTAAGGAGGAAATCCCTTACGCAAATAGGAGGAGGAAGCAATTGCCCTGAATGGGGAATGAAATTTACCAGGCAACCACAGAGATAGATTCTGGTCTCATTTACACTAATGTCCCAACATTGGCATCCATCGAGTTACTCCTGTTTTACACCAAACATGAGATCAGAATCAGGCCCTTTGCCTCCCCTGACACTGTTCTTCCATGATTGGCCCTGCACCTTATCTTGGGATGGGGCAAGGTGGGTCAGTCCGAGAGAAAAACCAGAGGGCCCAATTCATTACCTCACCTGCACCCATGCAAAAGGGGTGGAAATTGCTCCCAAATCAGAGTGGTAGGTTCTTTTTTCCATTTTTAAAAAGCCCTCCCATTGGCTCTTTTGATCAGAGGCCCAACTCCCTTTCTTTTACCTATGCAGGGAGGCTTTTTTAACCCTTTACAGGTAAAACAAGCAGAGTACAGCCACCAAGAGGGACTTTATAGCTAACTGGCTGGCTGGGTGTCCACAAAAGGGAGCTACGCCCCCCCCCCCATTTATCACAGCAGCCAACAGGGAAGTGGGAGGGAGGCACTCCTAGGCCTGGCCTACCCTGGGGGGGGGGGATCGATGTAAGATACACAACTTCATCTAGGGGAATAGCTTGCCAGAAGTCGAAGTCTCTTCTTTTGACTTACCTCCCATCCTCGCAGCGTGGGATCGACGGCCGCGGCTCCCCCTGTCGACCCCGCTACCGCCGCTCGCCCTGGTGGAGTTCTGGGGTTGATGGGAGCGCGTTCGGGGATCGATATATCGCGTCTAGATGGAAAGCGATCTATCGATCCCTGATAAACCGATCGCTACCCGTAGACATACCTTTAGAGCCGGCATGTCCCCTCTGTTTGTCCCTTGCTGCTTGGGCAGAAGCGGAAAGGGGGCAAAAGATTCCCAGCTGAAGGGCTTTGCGCTCGGCCTTGAGGATTAAGCCCGAGCCCCCGGCATGGTGGCTGGTTTATGGATTTTCGTGTCGCAGCCAGCGCACTCTTCGGGCCACCAGCTGAACACACTGAGGCTAGCAGGGACAGCTCTGAAGCGGCAAAAGGGTTCCTTTGAGGGTCCAAGGAGGTAGTAGGGTCAGTACCATCCCTGGGTGGGCTCAAATCACCATCCTTTGGGTTAACAGCTGAATGCGCTGACCCAGTGTGCTCCACCACAGCCACTGACCACTCCATAACCTCCAAACCCATCCCCTACAGCCCCCCATTCCCTACCAGAGCGCTCAAACCCATCCCCCATAGCCCCAGATTCCCTGCCACAGCGCTCAAACCGATCCCCCACAGCCCCACATTCCGTGCCACAGTGCTCAAACCCATCCCCCACAGCCACCCATTCCCTGCGACAGAGCTCAAACCCATCCCCCACAGCCCCACATTCCCTGCCACAGCGCTCAAACCCGACTCCACAGCCCCCCATTCCCTGCCACAGCGCTCAAACCCATCCCCCACAGCCCCACATTCCGTGCCACAGTGCTCAAACCCATCCCCCACAGCCACCCATTCCCTGCGACAGAGCTCAAACCCATCCCCCACAGCCCCACATTCCCTGCCACAGCGCTCAAACCCGACTCCACAGCCCCCCATTCCCTGCCACAGCGCTCAAACCCATCCCCCACAGCCCCATCACAGCCTCCTCGTTCCCTGCCACAGCACTCAAACCCATCCCCCACAGCCACCCATTCCCTGCCACAGCGCTCAAACCCGACTCCACAGCCCCCCATTCCGTTTCACAGACATTGAACCCATCCCCCACAGCCTCATCACAGCCACCTCATTCCCTCGCACAGCTCTCAAACCCATCCCCCACAGCCCCCCATTCCCTGCCACAGCACTCAAACCCGACCCCCATACCCTCTTATTCCCTGCCACAGCCCACAAACCCATCCGCCACAGCCCCACATTCCCTGCCACAGCTCTAAATCCATTCCCCAGAGCCCCCCACTCCCTTCCACAGTGCTAAAAACCATCCCCCACAGCCTCCCATTCCCTGTCACAGCACTGAAACCCATCCCCCACGGCCCCAATCACTGCCCCCCATTCCCTGCCACAGCGCTCAAACCCATCCCCCACAGCCCCCCATTCCCTTCCACAGCCCAAAAACCCATCGCCCACAGCCACATCACAGCCGCCTCATTCCCTGCCACAACGCTCAAACCCATCCCCCACATCCCCCCATTCTCTACCACAGCGTTCAATCCCATCCCCCACTGCCCCAATCACTGCCCCCCATTCCCTGCCACAGCGCCCAAACCCATCCCTCAAGGCCCCCATTCCCTGCCACAGCACTCAAACCCGACCCCCACCACCGCCCCCATTCCCTACCACACCACTCAAACCCATCCCCCACAGCCCCCCATTCCCTGCCACAGTGCTCAAACCGATTACCCACAGACCCATAACAAACGCATCATTCCCTGCCACAGTCCTCACACCCATACCCAAATGCCCCCATTCCCTGCCACAGCGCTCAAACCCATCCCCACAGCCCCCATTCCCTACCACACCACTCAAACCCATCCCCCACCGCCCCCATTCCCTGCCACAGCCCTCAAACCCATCCCCCACAGCCCCCATTCCCTACCACACCGCTCAAACCCATCCCCCTCAGCTCAATCACAGCCGCCTTCTCCCTTCAACAGCGCTCAAACCCATGCCCCACAGCACACCATTTCCTGCCAAAGCCCTCAAACCTATCCCCCAGAGCCGCCCATTCCAGTCCACAGTGCTCAAAAACGTGCCCAACAGCATCCCATTCCATTCCGGACCGCTCAAACCCATCGCACACATCCCCATCACAGACCCCCATTCCCTGCCAAGATGCTCAAACCCATTCCACACAGCCCCCAATTCCCTGCCACAGCCCGCAAACCCATCCCCCACAGTCCTCATTCCCAGCGCTCAAACCCATGCCCCACAGCACACCATTTCCTGCCAAAGCCCTCAAACCTATCCCCCAGAGCCCCCCATTCCAATCCACAGTGCTCAGAACCGTCCCCAACAGCATCCCATTCCATTCCGGACCGCTCAAACCCATCCCACACATCCCCATCACAGACCCCCATTCCCTGCCAAGACGCTCAAACCCATTCCACACAGCCCCCTATTCCCTGCCACAGCCCACAAACCCATCCCCCACAGCCCCCATTCCCTTCCACAGCGCTAAAACCCATCCCCCACAGCCTCCCATTCCCTGCCACAGCACTCGAACCCTTCCCCCACCTCCGCCCGTTCCCTGCTACAGCAGTGAAACCAACCCCCACAGCCCCTCATTCCCTGCCACAGCCCTCAAACCCATCCCCCACATCCCCATCACAGCCGCCTCGTTCCATCCCACAACCCACAAACCCATCCCACACAACCCCATTCCCTGCCACAGCGCTCAAACCCATCCTCCACAGCCTCCCATTCCCTGCCACAGCACTCGAACCCTTCCCGCACCTCCGCCCACGCCCTGCCACATAAACCGATCCCCCACAGCAACATAACCCCATCATAGCCGCTTCATTCTCTGCCACAGCGCTAAAACCCATCTCAACAGCCCCCATTCCCTGCGTCAGCGCTTAAACCCACCCCACAGCCCCCCGTTCCCTGCCACAGCGCTGAAACCCATCCCACACAGCCCCATCACAGCCACCTCGTTCCCTGCCACAGCTCTCAAACCCAACACTCACAGCCCCCCACTCCCTGCCCCAGCACTCAAACCCATCCCCTACAGGCCCCCCCATTCCCTGCACAGCTCTCAAACCCAACCCCACAGCCCCCCATTTCGTGCCAGATGTTTGAAACCCAACCCCACAGCCCCCCATTCTCTACGACAGTCCATAAACCGATCCCCCACAGCCACATAACCCCATTTTAGCCGCCTCATTCTCTGCCACAGCGCTAAAACCCATCTCAACAGCCCCCATTCCCTGTGTCAGCGCTTAAACCCACCCCACAGCCCCCCGTTCCCTGCCACAGCGCTGAAACCCATCCACCACAGCCCCCCATTCGCTTCCACAGGGCTCTAACCCATCCCCCACAGGCCCCCGTTCCCTGCCACAGTTCTCAAACCCGCGTACCTTGCTGGGGCCCTTGATGACCTATACAATTCTCTGCAGAGGTGTATCAGTGCGGCTGACTGGGTTCAGTACAGCCCAAAAGACCCACAAGTGGGAGGAGGTGGTGAATCCCTCCACAGGTGTAATAAGCGGTAGATTATAGAATCCTCAAACCCTCACTCCCTGGCTTGAGCACACAGTTCAGGGAGTAGAGGGTCCCCAAAACAAATTCCCTGACTAACTAACTAAAGACAAGGCACTCACGAACTCCACAAATGATCATCAGGGTTGAGGATGACGCTGGACGATTCCAGATACTTTTAAAGAGTTATAGGAACAGGGACAGGAATTATAAATTCAGTAGACCTAGAAGGGCATTGAAAAATAAGGCAAGCATTGCATCATACTATTGTACGGGGGCAAGAGCACCAGATCACTGAATTAGTACAAATTTGGGCTGATAGAAAGAATGTGCAATAGCATACTTGGAAATATGTTAACCAGGCATTCTGGGCTCAAGAGCAAGCAAAATTATGTTAGCCTTCCGGTGTTCCAGCGGGGATCTGGCAGCCCTACTCCAGCAGCGGTGCAGACCTGAGCCCGAGCAAGGGGCTGGGTTGCCAAGAGAAGACCACTGGCCATGTCTCCACACATTGGGGGGTCACCACTCAGGGCAGGTAGAAGGTCCAAGTCTCCTCACAGCAACCCCGACTGACCCACCTTGGCTCCCCAACGGCTCTGCTGATCCCCGAGCCGGGCCCGCGGCCAGGCAGCTCCTAAGGGCCGCAAGCAGTCCAAGGGAGGCCGCACGCTGAGGAGACCACAGCACTGCAGCCACCCGCCCCGTGGCACCAGCAGCCGCCCACTGCCCGGCTCCGCTCGCCCACCTCTGACGTAGTCCCCCAAATTTTCCTTCTAGCCCACCTCAGCCCCACCACCGGGCTAGTGACAGACTTCTCACGGAATGTTACTCTATCTTACAAATGCTATTCCGATGCATTGCTGGCAATTTGGCAGAGATCCGTTTGGGAAAACAGCGAAACATGAGAAATTCACTTTGGATTATTGGGAAGCACGAATTCCTCCTGCTCGCATCCTAACTTTGCTATTCGGATGCACAGCTAGCAACTTGACCGAGATACGCTGTGAAAACAGCTATACCTGAGCAATTCTTTCGAAATCACTCGTAGGCACGAATGTATCCTGGAAACACGCTAAAAATACTATTAGGTTAAACTGCTGGACATTTGTAAGAGCTCCGTTTGTGAAAATTCCTAAAAAGGAGAAGTTCAGTGCAAACCACTGCTAGGCAACACTTTCTCCTAGACCCATCTTACAAATGCTATTCCGAAGCAATGCTGGCAATTTGGCAGAGATCCGTTTGGGAAAACAGTGAAATGTGAGAAATTCATTGCGGATTATTGGTATTCATGAATTTCTCCTGGTACCATCCTAAAATTGCTATTAAGATGAACTGCTCACAATTTGACAGGGGGACGAATTGAGCGAAGGTTTCAAAGCAGCTAAACATGAGAAAAAATGCCAGACCATTGTTAAACACGAATTCCTCCTGTTCCCATCCAAAACTTCCTATTCGGATGCACAGCAACGACATGACCGAGATACGCTGTGAAAACAGCTACACATGAGCAATTCATTCCAAATCTTTCGTAGGCACGAATTGCTCCTGGAACCACCCTAAAAATGCTATTCGATTACACTCCTGCCCATTTGGCAGAGATCCGTTTGTGAAAATAGCTAAACATCAGGTATTCTTTCAAGACGTAAACTAGGCACTTGAAAAGAGCTAATGAAGAATTATTAAGCGCACATCAGTGCTAGACACGACTTTCCCCTTCAACCAAGCTCCAATTGCTATTCGAAAGCACTGGTGGCTATTTGGCAGAGTTCCTTTCGTGAAAATTGCTAAAAAGGAGACGTTCAGTGCAAAGCACTGCTAGGCAACACTTTCTCCTGGAACCATTTTACAAACGCTATTCGGTTGCATTCCTGGCCATAATACTAATCTGTGTGTGTGAAAATTGATACATGAGAAATTCATGCAGGTTCATTGCCAGACAGAGTTTTCTCTGAGAATCGTCTTTCACAAGCCAATAGCATCCCCTGCTGGACAATTGGTAGAGATTCCATTCGTGAACATTGCTAAACATGACCCATTCATTACAGGTCACTGATATGCACAAAATAGCATTCAGTTGCACTGTTAAGCCTTTTGTTAGAGCTCCTTCCGTGAAAATAGCAAATCATGACCCTTTCGAACCTTATCTCTGCGAGCGAGGAAAGTCTAAAGGAATCGTCCTCCTTCTGCAATTCAGATGCACTGCTGAGAAATTGGCAGTTATACGTTGTGAAAACAGCGAAACATGAGAAATACACTGCGGATTATTGGGAAGCACGAATTCCTCCTGCTCCCATCCTAAAATTGATATTCGGATGCACAGCTAGCAACTTGACCGAGATACGCTGTGAAAATAGATACTTGATCCATTCATTCGAAGTCACTCGTAGGCACGAATTTCTCCTGGAAACACGCTAAAAGGGCAATTAGGTTCCACTGCTGGCCATTTGGAAGAGCTCCGTTTGTGAAAGTTCCTAAAAAGGAGACGTTCAGTGCAAACCACTGCTAGGCAACACTTTCTCCTAGACTCATCTTACAAATGCTATTCCGATGCATTGCTGGCAATTTGGCAGAGATCCGTTGGGAAAACAGCGAAACATGAGAAATTCACTTTGGATTATTGGGAAGCACGAATTCCTCCTGCTCCCATCCTAACTTTGCAATTCGGATGCACAGCTAGCAACTTGACGGAGATACGCTGTGAAAACAGCTTTACCGGAGCAATTCATTCGAAATCACTCGTAGGCACGAATTTCTCCTAGAAACACGCTAAAAAGGCAATTAGGTTCCACTGCTGGCTACTTGGAAGAGCTCCGTTTGTGAAATTTCCTAAAAAGGAGAAGTTCAGTGCAAACTACTGCTAGGAAACACTTTCTCCTAGACCCATCTTACAAATGCTATTCCGATGCATTGCTGGCAATTTGTCAGAGATCCGTTTGGGAAACCAGCGAAATGTGAGAAATTCATTGCGGATTATTGGTATTCATGAATTTCTCCTGGTACCATCCTAAAATTGCTATTAAGATGCACTGCTGTCAATTTGACAGAGGTACGATTTGAGCGAAGGTTTCAAAGCAGCTAAACATGAGAAAAAATGCCACACCATTGTTAAGCAAGAATTCCTCCTGTTCCCATCCTAAACTTCCTATTCGGATGCACAGCAACAACATGACCGAGATACGCTGTGAAAACAGCTACACATGAGCAATTCATTCCAAATCTTTCGTAGGCACGAATTTCTCCTGGAACCACCCTAAAAATACTATTCGATTACACTTCTGCCCATTTGGCAGAGATCCGTTTGTGAAAATAGCTAAACATGAGGTATTCATTCAAGACGTAAACTAGGCACTTGAAAAGAGCTAATGAAGAATTATTAAGCCCACATCAGTGCTAGACACGACTTTCCCCTTGAACCAACCTCCAATTGCTATTCGAAAGCACTGGTGGCTATTTGGCAGAGTTCCTTTCGTGAAAATTGCTAAAAAGGAGACGTTCAGTGCAAAGCACTGCTAGGCAACACTTTCTCCTGGAACCATTTTACAAACGCTATTCGGCTGCATTCCTGGCCATAATACTAATCTGTGTGTGTGAAAATTGATACATGAGAAATTCATGCAGGTTCCTTGCTAGGCAGTTTTCTCTGAGAATCGTCTTTCACAAGCCAATAGCATCCCCTGCTGGACAATTGGTAGAGATTCCTTTCGTGAACGTTGCTAAACATGAGCCAGTCATTACAGGTCACTGATAGGTACGAATTTCTCTTTGAAATATCCTCAAAATAGCATTCGGTTGCACTGCTAAGCCCTTTGTTAGAGCTCCTTCCGTGAAAACAGCCAGTCATGACCATTTCGAGCCTTATCTCTGCGAGCGAGGAAAGTCTAATGGAATCATCCTCCTTCTGTAATTCTCATGGACTGCTGAGAATTTGGCAGTTATACGTTGTGAAAACAGCGAAACATGAGAAATACACTGCGGATTATTGGGAAGCACGAATTCCTCCTGCTCCCATCCTAAAATTAGTATTCGGATGCACACCTAGCACCTTGACCAAGATACAATTATCACTCACATCGCTAGATGGCAGCAGCGTACCAGAAATGAGCTCAGGCGCATAGCTGGCTTCTAGTAGCAATTGCTCTGTTTTGCCGCTGGGTGATAGCGTCGCCTCGGCGGTTCCACACTTCTGTCCCTGCTGTGGCCTTTGTAACTGATTGGGGTTCTTTGCCTTCGAAGAATGGATACATTCCCATTCTCCTAGGTACGCTAGCTCCTTCCCATCTGCTCCGTCCCAATGATTTCGTTGCCAGTCAAATATCCAATCCTGTATGCCTTTCACGCAAAAATCACTGTCTGCATAGATATAGCTTGGTCCGGGAAAGCGTCAATATCATTTTAAAACCTGATATATGACATGAAGCTCTGCATGTTGCGCTGAGCCATGCTCTAAATGCCCTTGATTGACTTCCTTCCATAGGTTTATGGCAGCATATTTACTATACCGTTTCCCCTTAATTACTACTGAGCTGCCATCAGTAAACCAGATCTGTTTCTCCTGTCCTTAAGGAGGGTGCCTCTACCAGTGCAAGTTTTTGTTCTAAAGTAACCTCGGACATTCATGCTTAGTTCCTTTTTCAATTAAAGTGTGAGTCAATAAATCGGGCTTAGATACGGTTTTGGTAACGACCGCTATATTGATTGGAATGAGGGTTCATTGAGCCCACAGGTGTATTGGTGACCCTGCTTCCTATCAGTTTGTCAGAGAAGCTATAGTTGAGTGGGGTATGAGTACTTTGAATTGTGATCAGGGCTGTGCTCGTGAGCGGGTCAAAAGACTGGATTGCCCAAACAGCTGATAAACATTCAGGCTCAAAAGGATCAAAATTTAACTCAGCACCTTGTAGTTTTTTTACATTCATATGCTACTGGCACTAGCTTGCCTGCCTCGTTATTTTGCAAGAGAGTAGCTGCTAAGGCAACCTCAGGGCTTTGACTCATCGGGGAAGTTTAACGCCCCAGTCACACACACAGCCCCCCCCCCCAACCCTGGGAGAACAGCTGTACCTCCAGCGTCCTGCCCCAGTCACACACACATCCCGAGCTTAGGAGAACAGCTGAGATTTGCGTGTTTTATTTTATTTTACTTGGTAATTTGCTTTGTTCTGTCTGCTCCTACTTGGAACCACTTAAATCCTACTAGCTGTATTTAATAAAATCACTTTTTCTTATTAATTAACCCAGCGTATGTCGGGGGGCAAGCAGCTGTGCATATCTCTCTATCAGTGTTATAGCAGGTGAACAATTTATGTTTACCCTGTATAAGCTACAGACAGGGTAAAATGGATATATTTGGGGTTTAGAACCCATTGGGAGACTTCTGAGTGATGAAGACAGGAACATTTCCGTAAGTTGCTTTCAGGTTAAGTCTGGAGCTTTGGGGGATGCGGTTCAGACCCTGGGTCTGTGCTGGAGCAGATGGGCATGTCTGGCTCAACAAGACAGGGTGCCGGAGTAGTCTTGGTACAACAGGTGGCAGTGCCCAGTGGTGTTTCTGTGATCCAAGCCATCACGCCCCTCAAGGCCTGCTCAGCTGGTGGGGGGAGGGAGGTGAGGAGATCAGCGAGCGACAGGGTGGGGAAGGTGGGGAGGGAGGCCCTTGAGGGAAGAGAAGGAGCAGGAGCTGTGCTTTCATAGACGAGGTGCAGCAGGGGGCAGGGAAGTTCCACTGCTCAGCATCCAGTTTTCCCAAATTAGAAAGTTAGCCATCCTATGCAGCTGGTGGCTCTGACATGAGGGGAGTGGGGGGGCTGAGAACGGCAGCTTCTGGTCAGGCGCCGAGCTCTGGAGGCCATTGACGGCACCAGTAAAGTGTCTCCCTAACATTTTACCTTTGCGCTGGGATGGGTGGATACAGGAAGGTCGAGGCAAATTTAGGGGTGGCTATAGCTCTTTCAAGTCCCCCTCTAACGCTGCCACTCATCTCAGAGAGAGTAACAGTCCTCAGCTCCCAGCTGATCTTGCCTGACATATGTCTCAAAGCCAGGCTGTCCTACCGCTCAGTCTCAGGACAGAGCTGAAGTGATTCTCCACCAGGTCTCCCTTGCAGGAAACACAACCCAAGAACATCAAGCGAGTGGCAGGGAATGTAAAGGTAGTTGGCTCCGGTGATTGCTAGTCCCCAAGCCAGTCATGGGGACTTGCATATAGATGTAAGAGGCACCAGGCTGCTCCCACATCCAAAATGATCACATTCTATTGTCCTTTCCCCTTGCCTTTATCCCACAGAGATCTCCCCTAACCAGAATGCACACATCCGCTGAAGCAAGGTAGAGAGCAGGGCTAGCATGCCGTGACCAGGAACTCTTGCCCAGTGATGTGGAAGAGGTGAGGACTGAGTATCTTTGGTTACATGCCTCTGGAAAGTTGGATGTCTAGATTGCGCAGGTCCATTTCTTCCAGATCCTCTTTCAGGGGCCGAGACTCTTGCCCTGCTCCGCTCCACTGGCCTGAGGAGTCTTCTGCAAGCACAGGAAATAACCCAAGAAAGAGTCTTCGGTTCCCAAAGTTCTGCTGAGGCGTGAGCTCTTGCTCTCCCTGCCTCCCGCTCGCATCTGCTCTGCATCACCCCCAGTGAATGAACAGAAATGGATTCAACACCTATGGATCAATAGGCTGGTTACACCCATTTCCGCATCACTCTAGCACCCAGTACCACAGTAGGAGTCTCTTGCACTCCTCCCACATCTCCTCTCTTGCAGGCTTTTGAGACCAAGCCTGTTGGGATGCACACCTGCCCAGATGTGACCAGATTCAGTCATATTCCTACATACAAATGGTTAACCTTGTCTAAAGACCAAAAATACTTCATACATTTCAAACAGTAATTATCCCACATGTAACTGGTGTCCAAGCGGGGCTTAAAACAGGTCTTTGCATTAAAAAGGTTGTCCAAAAATTGTGTAATTGTAAACATTAGAGAGCTTGGTTATTGCTTAAAAACAAGTTCAACTTGAAATGAATTTTATAAACAATTTATTAATAATTTGGAGCATCCTTGGAAGTTTTATTACTGGGGGCACGACTAATTAACAATCAAACCTAGGGTCGTCACTTTAAAGTGTTAGTTTCCACATTATTCTGAATAATGAGGATTTTCAGCCACATATTTATATATTTACTATGAAACAAGCAATGTGTGTCCTTATTGGAGCATTTGTGAGCTTTGCTTTAGGGTTAAAGCTATTGAAAAAGAAAAGCAAACAGGGTGAGGCAGTGAAGTAGCTGCCTACTCTGTAACGCGTCCATCACATACACTTGCTGGTAAATCGCCACTGGAAAAACACTCTCTTTCCCAATTTGGAAGTTAAGATTCTGTTAGAGTCCAACCGGAACAGTGAGTGGAAGTTAAGATGCTCAAAGCAGGACCAAACCCAACTAAATCATCCCAGCCAGGGCTTTGTCAAGCCTGACCTTAAAAACCTCTAAGGAAGGAGATTCCACCACCTCCCTAGGTAACCCATTCCAGTTCTTCACCACCCTACTAGTGAAAAAGGTTTTCCTAATGTCCAACCTAAACCTCCCCCTCTGCAACTTGAGACCATTACTCCTTGTTCTGTCATCTTCTACCACTGAGAACAGTCTAGATCCATCCTCTTTGGAACCCCCTTTGAGGTAGTTGAAAGCAGCTATCAAATCCCCCCTCATTCTTCTCTTCTGCAGGCTAAACAATCCCAGTTCCCTCAGCCTCTCCTCATAAGTCATGTGCTCCAGCCCCCTAATCATTTTTGTTGCCCTGCGCTGGACTCTCTCCAATTTATCCACATCCTTCTTGTAGTGTGGGGCCCAAAACTGGACACAGTACTCCAAATGAGGCCTCACCAGTGCTGAATAGAGGGGAATGATCACATCCCTCGATCTGCTGGAAATGCCCCTACTTATACAACCCAACATGCCATTAGCCTTCTTGGCAACGAGGGCACACTGCTGACTCATATTCAGCTTTTCGTCCACCGTAACCCCTAGGTCCTTTTCTGCAGAACTGCTGCCCAGCCATTCGGTCCCTAGGCTGTAGCAGTGCATGGGATTCTTCCGTCCTAAGTGCAGGACTCTGCACTTGTCCTTGTTGCACCTCATCATATTTCTTTTGGCCCAATCCTCTAATTTGTCTAGGTCCCTCTGTATCCTATCCCTACCCTCCAGCGTATCTACCACTCCTCCCAGTTTAGTGTCATCTGCAAACTTGCTAAGGGTGCAGTCCACACCATCCTCCACTTCGTTAATGAAGATATTGAACAAAACCGGCCCCAGCACCGACCCTTGTGTCACTCCACTTGATACCGGCTGCCAACTAGACATGGACCCATTGATCACTACCCGTTGAGCCCGACCATCTAGCCAGTTTTTCTATCCACCTTACTGTCCATTCATCCAGCCCATACTTCTTTAACTTGCTGGCAAGAATACAGTGGGAGACTGTATCAAAGGATTTGCTAAAGTCCAGAAATGGCACATCCACTGGTTTCCCCTCATCCACAGAACCGGTTATCTCATCATAGAAGGCAATTAAGGTTAGTCAGGCATGACTTGCCATTGGTGAATCCATGCTGACTGTTCCTGATCACTTTCCCCTCCTTTAAGTGGTTCAGAATTGATTCCTTGAGGACCTGTTCCATGATTTTTCCAGGGACTGAGGTGAGACTGTCTGGCCTGTAGTTCCCTGGATCTTCCTCCCAGAAGTAAAGTTTCCTCCCGTTCTATAACTGATAGGGTGGGGTGGCGGCAGGGACAAGGGGAATTGAGAATGAGGGGTGCCTGATGTGTTGGGGTATGGAGTTCCCTACTTCAGCTCCACAGGCTGGGTCCGGTGCAGAGCATGGCATGGCAGGGAGATGACAGCTCCCATAATCCTGGGGCCCTTTCACAGCAAGGGTGTCACCTCCCCATGGTAGCACGGATTCCCACCTACTCCTCCTGCTTTCGCCCGACAACAGCACCACCCTTCACGGCACCACCTCATGGCAACTTCTGCTTCTGGACTCGCACCGGAAATGGGAAGTCCAGCTGGGCCACTCCCATGGTGCCACAGGGCCCACCATGGCTGGTGGGAGATAGATAAATGTCTGTGTAACTCCCCAGCACTATGTCTCCTTTAGTGCTTGTGTCCCCCCCTCCCCCCGTCCTGCTTAGTCTGGGTGTTCCTTACCGGAGCACACTGTGTGTCCCAGGCATGTTCTGTCTCACCTTTGGGTCCAGCCTAACAGGGATGTCTCTCCCCATCCTCCCATCAGTAACTTCTCCCCCAACGCACACAGGACAGCGAGCTGGCTGGTGCCCTTCTATAAAAGGACTGCTCTGTGCAACAGAAACCAGCCTAGTCCCCGCCCCGCAGGCTGGGAGCTTGCTGCTGCCTTCAACCGCATCACAAGTTACAAGAGGGGGCAGGAATAAAATCCCCACTGACTAAACAGGATGGGGTGAAGCATGTCACCAGGCCATAATATTCTGGATAACCCCTTGATGACCATTTTAGGATCATCCTCTCATGTGGCCTTCCTGGCCTCTGGCTAGCTGTGATGACGAGAGGGGGATGTTGTCCCCCTTCCTCTGGCTCCCCTGGCGGGCAGAGCCTAGTGCTACTACCTTGGCATGTCAGCTGGGGAGCAGAGCTCTTACCTCTGCTAATCAGGGGTTAGCCCCACAGCCAGTGAGGGGATGAGGTAGGGCTCAGTTGCTAATTTTGGGCCTGGGATTGCCCACTTTAGAGGCTCAAATTTGGGGGGGAGGCTGTGGTCCCCGCCAATCACGCAAACCTTAAAGTAGGGAAATGTCCCTCACCTACTTATAATTGCACCCTAAATAACCTCTGGGATACTTTATTTTTGTTCTCAGAAGGTGCGCATCACCATATTATCGGAGCTGACTGTCACAGAGTCCCCGAATCACGGAGTCCTCAGGTTATGTTCTGGAACTTCTCCATACAAGGCCAGTCAGGACTCTGGGGGACCCTCCGCCTTGTGAGCGCACTGTCTCCAGGGCAAGATGCTTACACAGCTTCGATCTTCCTGGATCTGAGCATCCCCTTCCACACTGTGCGCTTCCTGCAGCAAGTCCACCCGGACGGGGCCCTGCACCCCAAGTCGGCAGTCAGCAGTGACTCTCAGCCAGCTAGTAAAACAGAAGGTTTATTAGTTGACAGGAATGCAGCGGGTAGAATTGAACTTGTTAGCAGAGAAATCAGTGACTAGTATCAGAGGGGTAGCCGTGTTAGTCTGGTTCTGTAAAAGCAGCAAAGAATCCTGTGGCACCTTATAGACTAAGAGACGTTTTGCAGCATGAGCTTTCGTGGGTGAATACCAACTTCTTCGAAAGCTCATGCTGCAAAACTTCTGTTAGTCTATAAGGTGCCACAGGATTCTTTGCTCCAAATCAGTGACTTTCAGCCAAGTCCATCCAGAAGCTCTGGACTCCCCCTCTACTAGTCCTGCTTGCCAGGCAAGTCACCTGGGCGTCACTTGGGTGTAGTCCCCCTCCTGGGTATCAGGTTACAAAGAGCACCAGTCATAGCATATGTGCAGGCAGCTGGAGCAGCCTCACCTGCCCCAGAGGTCTCAGCCAAAGTCACACACCCCTATTCTCACCACCGAGGTATTAGTGCAGCATGCAGGGAAACTGAGGCACACACAGTATTCATGCAAAACAGTAAAATTCACATAGGCTCAACAGTAAGACACACATACACCGTAACAAGGGAAAATCCCCACTTTGTCACACTGACGCTTTAGATTCCTGCTGTCTCTGTCTTGGTACATCATTTCACCCCACTTCTCTATACTACCCTATCTTTTTTTCTTTCTCTCTAGTCTGTTCCAAGTCTGGCCGGCCTTAAAAATGACTCAGCTCTGTTATACGCTGTACTCGGCACCACAGGCTGAAGCAGCGTGAGCAGCATCTCTCTGGGAATGAGAAAGCTACAGTGAGATGGTCTCCCAAGTCCATTGCATGAGTCAGGATCCAGGGGCCGAAAGCGCTAGCTGTCCTTGTGTCCTGCCTGCAGCATCTGAGACAGAAGCTTCTGTTCTTTTCCATCCCTCCTGGGTGGCTGCCATAACAGCAGTGCTAACCTTAACAAAAATGACTGTGGATCTGCTATTCCATATTTAACGGCCTTTCCCGTTCCTCCAGAAAAGCTATTAGGGGGCAGATCTGATGGAGCTATGGCACCAGCTGAGGGGTTGCCTCTTCTTGCTAGCAGGAGATTTGGGGCATGATTTTCCACACTTACACTGTTGAAGATCAGTATTAACTCAGTGGAGTTGCATCAGTCTGAATGAGCGGAAAGTTGACCCATGCAGATGAGCTGTTTCTTAATGAGATAGTGTGTGTGGGGGGGAGGGGGGGGAGAAAAGGGGAAACTGAAAGGCGAGATAGTAATATGTAAGCAGAACAGCAAGAGATGAGTGTCAATCTCTGTCACGGAGTGTCGGGGAGTCAAGGCCCTGCACCCCACCATGACTCTCAGCCAGCCGGTAAAGCAGGTTTATTTAGACGACAGGAACACAGTCCAAGACAGGTTTTGGAGGCACAGACAACAGGATCCTCCCCAATTAGATCCATCTTGGGGTCCCAGGAGCACCACTGCCCCCTTCGGGGGTCAGAGCCCTATCTGTGCTTCCCTCCATTCCCCAGCCAGCTCCTGAAAACCCCCTCACTCCCCAGCGTCTCCTCCCCCAGGCCTTTGTTCAGCTTCCCAAGCAGAGGAGTCACCTGGCCTCTAACCCCTTCCTGGGTTCTCACATTACATGCTCAGGCATCTTCCCTCAAGGCCAGTCTCCCATCTCCCAGTGCAGACCTTTCTCCCAGGCCAACACCCCCCACGCAGCATTCACAGACCACAGTGAGCAGGGGCGGCTCTAGGAATGCGGCCGCCCCAAGCAGGGTGGTGCGCCGCAGGGGGCGCGCTACCGGTCGCCGGTAGCCTGATTTCGGGGGACCTCTTGCAGACGTGCCTGCGGAGGGTCCGGTGGTCCCGCGGCTCGGGTGGAGCTTCCACAGGCATACCTGCGGGAGGTCCACCCGAGCCGCGGGACCAGCGGACCCTCCGCAGTCATGCCTGCGGGAGGTCCACCGGAGCCACGAGACTAGCGCACCTCCACAGTCATGCCTGCGGGAGGTCCGCTGATCCCGCGCCTCCGGTGGACCTCCCGCAGGCATGACCGCGGAAGGTCCGCCGGAGCCGCCTACCGCCCTGCCGGGAAAATGCGCACTGGGGTCTGGAGCCGGCCCTGACAGTAAGAACAGTCCCAGTGCGTCACACTCTCATTTTCTGTCTCTGAGTGACCTTGGCACCAAGCGCCCTGCTCTTCGCTGACCTTGGCTCTTATCGTCCCAGGCTTGATGTGACCTTCCTGCTTCTTATTCTGTCAGTCACCATTTCTTTCCCCTTTCCTTTTGTCCTATTTTAAGGAGGAAATCCCTTACGCAAATAGGAGGAGGAAGCAATTGCCCTGAATGGGGAATGAAATTTACCAGGCAACCACAGAGATAGATTCTGGTCTCATTTACACTAATGTCCCAACATTGGCATCCATCGAGTTACTCCTGTTTTACACCAAACATGAGATCAGAATCAGGCCCTTTGCCTCCCCTGACACTGTTCTTCCATGATTGGCCCTGCACCTTATCTTGGGATGGGGCAAGGTAGGTCAGTCAGTCCGAGAGAAAAACCAGAGGGCCCAATTCATTACCTCACCTGCACCCATGCAAAAGGGGTGGAAATTGCTCCCAAATCAGAGTGGTAGGTTCTTTTTTCCATTTTTAAAAAGCCCTCCCATTGGCTCTTTTGATCAGAGGCCCAACTCCCTTTCTTTTACCTATGCAGGGAGGCTTTTTTAACCCTTTACAGGTAAAACAAGCAGAGTACAGCCACCAAGAGGGACTTTATAGCTAACTGGCTGGCTGGGTGTCCACAAAAGGGAGCTACGCCCGCCCCCCCCCCCATTTATCACAGCAGCCAACAGGGAAGTGGGAGGGAGGCACTCCTAGGCCTGGCCTACCCTGGGGGGGGGGGATCGATGTAAGATACACAACTTCATCTAGGGGAATAGCTTGCCAGAAGTCGAAGTCTCTTCTTTTGACTTACCTCCCATCCTCGCAGCGTGGGATCGACGGCCGCGGCTCCCCCTGTCGACCCCGCTACCGCCGCTCGCCCTGGTGGAGTTCTGGGGTTGATGGGAGCGCGTTCGGGGATCGATATATCGCGTCTAGATGGAAAGCGATCTATCGATCCCTGATAAACCGATCGCTACCCGTAGACATACCTTTAGAGCCGGCATGTCCCCTCTGTTTGTCCCTTGCTGCTTGGGCAGAAGCGGAAAGGGGGCAAAAGATTCCCGGCTGAAGGGCTTTGCGCTCGGCCTTGAGGATTAAGCCCGAGCCCCCGGCATGGTGGCTGGTTTATGGATTTTCGTGTCGCAGCCAGCGCACTCTTCGGGCCACCAGCTGAACACACTGAGGCTAGCAGGGACAGCTCTGAAGCGGCAAAAGGGTTCCTTTGAGGGTCCAAGGAGGTAGTAGGGTCAGTACCATCCCTGGGTGGGCTCAAATCACCATCCTTTGGGTTAACAGCTGAATGCGCTGACCCAGTGTGCTCCACCACAGCCACTGACCACTCCATAACCTCCAAACCCATCCCCTACAGCCCCCCATTCCCTACCAGAGCGCTCAAACCCATCCCCCATAGCCCCAGATTCCCTGCCACAGCGCTCAAACCGATCCCCCACAGCCCCACATTCCGTGCCACAGTGCTCAAACCCATCCCCCACAGCCACCCATTCCCTGCGACAGAGCTCAAACCCATCCCCCACAGCCCCACATTCCCTGCCACAGCGCTCAAACCCGACTCCACAGCCCCCCATTCCCTGCCACAACGCTCAAACCCATCACCCACAGCCCCATCACAGCCTCCTCGTTCCCTGCCACAGCACTCAAACCCATCCCCCACAGCCACCCATTCCCTGCCACAGCGCTCAAACCCGACTCCACAGCCCCCCATTCCGTTTCACAGACATTGAACCCATCCCCCACAGCCTCATCACAGCCACCTCATTCCCTCGCACAGCTCTCAAACCCATCCCCCACAGCCCCCCATTCCCTGGCACAGCACTCAAACCCGACCCCCATACCCTCTTATTCCCTGCCACAGCCCACAAACCCATCCGCCACAGCCCCACATTCCCTGCCACAGCTCTAAATCCATTCCCCAGAGCCCCCCACTCCCTTCCACAGTGCTAAAAACCATCCACCACAGCCTCCCATTCCCTGTCACAGCACTGAAACCCATCCCCCACGGCCCCAATCACTGCCCCCCATTCCCTGCCACAGCGCTCAAACCCATCCCCCACAGCCCCCCATTCCCTTCCACAGCCCAAAAACCCATCGCCCACAGCCACATCACAGCCGCCTCATTCCCTGCCACAACGCTCAAACCCATCGCCCACATCCCCCCATTCTCTACCACAGCGTTCAATCCCATCCCCCACTGCCCCAATCACTGCCCCCCATTCCCTGCCACAGCGCCCAAACCCATCCCTCAAGGCCCCCATTCCCTGCCACAGCACTCAAACCCGACCCCCACAGCCCAATCACAGCCCCCCA
Source organism: Mauremys mutica (assembly GCF_020497125.1). Lineage (NCBI taxonomy): Eukaryota > Metazoa > Chordata > Testudines > Geoemydidae > Mauremys > Mauremys mutica. The sequence goes on along the minus strand of NC_059089.1, from coordinate 3,589,005 downwards.
TTCCCTACCACAGCGCTCAAACCCATCCCCCACAGCCCCCCATTCCCTGCCACAGTGCTCAAACCGATTACCCACAGACCCATAACAAACGCATCATTCCCTGCCACAGTCCTCACACCCATCCCCCACAGCCCCCATTCCCTGCCACAGCGCTCAAACCCATCCCCCACAGCCCCCATTCCCTACCACACCACTCAAACCCATCCCCCACAGATCCCATTCCCTGCCACAGCCCTCAAACCCATCCCCCACAGCCCCCATTCCCTACCACACCGCTCAAACCCATCCCCCTCAGCTCAATCACAGCCGCCTTCTCCCTTCAACAGCGCTCAAACCCATGCCCCACAGCACACCATTTCCTGCCAAAGCCCTCAAACCTATCCCCCAGAGCCCCCCATTCCAATCCACAGTGCTCAGAACCGTCCCCAACAGCATCCCATTCCATTCCGGACCGCTCAAACCCATCCCACACATCCCCATCACAGACCCCCATTCCCTGCCAAGACGCTCAAACCCATTCCACACAGCCCCCTATTCCCTGCCACAGCCCACAAACCGATCCCCCACAGCCACCATTCCCTGCCACAGCACTCAAACCCATCCCCCACAGCCCCCATTCCCTTCCACAGCGCTAAAACCCATCCCCCACAGCCTCCCATTCCCTGCCACAGCACTCGAACCCTTCCCCCACCTCCGCCCGTTCCCTGCTACAGCAGTGAAACCAACCCCCACAGCCCCTCATTCCCTGCCACAGCCCTCAAACCCATCCCCCACATCCCCATCACAGCCGCCTCGTTCCATCCCACAACCCACAAACCCATCCCACACAACCCCATTCCCTGCCACAGCGCTCAAACCCATCCTCCACAGCCTCCCATTCCCTGCCACAGCACTCGAACCCTTCCCGCACCTCCGCCCACGCCCTGCCACATAAACCGATCCCCCACAGCAACATAACCCCATCATAGCCGCCTCATTCTCTGCCACAGCGCTAAAACCCATCTCAACAGCCCCCATTCCCTGCGTCAGCGCTTAAACCCACCCCACAGCCCCCCGTTCCCTGCCACAGCGCTGAAACCCATCCCACACAGCCCCATCACAGCCACCTCGTTCCCTGCCACAGCTCTCAAACCCAACACTCACAGCCCCCCACTCCCTGCCCCAGCACTCAAACCCATCCCCTACAGGCCCCCCCATTCCCTGCACAGCTCTCAAACCCAACCCCACAGCCCCCCATTTCGTGCCAGATGTTTGAAACCCAACCCCACAGCCCCCCATTCTCTACGACAGTCCATAAACCGATCCCCCACAGCCACATAACCCCATTTTAGCCGCCTCATTCTCTGCCACAGCGCTAAAACCCATCTCAACAGCCCCCATTCCCTATGTCAGCGCTTAAACCCACCCCACAGCCCCCCGTTCCCTGCCACAGCGCTGAAACCCATCCACCACAGCCCCCCATTCGCTTCCACAGGGCTCTAACCCATCCCCCACAGGCCCCCGTTCCCTGCCACAGTTCTCAAACCCGCGTACCTTGCTGGGGCCCTTGATGACCTATACAATTCTCTGCAGAGGTGTAGCAGTGCGGCTGACTGGGTTCAGTACAGCCCAAAAGACCCACAAGTGGGAGGAGGTGGTGAATCCCTCCACAGGTGTAATAAGCGGTAGATTATAGAATCCTCAAACCCTCACTCCCTGGCTTGAGCACACAGTTCAGGGAGTAGAGGGTCCCCAAAACAAATTCCCTGACTAACTAACTAAAGACAAGGCACTCACGAACTCCACAAATGATCATCAGGGTTGAGGATGACGCTGGACGATTCCAGATACTTTTAAAGAGTTATAGGAACAGGGACAGGAATTATAAATTCAGTAGACCTAGAAGGGCATTGAAAAATAAGGCAAGCATTGCATCATACTATTGTACGGGGGCAAGAGCACCAGATCACTGAATTAGTACAAATTTGGGCTGATAGAAAGAACGTGCAATAGCATACTTGGAAATATGTTAACCAGGCATTCTGGGCTCAAGAGCAAGCAAAATTATGTTAGCCTTCCGGTGTTCCAGCGGGGATCTGGCAGCCCTACTCCAGCAGCGGTGCAGACCTGAGCCCGAGCAAGGGGCTGGGTTGCCAAGAGAAGACCACTGGCCATGTCTCCACACATTGGGGGGTCACCACTCAGGGCAGGTAGAAGGTCCAAGTCTCCTCACAGCAACCCCGACTGACCCACCTTGGCTCCCCAACGGCTCTACTGATCCCCGAGCCGGGCCCGCGGCCAGGCAGCTCCTAAGGGCCGCAAGCAGTCCAAGGGAGGCCGCACGCTGAGGAGACCACAGCGCTGCAGCCACCCGCCCCGTGGCACCAGCAGCCGCCCACTGCCCGGCTCCGCTCGCCCACCTCTGACGTAGTCCCCCAAATTTTCCTTCTAGCCCACCTCAGCCCCACCACCGGGCTAGTGACAGACTTCTCACGGAATGTTACTCTATCTTACAAATGCTATTCCGATGCATTGCTGGCAATTTGGCAGAGATCCGTTTGGGAAAACAGCGAAACATGAGAAATTCACTTTGGATTATTGGGAAGCACGAATTCCTCCTGCTCGCATCCTAACTTTGCTATTCGGATGCACAGCTAGCAACTTGACCGAGATACGCTGTGAAAACAGCTATACCTGAGCAATTCATTCGAAATCACTCGTAGGCACGAATGTATCCTGGAAACACGCTAAAAATACTATTAGGTTAAACTGCTGGACATTTGTAAGAGCTCCGTTTGTGAAAATTCCTAAAAAGGAGAAGTTCAATGCAAACCACTGCTAGGCAACACTTTCTCCTAGACCCATCTTACAAATGCTATTCAGAAGCAATGCTGGCAATTTGGCAGAGATCCGTTTGGGAAAACAGTGAAATGTGAGAAATTCATTGCGGATTATTGGTATTCATGAATTTCTCCTGGTACCATCCTAAAATTGCTATTAAGATGAACTGCTCACAATTTGACAGGGGGACGAATTGAGCGAAGGTTTCAAAGCAGCTAAACATGAGAAAAAATGCCAGACCATTGTTAAACACGAATTCCTCCTGTTCCCATCCAAAACTTCCTATTCGGATGCACAGCAACGACATGACCGAGATACGCTGTGAAAACAGCTACACATGAGCAATTCATTCCAAATCTTTCGTAGGCACGAATTGCTCCTGGAACCACCCTAAAAATGCTATTCGATTACACTCCTGCCCATTTGGCAGAGATCCGTTTGTGAAAATAGCTAAACATCAGGTATTCTTTCAAGACGTAAACTAGGCACTTGAAAAGAGCTAATGAAGAATTATTAAGCGCACATCAGTGCTAGACACGACTTTCCCCTTCAACCAAGCTCCAATTGCTATTCGAAAGCACTGGTGGCTATTTGGCAGAGTTCCTTTCGTGAAAATTGCTAAAAAGGAGACGTTCAGTGCAAAGCACTGCTAGGCAACACTTTCTCCTGGAACCATTTTACAAACGCTATTCGGTTGCATTCCTGGCCATAATACTAATCTGTGTGTGTGAAAATTGATACATGAGAAATTCATGCAGGTTCATTGCCAGACAGAGTTTTCTCTGAGAATCGTCTTTCACAAGCCAATAGCATCCCCTGCTGGACAATTGGTAGAGATTCCATTCGTGAACATTGCTAAACATGAGCCATTCATTACAGGTCACTGATATGCACAAAATAGCATTCAGTTGCACTGTTAAGCCTTTTGTTAGAGCTCCTTCCGTGAAAATAGCAAATCATGACCCTTTCGAACCTTATCTCTGCGAGCGAGGAAAGTCTAAAGGAATCGTCCTCCTTCTGCAATTCAGATGCACTGCTGAGAAATTGGCAGTTATACGTTGTGAAAACAGCGAAACATGAGAAATACACTGCGGATTATTGGGAAGCACGAATTCCTCCTGCTCCCATCCTAAAATTGATATTCGGATGCACAGCTAGCAACTTGACCGAGATACGCTGTGAAAATAGATACTTGATCCATTCATTCGAAGTCACTCGTAGGCACGAATTTCTCCTGGAAACACGCTAAAAGGGCAATTAGGTTCCACTGCTGGCCATTTGGAAGAGCTCCGTTTGTGAAAGTTCCTAAAAAGGAGACGTTCAGTGCAAACCACTGCTAGGCAACACTTTCTCCTAGACTCATCTTACAAATGCTATTCCGATGCATTGCTGGCAATTTGGCAGAGATCCGTTTGGGAAAACAGCGAAACATGAGAAATTCACTTTGGATTATTGGGAAGCACGAATTCCTCCTGCTCCCATCCTAACTTTGCAATTCGGATGCACAGCTAGCAACTTGACGGAGATACGCTGTGAAAACAGCTATACCTGAGCAATTCATTCGAAATCACTCGTAGGCACGAATTTCTCCTAGAAACACGCTAAAAAGGCAATTAGGTTCCACTGCTGGCTACTTGGAAGAGCTCCGTTTGTGAAATTTCCTAAAAAGGAGAAGTTCAGTGCAAACTACTGCTAGGAAACACTTTCTCCTAGACCCATCTTACAAATGCTATTCCGATGCATTGCTGGCAATTTGTCAGAGATCCGTTTGGGAAACCAGCGAAATGTGAGAAATTCATTGCGGATTATTGGTATTCATGAATTTCTCCTGGTACCATCCTAAAATTGCTATTAAGATGCACTGCTGTCAATTTGACAGAGGTACGATTTGAGCGAAGGTTTCAAAGCAGCTAAACATGAGAAAAAATGCCACACCATTGTTAAGCAAGAATTCCTCCTGTTCCCATCCTAAACTTCCTATTCGGATGCACAGCAACAACATGACCGAGATACGCTGTGAAAACAGCTACACATGAGCAATTCATTCCAAATCTTTCGTAGGCACGAATTTCTCCTGGAACCACCCTAAAAATACTATTCGATTACACTTCTGCCCATTTGGCAGAGATCCGTTTGTGAAAATAGCTAAACATCAGGTATTAATTCAAGACGTAAACTAGGCACTTGAAAAGAGCTAATGAAGAATTATTAAGCCCACATCAGTGCTAGACACGACTTTCCCCTTGAACCAACCTCCAATTGCTATTCGAAAGCACTGGTGGCTATTTGGCAGAGTTCCTTTCGTGAAAATTGCTAAAAAGGAGACGTTCAGTGCAAAGCACTGCTAGGCAACACTTTCTCCTGGAACCATTTTACAAACGCTATTCGGCTGCATTCCTGGCCATAATACTAATCTGTGTGTGTGAAAATTGATACACGAGAAATTCATGCAGGTTCATTGCTAGGCAGTTTTCTCTGAGAATCGTCTTTCACAAGCCAATAGCATCCCCTGCTGGACAATTGGTAGAGATTCCTTTCGTGAACGTTGCTAAACATGAGCCAGTCATTACAGGTCACTGATAGGTACGAATTTCTCTTTGAAATATCCTCAAAATAGCATTCGGTTGCACTGCTAAGCCCTTTGTTAGAGCTCCTTCCGTGAAAACAGCCAGTCATGACCATTTCGAGCCTTATCTCTGCGAGCGAGGAAAGTCTAATGGAATCATCCTCCTTCTGTAATTCTCATGGACTGCTGAGAATTTGGCAGTTATACGTTGTGAAAACAGCGAAACATGAGAAATACACTGCGGATTATTGGGAAGCACGAATTCCTCCTGCTCCCATCCTAAAATTAGTATTCGGATGCACACCTAGCACCTTGACCAAGATACAATTATCACTCACATCGCTAGATGGCAGCAGCGTACCAGAAATGAGCTCAGGCGCGTAGCTGGCTTCTAGTAGCAATTGCTCTGTTTTGCCGCTGGGTGATAGCGTCGCCTCGGCGGTTCCACACTTCTGTCCCTGCTGTGGCCTTTGTAACTGATTGGGGTTCTTTGCCTTCGAAGAATGGATACATTCCCATTCTCCTAGGTACGCTAGCTCCTTCCCATCTGCTCCGTCCCAATGATTTCGTTGCCAGTCAAATATCCAATCCTGTATGCCTTTCACGCAAAAATCACTGTCTGCATAGATATAGCTTGGTCCGGGAAAGCGTCAATATCATTTTAAAACCTGATATATGACATGAAGCTCTGCATGTTGCGCTGAGCCATGCTCTAAATGCCCTTGATTGACTTCCTTCCATAGGTTTATGGCAGCATATTTACTATACCGTTTCCCCTTAATTACTACTGAGCTGCCATCAGTAAACCAGATCTGTTTCTCCTGTCCTTAAGGAGGGTGCCTCTACCAGTGCAAGTTTTTGTTCTAAAGTAACCTCGGACATTCATGCTTAGTTCCTTTTTCAATTAAAGTGTGAGTCAATAAATCGGGCTTAGATACGGTTTTGGTAACGACCGCTATATTGATTGGAATGAGGGTTCATTGAGCCCACAGGTGTATTGGTGACCCTGCTTCCTATCAGTTTGTCAGAGAAGCTATAGTTGAGTGGGGTATGAGTACTTTGAATTGTGATCAGGGCTGTGCTCGTGAGCGGGTCAAAAGACTGGATTGCCCAAACAGCTGATAAACATTCAGGCTCAAAAGGATCAAAATTTAACTCAGCACCTTGAAGTTTTTTTACATTCATATGCTACTGGCACTAGCTTGCCTGCCTCGTTATTTTGCAAGAGAGTAGCTGCTAAGGCAACCTCAGGGCTTTGACTCATCGGGGAAGTTTAACGCCCCAGTCACACACACAGCCCCCCCCCCAACCCTGGGAGAACAGCTGTACCTCCAGCGTCCTGCCCCAGTCACACACACATCCCGAGCTTAGGAGAACAGCTGAGATTTGCGTGTTTTATTTTATTTTACTTGGTAATTTGCTTTGTTCTGTCTGCTCCTACTTGGAACCACTTAAATCCTACTAGCTGTATTTAATAAAATCACTTTTTACTTATTAATTAACCCAGCGTATGTCGGGGGGCAAGCAGCTGTGCATATCTCTCTATCAGTGTTATAGCAGGTGAACAATTTATGTTTACCCTGTATAAGCTACAGACAGGGTAAAATGGATATATTTGGGGTTTAGAACCCATTGGGAGACTTCTGAGTGATGAAGACAGGAACATTTCCGTAAGTTGCTTTCAGGTTAAGTCTGCAGCTTTGGGGGATGCGGTTCAGACCCTGGGTCTGTGCTGGAGCAGATGGGCATGTCTGGCTCAACAAGACAGGGTGCCGGAGTAGTCTTGGTACAACAGGTGGCAGTGCCCAGTGGTGTTTCTGTGATCCAAGCCATCACGCCCCTCAAGGCCTGCTCAGCTGGTGGGGGGAGGGAGGTGAGGAGATCAGCGAGCGACAGGGTGGGGAAGGTGGGGAGGGAGGCCCTTGAGGGAAGAGAAGGAGCAGGAGCTGTGCTTTCATAGACGAGGTGCAGCAGGGGGCAGGGAAGTTCCACTGCTCAGCATCCAGTTTTCCCAAATTAGAAAGTTAGCCACCCTATGCAGCTGGTGGCTCTGACATGAGGGGAGTGGGGGGGGGGCTGAGAACGGCAGCTTCTGGTCAGGCGCCGAGCTCTGGAGGCCATTGACGGCACCAGTAAAGTGTCTCCCTAACATTTTACCTTTGCGCTGGGATGGGTGGATACAGGAAGGTCGAGGCAAATTTAGGGGTGGCTATAGCTCTTTCAAGTCCCCCTCTAACGCTGCCACTCATCTCAGAGAGAGTAACAGTCCTCAGCTCCCAGCTGATCTTGCCTGACATATGTCTCAAAGCCAGGCTGTCCTACCGCTCAGTCTCAGGACAGAGCTGAAGTGATTCTCCACCAGGTCTCCCTTGCAGGAAACACAAGCCAAGAACATCAAGCGAGTGGCAGGGAATGTAAAGGTAGTTGGCTCCGGTGATTGCTAGTCCCCAAGCCAGTCATGGGGACTTGCATATAGATGTAAGAGGCACCAGGCTGCTCCCACATCCAAAATGATCACATTCTATTGTCCTTTCCCCTTGCCTTTATCCCACAGAGATCTCCCCTAACCAGAATGCACACATCCGCTGAAGCAAGGTAGAGAGCAGGGCTAGCATGCCGTGACCAGGAACTCTTGCCCAGTGATGTGGAAGAGGTGAGGACTGAGTATCTTTGGTTACATGCCTCTGGAAAGTTGGATGTCTAGATTGCGCAGGTCCATTTCTTCCAGATCCTCTTCCTGGGGCCGAGACTCTTGCCCTGCTCCGCTCCACTGGCCTGAGGAGTCTTCTGCAAGCACAGGAAATAACCCAAGAAAGAGTCTTCGGTTCCCAAAGCTCTGCTGAGGCGTGAGCTCTTGCTCTCCCTGCCTCCCGCTCGCATCTGCTCTGCATCACCCCCAGTGAATGAACAGAAATGGATTCAACACCTATGGATCAATAGGCTGGTTACACCCATTTCCGCATCACTCTAGCACCCAGTACCACAGTAGGAGTCTCTTGCACTCCTCCCACATCTCCTCTCTTGCAGGCTTTTGAGACCAAGCCTGTTGGGATGCACACCTGCCCAGATGTGACCAGATTCAGTCATATTCCTACATACAAATGGTTAACCTTGTCTAAAGACCAAAAATACTTCATACATTTCAAACAGTAATTATCCCACATGTAACTGGTGTCCAAGCGGGGCTTAAAACAGGTCTTTGCATTAAAAAGGTTGTCCAAAAATTGTGTAATTGTAAACATTAGAGAGCTTGGTTATTGCTTAAAAACAAGTTCAACTTGAAATGAATTTTATAAACAATTTATTAATAATTTGGAGCATCCTTGGAAGTTTTATTACTGGGGGCACGACTAATTAACAATCAAACCTAGGGTCTTCACTTTAAAGTGTTAGTTTCCACATTATTCTGAATAATGAGGATTTTCAGCCACATATTTATATATTTACTATGAAACAAGCAATGTGTGTCCTTATTGGAGCATTTGTGAGCTTTGCTTTAGGGTTAAAGCTATTGAAAAAGAAAAGCAAACAGGGTGAGGCAGTGAAGTAGCTGCCTACTCTGTAACGCGTCCATCACATACACTTGCTGGTAAATCGCCACTGGAAAAACACTCTCTTTCCCAATTTGGAAGTTAAGATTCTGTTAGAGTCCAACCGGAACAGTGAGTGGAAGTTAAGATGCTCTGGTACTCGCTCTATTAGAGTCCAACCAGGAACAGTGAGCATAGAATCATAGAATCTCAGGGTTGGAAGGGACCTCAGGAGGTCATCTAGTCCAGCCCCCTGCTCAAAGCAGGACCAAACCCAACTAAATCATCCCAGCCAGGGCTTTGTCAAGCCTGACCTTAAAAACCTCTAAGGAAGGAGATTCCACCACCTCCCTAGGTAACCCATTCCAGTTCTTCACCACCCTACTAGTGAAAAAGGTTTTCCTAATGTCCAACCTAAACCTCCCCCTCTGCAACTTGAGACCATTACTCCTTGTTCTGTCATCTTCTACCACTGAGAACAGTCTAGATCCATCCTCTTTGGAACCCCCTTTGAGGTAGTTGAAAGCAGCTATCAAATCCCCCCTCATTCTTCTCTTCTGCAGGCTAAACAATCCCAGTTCCCTCAGCCTCTCCTCATAAGTCATGTGCTCCAGCCCCCTAATCATTTTTGTTGCCCTGCGCTGGACTCTCTCCAATTTATCCACATCCTTCTTGTAGTGTGGGGCCCAAAACTGGACACAGTACTCCAAATGAGGCCTCACCAGTGCTGAATAGAGGGGAATGATCACATCCCTCGATCTGCTGGAAATGCCCCTACTTATACAACCCAACATGCCATTAGCCTTCTTGGCAACGAGGGCACACTGCTGACTCATATTCAGCTTTTCGTCCACCGTAACCCCTAGGTCCTTTTCTGCAGAACTGCTGCCCAGCCATTCGGTCCCTAGGCTGTAGCAGTGCATGGGATTCTTCCGTCCTAAGTGCAGGACTCTGCACTTGTCCTTGTTGAACCTCATCATATTTCTTTTGGCCCAATCCTCTAATTTGTCTAGGTCCCTCTTTATCCTATCCCTACCTTCCAGCGTATCTACCACTCCTCCCAGTTTAGTGTCATCTGCAAACTTGCTAAGGGTGCAGTCCACACCATCCTCCAGATCGTTAATGAAGATATTGAACAAAACCGGCCCCAGCACGGACCCTTGTGTCACTCCACTTGATACCGGCTGCCAACTAGACATGGACCCATTGATCACTACCCGTTGAGCCCGACCATCTAGCCAGTTTTCTATCCACCTTACTGTCCATTCATCCAGCCCATACTTCTTTAACTTGCTGGCAAGAATACAGTGGGAGACTGTATCAAAGGCTTTGCTAAAGTCCAGTAATAGCACATCCACTGGTTTCCCTCATCCACAGAACCGGTTATCTCATCATAGAAGGCAATTAAGGTTAGTCAGGCATGACTTGCCCTTGGTGAATCCATGCTGACTGTTCCTGATCACTTTCCCCTCCTTTAAGTGGTTCAGAATTGATTCCTTGAGGACCTGTTCCATGATTTTTCCAGGGACTGAGGTGAGACTGTCTGGCCTGTAGTTCCCTGGATCTTCCTTCCAGAAGTAAAGTTTCCTCCCGTTCTATAACTGATGGGGTGGGGTGGCGGCAGGGACAAGGGGAATTGAGAATGAGGGGTGCCTGATGTGTTGGGGTATGGAGTTCCCTACTTCAGCTCCACAGGCTGGGTCCGGTGCAGAGCATGGCATGGCAGGGAGATGACATCTCCCATAATGCCGGGGCCCTTTCACAGCAAGGGTGTCACCTCCCCATGGTAGCACGGATTCCCACCTACTCCTCCTGCTTTCGCCCGACAACAGCACCACCCTTCACGGCACCACCTCATGGCAACTTCTGCTTCTGGACTCGCACCGGAAATGGGAAGTCCAGCTGGGCCTGGCAGTGGCTGACAGGAAATGGACACAGGCGCCACTGCCACTCCCATGGTGCCACAGGTCCCACCATGGCTGGTGGGAGATAGATAAATGTCTGTGTACCTCCCCAGCACTATGTCTCCTTTAGTGCTTGTGTCCCCCCCTCCCCCCGTCCTGCTTAGTCTGGGTGTTCCTTACGGGAGCACACTGTGTGTCCCAGGCATGTTCTGTCTCACCTTTGGGTCCAGCCTAACAGGGATGTCTCTCCCCATCCTCCCACCAGTAACTTCTCCCCCAACGCACACAGGACAGGGAGCTGGCTGGTGCCCTTCTATAAAAGGACTGCTCTGTGCAACAGAAACCAGCCTAGTCCCCGCCCCGCAGGCTGGGAGCTTGCTGCTTCCTTCAACCGCATCACAAGTTACAAGAGGGGGCAGGAATAAAATCCTCATTGACTAAACAGGATGGGGTGAAGCATGTCACCAGGCCATAATATTCTGGATAACCCCTTGATGACCATTTTAGGATCATCCTCTCATGTGGCCTTCCTGGCCTCTGGCTAGGTGTGATGACGAGAGGGGGATGTTGTCCCCCTTCCTCTGGCTCCCCTGGCGGGCAGAGCCTAGTGCTACTACCTTGGCATGTCAGCTGGGGAGCAGAGCTCTTACCTCTGCTAATCAGGGGTTAGCCCCACAGCCAGTGAGGGGATGAGGTAGGGCTCAGTTGCTAATTTTGGGCCTGGGATTGCCCACTTTACAGGCTCAAATTTGGGGGGGGGGAGGCTGTGGTCCCCCCCAATCACGCACACCTTAAAGAAGGGAAATGTCCCTCACCTACTTATAATTGCACCCTAAATAACCTCTGGGATACTTTATTTTTGTTCTCAGAAGGTGCGCATCACCATATTATCGGAGCTGACTGTCACAGAGTCCCCGAATCACGGAGTCCTCAGGTTATGTTCTGGAACTTCTCCATACAAGGCCAGTCAGGACTCTGGGGGACCCTCGTGAGCGCACTGTCTCCAGGGCAAGATGCTTACACAGCTTCGATCTTCCTGGATCTGAGCATCCCCTTCCACACTGTGCGCTTCCTGCAGCGAGTCCACCCGGATGGGGCCCTGCACCCCAACTCGGCAGTCAGCAGTGACTCTCAGCCAGCTAGTAAAACAGAAGGTTTATTAGTTGACAGGAATGCAGCGGGTAGAATTGAACTTGTTAGCAGAGAAATCAGTGACTAGTATCAGAGGGGTAGCCGTGTTAGTCTGGTTCTGTAAAAGCAGCAAAGAATCCTGTGGCACCTTATAGACTAAGAGACGTTTTGCAGCATGAGCTTTCGTGGGTGAATACCCACTTCTTCGAAAGGTCATGCTGCAAAACGTCTCTTAGTCTATAAGGTGCCACAGGATTCTTTGCTCCAAATTAGTGACTTTCAGCCAAGTCCATCCAGAAGCTGTGGACTCCCCCTCTACCAGTCCTCCCAAGCAGGCTGCCTAGCTTCCAGCAACCCGACCTCCAGCACCCCCCATTGCTCCGCCTCCTTGGCTTTGTCCTGCTTGCCAGGCAAGTCACCTGGGCGTCACTTGGGTGTAGTCCCCCTCCTGGGTATCAGGTTACAAAGAGCACCAGTCATAGCATATGTGCAGGCAGCTGGAGCAGCCTCACCTGCCCCAGAGGTCTCAGCCAAAGTCACACACCCCTAGTCCCACCACCGAGGTATTATTGCAGCATGCAGGGAAACTGAGGCACACACAGTATTCATGCAAAACAGTAAAATTCACATAGGCTCAACAGTAAGACACACATACACCATAACGGGGGAGGGAACTCGAGTTTCTAGGAAAAGGCAGGTGTTAGTAATGGGAGATTCGATTATTAGAAATGTAGATAGCTGGGTCTGTGATGACCGGGAGAACCGTATGGTGACTTGCCTGCCTGGTGCGAAGGTTGCGGATCTCTCGAGGCATCTAGATAGACTTATGTGTAGTTCTGGGGAGGAGCTGGTGGTCGTGGTACATGAAGGTACCAATGACATAGGGAAGGGTAGGAGAGATGTCCTGGAAGCCAAATTTAGGCTGCTAGGGAAGAGACTGAAATCCAGGACCTCTATGGTGGCATTTTCAGAAATGCTCCCAGTTCCACGCGCAGGGCCAGGTAGGCAGGCAGAGCTTCAGAGTCTCAATGCGTGGATGAGACGATGGTGTAGAGAGGAGGGGTTCACGTTCATTAGGAACTGGGGAAACTTCTGGGATGGGAGGAGCCTATACAGGAGAGATGGGCTCCACCTAAACCAAAGTGGAACCAGACTGCTGGCACTAAACATTAAAAAGGTTGTAGAGCAGTTTTTAAACTAGGAGATGGGGGAAAGCCGACTGCTGCAGAGGAGCGTGTGGATCGGACACAGACTTCTCTTAGGGGAGAGTCTGATGATAGAGAATCTCCAGGTTATAGTCAGGAGCAGAGGAATGAGAAGTATAATGTAAGGGCTGGATCAGATGATAAACAGTCACATAAAAAAGAATCTGGCACATCTGAAAAAGGTAGGCTAATAAACAGGGACAAGTTTTTAAAGTGCTTGTACACAAATGCCAGAAGTCTAAATAATAAGATGGGTGAACTAGAGTGTCTTGTGATAAAGGAGGATATAGATATAATGGGCATCACAGAAACCTGGTGGACTGAGAGCAATCAATGGGACACAATCATTCCGGGGTACAAAATATATCGGAAGGACAGAACAGGCCGTGCAGGGGGAGGAGTGGCACTATATGTTAAAGAAAGTGTAGATTCAAATGAAGTAAAAATCTTAAGCGAATCCACAGGTTCCATAGAGTCTCTATGGATAGAAATTTCATGCTCTAGTAAAAATATAACAGTAGGGATCTATTATCGACCACCTGACCAGTACAGTAATAGTGATGATGAAATGCTAAGGGAAATTAGAGAGGCTATCAAAATTAAGAACCCAATAATAGTGGGGGATTTCAATTATCCCCATATTGACTGGGAACATTTCACTTCAGGACGAAATGCCGAGATAAAATTTCTCGATACTTTAAATGACTGCTTCATGGAGCAGCTGGTACGGGAACCCACACGGGGAGAGGCGACTCTAGATTTAATCTTGAGTGGCGCACAGGAGCTGGTCCAAGAGGTAACTATAGCAGGACCGCTTGGAAATAGTGACCATAATACAATAGCATTCAACTTCCCTGTGAGGGGAAGAACATCTCAACTGCCCAACACTGTGGCCTTTAATTTCAAAAGGGGGAACTATACAAAAATGAGGGGGTTAGTTAGACAAAAGTTAAAAGGTACAGTGACTAAAGTGAAATCCCTGCAAGTTGCGTGGGCCCTTTTTAAAGACACCATAATAGAGGCCCAACTTCAATGTATACCCCAAATTAAGAAAAACAGTAAGAGAACTAAAAAAGAGCCACCGTGGCTTAACAACCATGTAAAAGAAGCAATGAGAGATAAAAAGACTTCCTTTAAAAAGTGGAAGTCAAATCCTAGTGAGGCAAATAGAAAGGAGCACAAACACTGCCAACTTAAGTGCAAGAGTGTAATAAGAAAAGCCAAAGAGAAGTTTGAAGAACGGTTAGCCAAAAACTCCAAAGGTAATAACAAAATGTTTTTTAAGTACATCAGAAGCAGGAAGCCTGCTAAACAACCAGTGGGGCCCCTTGATGATCAAAATTCAAAAGGAGCGCTTAAAGATGATAAAGTCATTGCGGAGAACTAAATGGATTCTTTGCTTCAGTCTTCACGGCTGAGGATGTTAGGGTGATTCCCAAACCTGAGCTGGCTTTTGTAGGTGACAAATCTGAGGAACTGTCACAGATTGAAGTGTCACTAGAGGAGGTTTTGGAATTAATTGATAAACTCAACATTAACAAGTCACCGGGACCATGCCCCCAGCCCTGTCCTCCGTCCTGTCCCGTCTCCATCCGTCCCTGCCCCCTTCGTCCCCTCCGTCTCATCCCTGCGTCCCCCCAGCCCTGTCCTCTGTCCCGTCCCCTCTGTCCATCCGTCCCTGCCCCCTTCGTCCCCTCCGTCCCATCCCTGCGTCCCCCCAGCCCTGTCCTCTGTCCCGTCCCCTCTGTCCATCCGTCCCTGCCCCCTTCGTCCCCTCCGTCCCATCCCTGCATCCCCCCAGCCCTGTCTTCTGTCCCATCCCCTGTCTGCATCCGTCCCTGCCCCCTTTGTCCCCTCCGTACCGTCCCTGCATCCCCCAGCCCTGTCCTCCGTCCCGTCCCGTCTCCATCCGACCCTGCCCCCAACGACCCCTACGTCCCGTCCCAGCATCCCCCCAGCCCTGTCCTCCGTCCCGTCCCGTCTCCATCCATCCCTGCCCCCTTCGTCCCCTCCGTCCCGTCCCTGCATCCCCCAGCCCTGTCCTCCGTCCCGTCCTGTCTCCATCCGTCCCTGCCCCCTTCGTCCCCTCCGTCCCGTCCCTGCGTCCCCCCAGCCCTGTCCTCTGTCCCGTCCCCTGTCTGCATCCGTCCCTGCCCCCTTCGTCCCCTCCGTCCCGTCCCTGCATCCGCCGCCGCCTCCCCTCCAGCACAGGTGCGCGAGGCGCTGGGTCGCTGCGCGCGAGCGGGGGGGCGGGGGAAGGAGCCGCCCATCGCGGACTCCTCCTCGGTGACGTCATTGCCGCGCGCTGCCAGCCAGCTGCTTTGTTTGCGTCACGGCCCATCCTTTCCCCCCCTCCCTGCCCCACGTGTTCCGAGAACGTTTGTTTTGGTGGTTGCCGCGGCGACAGTGGGCGGAGCCCGGGTGACCACGCTGGTTGGGCGGGGGGCAGAGGGCGGTGACGTCATAAGTGGGTCGGCCCGGCCGAGCGGCGTCACAGTTCCGAACGGACAGTGTCAGCGCTCTGGGCGCGAGCCCCGCCCGCGAGGACACCCCCCCACTCCACCCCCCGCGCACCAGCTCGCAGCAGCAGCGGCTCCCCCCGACAGCGGCGCGAGCAGGAAATCCCCGGGAACCGTCTCGCGCCGCCCCATCCTGCTGCCTCGCTGCTGCTGCTGCCCGGCGGCGGGACCGCGGCTGGCCCCGAGCCCCCCCTGCTCCGGAGGGGCCCGTCTGAGCTGTAATTAAAGGGTTTTTGTCTTGCAACTTTTTCATATTTTTGGTGCAACGTTTTTACCCCCCCCCCTTTGAGCCTCTCCCCAGCTGGACTCTCCGTCGGGCTCCCAGCCCGAGCAGCCCCTGACACTTCCATGGGGTGGGTGGTGTGTCCCCCGCTCCCGTGGCACTTGATGGATCTCGGTGGCACAGCAGCGTGGATCCGGGTCCCGAGCAGCGGCTGCATTACAGGGCTGTCTGGTTCTCTCCCCCGTGTTGTCTGCAGGCAGCCACCCGGCCAATTTGACACGGCTCTCAGCGGCACGCTGCTCCCCTCCCTCGCGATCCTCGCGGCGGGCAGGGAGAAAGCCCTGAGGCAGGCAGGTGTCAGCAATGCGAGTATCCCTCCCCACCCTGCACAGCCTGCCCGGTGCTCCGCGGCTGGGAGCAAGACGGTGCCCGGTGCTGGATCGCAGCGCAGGGGAGCTGCCCGGCACTACCTGGCGAAAGTGACCGGGGCTGAGCTGGGCTGCAAATGAACGGGAGGGGACGGATGGAGACAGGGGACGGGACAGAGGACAGGGCTGGGGGGATGCAGGGACGGGACGGAGGGGACGAAGGGGGCAGGGACGGATGGAGACAGGGGACGGGACGGAGGACAGGGCTGGGGGGATGCAGGGACGGGACGGAGGGGACGAAGGGGGCAGGGACGGATGGAGACAGGACGGCACGGAGGACAGGGCTGGGGGGATGCAGGGACGGGACGGAGGGGACGAAGGGGGCAGGGACGGATGGAGACAGGGGACGGGACAGAGGACAGGGCTGGGGGGATGCAGGGATGGGGCGGAGGGGACGAAGGGGGCAGGGACGGATGGAGACAGGGGACGGGACAGAGGACAGGGCTGGGGGGACGCAGGGAAGGGAGTGAAGGATGGAGGGAGCGGGAGGGTGACCAGATCGCAAGCGTGAACTATCAGGCCACGTTGGTGGAGCTGGGGGGGAGACAGACAGACACAGGTGCGCAGCCCCGTTGGGAGCCAGAGGCACACTGGTCCGCCTGGCCCTGTGCTACCAGCGTGCCCTTTCCTATTGGGGTGCGCCCATGCTGTGCCACAGAGCTCCCCTGCCCAGCACTCCCCTACAACTCTTCCACCACAAATGCACAGTGCTGTGCACACACACCTCGCCCAGCACACCCCTGCCCACAGCCCCACCACAGCTGCCCAGTACCCCACACAGAAACCTCCACTCTCTAGTTTCCCAATACACACAGATTTCCCCTCCCTTCCTTCCTCCCTCCCAGTGCCCTTCCCTACAGCCCCACACCATAACTGCACAATGCCCCACACAGACCCGCAGTGCCCTGACACACACAGATCTCCCCCATAGCCCAGCACCCTGTTTCACTCTTGTTTTTTCAAGACCCAAAGGGAGAAATCCCCTCCCTCCTCCTACTCCATGGGAGGAGGGAAGCGGGGATTGAGCTTCTCTATGAATAGCTCCAGTACCTGATTCTGCTTGAACTTACTTTTCCTGAAAGAGGCACCATTTTTCTCAGTTTTACCGTCACCCCTGGGGTTCTGAATAACAGCAGTGAAACTGACCAAAGCTGCTAGTGCTTGGCAGCATTGTGAGGCGGAATAGAAGCTCTGGAACTGCCAGTTTGCAGACTCAGGAAGACAGGTCTGCACTGGTTTACATTTGGAAGGTTATCTTCAGATAATGAAAGCTGGGCATGTGCTTTCTTCAATCCCTGACAATGCATGGCAGAGAATACAATTATTAAAGAAAAACAGTTTTAGCCCCTTTTTGCACAGTTACCTGCACTTATACAGGTTGCAACCTGATATTCCTTGCACAATCTACAAGTTTGGGTGCATCGGTAATGCCCTAATTGTATTACCATTGCACCGTGATTTTGCTTGGTTCTTTTTAACCAAGGTGAAGTATTCCTAGAAAATAGGTGAAACATTTGGATTTGTAACAGTAATGTAAATACTGTGATAAATTCAGTGCCCCTGGCTTCCCATGGTTCCACAATCATAGAAATGGCACTGGAATTTACTTTTATCTTCAGAATTCTTCCCCCCTCCCTCCGCAGATCACCATAAGAACTTCAGGAAGGGCATTTGAAATAACACATAAAAGTGATTCCATGCACAAGTCTAGAGTGTTTTCTGTTTCTCTGGAATTTGGCAGTCTATGGTGCTTAATACGGGCATATATGTTTGATTACTATAGACATTTTTCAGATCCTGTAAAAAAAAGTCTGTCTTCACAGAATCCTCTCATCATTGGTACAGAAAGTGAAACAGAAGTGCTGCAGTATTTTAGGGTTTCTGGATTTGTTTTTCTCCAGGAAACAATTTTGGTGCTTTTATTATGCCAGATAATTACAAGAAATGTACTATCTTAAAAATATTGGTGATTGGCAGCAGTAGCCCTGGAAAGGAAAATGGGTGAGATTTTCAAAAGAGAGTAAGTGATTTAGGAACATAAGTCTCATTAACTTTTAATGGGACTGGCATTTCTAAGTCATGCAGTTTTCAATGTCTCACCCATCATGTAAAATAGGGCTTGAATTTTCTATGATTTAGTTGACCACTGGCATGTACTTTCAGTATTTTCAAAAAGCATATACCAAATGGTAAATTAGAACATGCTGTAGCATGGCTAGTGCTGAATTATCAGAGAAGTAGTTTCAAAACTTCCAATTTTTTATGCAGTATGTAGCTATTTATTTGTTCTAAAATCCATACTCTTACTGGCAGACTATTCTCAGACCTTGTAACCTTGTATGACTCTTACATAAACAAAGTTGTAGCTTCTAGTAGAGACTTAACTGATTTGCTCCGCTCTTTGTGTTATAGAGGAAAATCTTGTTCTCAGATGCCGATTCTTGAAATGATGAGGGTTTGTCGATCCCATAAATCACCTTCTTTCAAGGCCGGATCAGATATTCAAACAAGGTTATGAACCTCCTTACTTGTACAGTCATAATTCCAAAAAAGGTCGATCAAGAGGAGTTAAGTCCCTGCCCTGTATAATTTATAAACATGAAGCTGAGTAACCTTGGATGACTAAATTAAACTCTAAAATAATAATGAAAAGTTTAGCTTTATTTTAGCAAACTGGTATTACAAGTTTCATGACATAAATGTTAATTATCAATATCTTTGGCACTAGAAAATGGATTTTTCTCTGCACAAAGTCCATTTCTTGGCAGAGGATACATTGGGAACTATCAATATAAAAAGGATTAATGTGGAGACATGAAGAATAATAAAACATTAAGGATGTTATCTAAATATTTCAAATAGAGAGAAAGAGGTACATGTCTACCTATAATATGAGTTTTAGGATCAGCGGGCTCAGTTGTTTACAGATTCTGAATGATGCTTTGTTTTGATTCTTGTGAAAGCTTCCTTATTTATTTTCGTGGCCCAGGGTTGTCTCCCTGGTTTCCCTGTTTATATATTATATAATAAGCATGTTAATCAAGGGTGATCATGTTAGGTTCTTTTCATCCATGGTTTAAAACAATTAGAGAAACTCTTTCTTTCCCCCCCTTAGCTTAGTCTGCAGAAAAATTCACAAGATGAAATAAGCTCTGTGTGGGTTTTTCCCATGTAGAGCAGTGAAATTGTCCTATTTGTTTTTCTATTTCATATTTCTGTACATGTTAATTTATTTTTATTCCTAAACCATTCCATAAGTTCCTATATTTAAATATAATTTGAAAGTCAGAGTCACTCTAGGCAAAAATTAGAATTAAATTCTTTATTAGAAGTACATCATTAAGCATAAAGAATGAGGAGGACTTGTGGCACCTTAGAGACTAACAAATTTAATACCTCTGTAAAGGCAAAAAGGGAAAGGGCATGGATTGAAATGAAAAAGTGCAGGCATTTGAAGAGGGATTTCACTGGAGAGAGGATGAGGCTTGGAGATGGTAGCACACATTTAAAAAAAATTCATATTGCTTGTGTTTCAGGCAAAGATTAGGCATTTATTTACCTTTAAAATACATTTTTAACTGGATTTTCAAAACAGTTGCTCTCAGAAACCACTGTGTAACTTAACCCCCTTAATTTAATTGTCTAGTAATTGATAGAATTAGAAACCACAGATATTAAGAAAGATTACATCAGAGGTTATCAAGGTAATTCACTGGACTGCATTTCTGGCATCTTTTGGATGATGCTGCAGAATATTTGGGGCACGGGACCATTGTTTTGTTAGACAGTGCCTAGAACAATGAGGCCCCGAACCCTGATTGGTACAAATCATAATAGAAAGAACTGGGTGGAAATTGCTGAAGGGCCCGATCTTGCTCTAATTGAAGTCAATGGAAAAAATTCCATTGATTTCAATGGTGTAGAATTGAACCACAAAGGAGGCAGTTGGGGGAGGGATACCGCTGGGATAGGTTTACAGAAGGACAAGTGGCATTTGTGACTTCAGACACCTTGCAGAGCCAGAATGAAGTGACATACACAGAAGCAAAGACAGAGGGGTGGTTGGTGAAGCTATTAACAGCTGGGAGGTCCAGATATGTGAGCCACACTCAACAAAGTGAACATGTACAAGCCCCGGGGCCAGAGTTTATTGTTTCCTGGATACTTTAAACAGGATCATTACATGCTGAAATAGATGAGTATTGCTAGAGTTATGAAGGCAAAATTGTCCTGTTAGATTGCACCTGGGGAAATCTGGATTTTGTTTTATCTGTTGGTTTTATGGTTACTGTATATTTTGTTCCTGTCCTCTTTATAAAGTGCTGCTGATTTTTTTATATTGTTCGTTATTCATTTGATGCCAGGGCCTTATTATATCCCGTTGTTGTTTTTAGGCTACTCTTGTGGAGTATGAAATATAATTAAAAGGCCACATATTCAAAGGATCCTCCTCTATTCAGGTGTGTAGAAGTTTTCATGCAAATAGCAGCATGTGCATGTTTCAGGTAACAGCAGATGCATGCACAGGTGATAGATTCAGACTTGCAGTGCTCAGAAAGTGTGCATACAGATATTTGCATGGATTTAAATAGAGGCTACTTTTTGAAAACGTGTCAAAAAATATCAGTAAGTTAGGCCACCTTATAACTAGGTTACATTTAAATAGCTACATAAGTGGGATCAGGGAGATCTACTTTGTCCTGAGCTGTTACAATTGAAAAGTGCTGGGTCACTTTAATAATTTCAAACCCCTATAAAGAACCCCTTGTTATGGCAGGAGTCTTGTAGGTGATGTATGTGATGATGAATATGCCAGAAAAATTCCAAGATATCGTGTGTAATTGAGCAAAACCCCAGGTTTAATGGAATTGAAAACTACTTGTGTCACAGATGTAGGCAATTACTGTTCATAAAGGGGCACCCACAACTTGAAAATCATTTCAATCAGAAAATGCTGCATCTACTATTGTTACAATTAGCCACGGAGGTTGCTGTCACTGAAAGGGATTAATGAAAAAATAACATTTTCATCTCTTGTTTTCATTTGTTTGCTGTGTGCATTTGGCAGGTCTCTGTGTAATAGTCCTTGTGTGATGGTGCCTGCCCTTCCCTATGCTACTGAAGAATGTGCTGATCAGTACTGTGGTAGCAGAACTGAAACTGAAAAGGTAGCAGGCAGGACTATGCACAAAGAGAAAAGGGATGTAGACCTGCCCTTTGTACCCTGCAGGACCTGTGGTCACAGGCCCTTCCTAATTTGGGGGGAACCAAGGAATATAAAAAGTAATCTCTTGTAAATTGAACCAATGTTGTCTGACTGCTAGAGTTGGAATCTTGATACTAATTTTTCCTAATGATTGTAAGTTATTTACAGTCACCTGGCTGGCCTTTGAGGACTGACAAATCACAGCCAGAAGCTCTTTGATTTTTGGGAAGGCCCCAGATCATTTTGCAGCTGGAGTGGGCAGCACCACTCAGGCTACCGTTGATACACTAGGACCATCACAAGTTCTTCTGCTGAGCATCCAGCATGACGTTTGACCACAAAAAGGGGCAGACAAATAGAAGAGGCAATATAGTATGTAGTGGGCTCAGGGATGAGAACAAGGGACTAATCCTAGCGTTGACATTGGCTCCCACTGTGGCCCTGGTCAAGTCACATAGGCCAAAATTTCCATACTTGAGTGCCTATAGTTATGTACCTAAATCATTGACTTTAATAGGGTATTAGAGCAGTGGAAGCTACTCCAGCCATTGATCTTTTCCCATTTTGCATACTGAGGAGGGAGTGCTTCCTTGTGTCCCCCCTTGCAAGGATTCCCAGCACCCACGAGTTACTCATGTGGGTATTGAACATAAAATTTTCCCCATGCAAAAATACATTTTGTTTTCAAACAATCCAAGGACTTAGTTGACACGGAGAATTTTTTTAGAAAAAGGGCAAAATAGCTTGACATTTCAAAAGAAATCACTGTTTAATTTTCTTTATAGTTCAAACATTATTTTAAAGGAGTTGAACTCAGATGTTCCTGAGGTTTAACAATGACTTGTATACATAGCTCCCAGAATGGAACCTGTGCAAACAAAAAATAAACAATAATAGTGTCTTTTAAATTCACTGTATTTTTAAAGACACACAGAGGAGAATCAGCCAGGCTGATTCATTGTATTTTCCCTGTGCTGATGAAGGAATTAGAGACAATAAGAGAGCTTGACAAAACCAGCTAAAGCCACTAAACCAACTGGAGGGTTAAATCTATCAATCAGCAGTAAATATGAAATATAGGGGGGTGGGATCAGGGCGATGCCCTGGGGAGAAGCCCAGAGAACTCCTCTTCCCCAAATGTCAGAAGAGGGAAGGTGCTGGGATTTTTATCAGAATGCCCTCCCTGAGTCCTATTTAGAGATTCAGGTTCTTTAACTGTTAGGTGTCTGAAACGTTTAAAACATTGCCCTCCTATAGCTGCTGGAAGGAAAAAGGAGCTGTCTCATCTCCTCCTGCAATACCTGCTGTTTGCTGTGTGAGTGGGTTTCCAATATTCTTTCACTCTCCCAGACACCTTGGCTGTTATGAAGAGGATGGTGGAAAAGATGTCTCTTCCCCCCACCCTCTCCTCTTCAGTCTTCCTCCCCTTTTCAGAACTCTAGTGCCTGCTTTTGAGGCCTCTCATAGCTTTCCCCAGCAGCAGCATGAAATCTAAATGTTACACTGTTGTCCACAATGTTCTGAATAGGAACTATGAGGCTGACCAATCTTCTTTATTTCCTTTTCCTGGCAAATTTGTGAGCAGCAGAAGCTGAGGCACTGGAGCTGCCTGCAGACTCAGGACAATATCATTTTACATTTAGGTCACAGATTGAAGGTTCTTTACATACACAAGAGTTAAAGATATTTTTTAAAATATGATCTTAAATTCTGCAGAAATTGTTGCTTTAAGTCCTCACACTCAGCCTGGAAAACTTCTCACTCATCGGTCAGGAATGGCTGAGTGGGCTTTTCATGTTCTATTTGGATCAGGCCTGATGTTTTTATTTTTTAAATGACAGCAATGTTTTTAAGTAACACAATTTATATTGATTCGATATTTTGAGAAAACAAACAAACAAACAAAACATTATAGCTGTCCCAAGTTTGCATAGTGCAATGCTTGAATTTACATGAAGAGAAAGTAGAGAGTAAGTAGTAAAGTTCTTCCAATTTTAAACTAGATGTATATTAAATTAAATCTGTGCTAATTAATCAGATGCATAAAGAGTATTTAAGACAACAGCTCAGCCCCTCTCACCCACCCTCTCTCCATCACCATTGTCAACTTTCTCTGGATGTGTTTTTATGGATAAACTGAACTGATCTGACTGGCTGAATCAAACAATAAGTTGTTCTAAACGAATCACGATGCTTCAGGTCAATAACTGTTTGGGAAACATCTGTTAATTTACTGCTTCAACATTCAGCTGAGAAAATTATTAGATATATATTCTGATAATTTGAACAGAAAAAAAATCATCGTAACAGAACATTGAGAGAGGATCAAAGCCTTAGGTTTTGAAAATAAATATCACACGTCAACATTTTTTCCATAAATGCTTCGGCAGCGGGAGACCATTATCCTAAGATAACATTCTCCAGCAGAGAGATGATCTCTTAATTAGAGCAATATGTAAACTACTTTAGGATGCTTGATATAAATCCTGCAAACTGATTCATTGATACTTTTACTAAGATGAATTTTGATATCATGGGATGAAATCCTGGCCCTATTGTAGTTTATAGAACGAGGAGTACTCGTGTCACCTTAGAGACTAACACATTTATTTGGGCATAAGCTTTCATGGGCTAAAACCCACTTCATCAGATGCATGCAGTGGAAAATACAGTAAGAAGATATATATACAGAGAACATGAAAAAATGGGTGTTGCCATACCAACTCTAACAAGATTAATCAATTAAGGTGGGATATTATCAGCAGGAGAAAAAAAAACTTTTTGTAGTGATAATCAGGATAGCAAACAGTTGACAAGAAGGTGTGAGTAACACTAGGGGAAAAATTAGCATGGGGAAATTTTTTTGGAAAAGTTATTTTGTTGAAGAATTGCGACTTTTAGGTCTGTAATCAAGCGTCCAGGGAGGTTGAAGTGTTCTCCGACTGGTTTTTGAATGTTATAATTCTTGACGTCTGATTTGTGTCCTTTTATTCTTTTATGTAGAGACTGTCTGGGTTGGCCAATGTATATGGCAGAGGGGCATTGCTGGCACATGATGGCATATATCACGTTGGTAGATGTGCAGGTGAAGGAGCCCCTGATGGTGGGGCTGATGTGATTAGGTCCTATGATGGTGTCCCCTGAATAGATATGTGGACTGAGTTGGCAACTGGCTTTGTTGCAAGGATAGGTTCCTTGGTTATTATTGTTGTTGTGTGGTGTGTGCTTGCTTCAGGTTGGGGGGGCTGTCTGTAAGCGAGGACTGTCCTGTCTCCCAAGGTCTGTGAGAGTGAGGGATCATCCTTTAGGATAGGTTGTAGATCCTTGATGATGCGCTGGAGAGGTTTTAGTTGGGGGCTGAAGGTGACGGCTAGTGGCGTTCTGTTATTTTCTTTGTTGGGCCTGTCCTGTGGTAGGTCACTTCAGGGTACTCTTCTGGCTCTGGAGCACCTGGCATTGGCCACTGTCGGTAGACAGATACTGGGATAGATGGACCTTTGGTCTGAGCCGGTACGGCCGTTCTTATGTTCTTATACTTGGGGAAAATGACTAGCAACCTGGTTACCATGGCAAGAGCTACCTTTGACAACTGATTGCCTCCTTATTACCAGAACATCATTACAGAAAGGTTGCTTGTAATGAAACAGGGCCAGATGTGGATAGCCGCGATAGCCTCCTGCTGTGCTCATTTGGGTTTGTACTGTAGTACGGTGCAGTGTTTCTTTACAAAGGGCAATTGTTTGCTACTTTCCTTAGTAGGGACTAGATGAAAATAAGATGAAAAATTCCAGTTTTTTGTTGGATATTGTTTATCTGCTCCTTGCACATCCTAGCACATCCTAGCTTAGAACTCTCACTGAAACTGAATTTGCATAAAATGAGTTTTGTTTTAATACAGTTTAATTTAATTACTTTCAATTCTCTGATAAACACAGCATTGAGTGGTGAAAAAGGGACTGTCACAAAGATAAGAATGGCAATAAAATATATACTGAAAACAACAGATGAGTAAGAGCTTCATTGTTTAAACAGTACATAGAAAGAAAAAACTATTATATATTAAGAAAAAAATAGGGAAATTAACAAACCAAAAAAAACCTTCATTTAACGTTACTTACGTTTGCTTTCATCAATAAAATAAACCATAAAATAATTAGGAAATACAAAGTCAAGATTTTCAAAAACGATTAAAAGGTTACGAAATTTTACGTTCTCTTGTTAGCAAATGTCCAAATAAGTGTTGCCCTGGGCACCCTTAATTCAGTCCTCTTGTGCATTTCCATGATGATGCAGACTTTCATTACCTGATCCCAGGAAGAAGATCAGCAGGAAGAAAGGGAATAAGAGGAAAGAGAAGATGAGAAAAGAGGAAAGGAGGAAGAGGGAAGCCCAAAAGGACAAATTTCAAATACCCGCAGTGAGTCACAGATTCATAAATTCCAAGGCCAAAAGGAACCACTCTGGTCTGACTTTCTATTTAACATCGGCCATTGAATTTCCCTGAAAATAATTCCCACAGAAATTAAAGCAGATTGTTTAGAAAATCACACAATCTTGATTTTTTAAAAAAAAGGCCAGTTGTGGAGGATCCAGCACAACCCTCGGTGAATGGCTCCAAACCCTGAGGTTAAAAATGCGCGCTTTCTCTCTAGTGTGAATTGGTCTAGGCTTCAACTTTCAGCCATTGTCTGCTCTTAACCTTTATCTGCTAAAGTGAAGAGCTCATTAGTAAATATTTCTTCCCTTAGGCTCACCGCTTACCCTTCTCTTTGAATGAGCTCCTGTACTCTGTCAGCACAAGGAGGGTTTTCTAATCCTTTCATCATTCATGTGGCTCTTCTGTGAACCCTGTCCAATGTGAGAGCATCTGTCTCAAACTGTGGACACCAGAAGTGGACACAATTTTCCAGGAGTGGTTGCACCAGTGCTCAGTACACAAATATGGAACCTCTCTATTTCTACTTGAGATTTTGCTCTTTGTATGGCTCCAAGAGTCACATTTGCCCCTTTGGCCACTGGGAACTCATGGGGAGCTGATTATCCCCCATGACCCCAAGTCTTTTTCAGAGTTGGTGGTTCCCAGGTTTGAATCCTCTATCTTGTACACAGAGCCTATATTTTGTCTTACTTTCTACACAGATGATGACTTCTTTCGACAAAATCTAAACACAGAAATGAAAAAAACTCACAAAGTATCTCCTCCCCACCAATCCCCTTGGTCCTCACAGAGAGACAGCAAAGATGGAGGCTTGCTGCAACCAGGCTACAGGGGTCTCCGAGCTTCCCCCTGCCCCATCCCTGTCCTGCCTGGCTGTTGTCAAGGGAGCTCTGTGAGGTCACATCCGCCTCATCGTCTTTGCCCAATAGGCTGAATTCCTGCCAAAGGCCTTTGTGAAGTCACTGCCACACTCACCTTTCCCTTGCAGGCCTGATGTCTGCCCCTGGCCAGCCCGGTTCAATCTTTGAGTTGCACCCCAAGATCTCCCCACTTGGTCGTTATTGATTCTGGGGAGCAAGCAGGCTACCCAGTAAAACAGCAGAGTCTGTTTCTCACCCCACAATGAGTTTTTCACAGAGGTGTCAGTTGAGAAACAATTTGATGGCCTAATCCGGCCTCTATTTCTCAGGCTATGAAATTTCACACACTTAGCACCATATTAAGCCCAATCGCTTGTAGGAATTCACTAAAAGGCACCTTCCAGAATGACAACAAGTTGTGATGTGAGGATAGCTGGAAACAGAGAATCCACCTTTCCCCTAGGTAATTTGTTCCAGTGGCTAGTGTCTCTCACTGTCAAAAATGTGTGCCTTACATTTCATTTTAATTTCTCAGGCTTCAGCTGACAGCCATTGGTTCTTGTTGTGCCTTTCTTGGCTAGATTGAATTAGCCCTGCCCCATGAAATCCGATCTCCCCATCCTGCTGGGAGCCCCTCAGGCAGGAGCACCCCAGTAGGTGCCTCCTAGCTGTTTGTCTTCTGGATTTGGGACAGGACTTCCCCTGTATGGATGCTCTCCATAGGGATATCAGATGCACCTCCAGAGGCAGTGCAGAAGCAAGTGCACTGCATCAGCCTGTCATTGGGATCAGGGCTTTAGCCTTGGCAGCTTCTGCTTCAGCCACATCTCTGGGTGCCCAGGCTCAGGGCTTCTGACCCCTGTGGCCACCTCCACATTTGGGAATGTCTTGTAGTTTCAGAACGGTTGGTGGCTCCTTCCCTCCAAGCCCAGGTCTGAAGGCAGGACGGCAGTGAGGGTGGCAATGCTGTGACTCTCCTACAACAACCTTTGAACTCTTCCACTCTTCCATTTTGGTGGGGAAGCCCACCAAACAACATCTCATTGAGATGGACGTGTTCCCAGGGAATGTCTCAATTACAAGGAATCAACATTTCCCAGCTGAAATAAATGTTGTGCTGGAAAACGTTCTCTTTTTTTTTTCTTTCGAAAGGACTTTTGGCTTCAGATTTTTTTTTTTTTTTTTAGACTGTGGCTTTTCTGTTTTGTGGCACACAAGCAGACAAGTTAGAGAAAACATAAAATATTCTTGCTGAAAGTTTGCAATATCTTGTCAATTTGTTTATTAAGACCAGAACAATAGCACATAAGAACCCAAAAATCAGAGGGAGAGAACATAGGCTACTGCCTATAACAGAGAGGCACAACTCACTGGGTACCTGCTGACTGACTGTTGCTAAGTCCCAAGTTTGTTCTGCCTTACTGAGCTGCCTAGCATGCAAGCACGTACAGAAACGCTGCCCAACATGTAACGTCACAGTATTCAATTTTAACACAACTGCAAATACATCAGAGCATCAACATTTTCTGTTTTACAAGGTCTCTCCTTTTTTGGAACCCTTGCGAGACTTGAATCAAATTTCAGTGACTAATTATCATGTTTGTGGCATCATCATTAATGTGTGTTCTATGTAGTTAGGTTATTGTCTTCTTTAGGAAATTTGGGGAAACAGGAGCCCTGGGAAACCCTCCTCCCCTCATACACACTGCACATTTGCTGCCACCTGGTGCTGGCTGAGCAGGAGCATTGTGACATCAGAGAGGATCCACCACTCAGCACCCGTCCCTCCAGTTCATTTGCATACTTGCGGAGAATGAATAGCAACCTGGCTACCATGGCAAGAGCTACCTTTGATGACTGATTGCCCCCTTATTACCAGAGCATCATTACAGAAAGGAAGTTTGTAAAGAAACAGGGCCAGATGTGGATAGCCGCGATAGCCTCCTGCTGTGCTCATTTGAGTTTGTACTGTAGTAGGGTGCAGTGTTTCTTTACAAAGGGCAATTGTTTGCTACTTTCCTTAGGAAGGACTAGGTGAAAATAAGATGAAAAATTCCAGCTCTTTTTCTTGGATATTGTTTATCTGCTCCTTGCACATTCAGGGTTATAGCTTAGAACTTTAGCGGAAACTGAAGTTGCATAAAATGAGTTTTGTTTTAATACAGTTTAATTTAATTACTTTCAATTCTCTGATAAACACAGGATTGAGTGGTGAAAAAGGGACCTTCACAAAGATAAGAATGGCAATAAAATATATATTGAAAAGAACAGATGAGTAAGAGCTTCATTGTTTAAACAGTACATAGAAAGAAAAAACTATTATATATTAAGAAGAAATAAGGAAAGTAACAAACCAAAAACCCCTTCATTTAACGTTACTTAAGTTTGCTTTTATTAATAAAATAAACCATAAAATAATTAGGAAAAGTCAGGATTTTCAAAAACGATTAAAAGGTTACGAAATGTTTACTCTTCAGCTGACAGCCATTGGTTCTTTGGCTAGACCGAAATAGCCCTGCCCCGTGAAATCCGATCTCCCTGTCCTGCTGGACCCCCCAGCCAGGAGAACCCAGTAGGGGCCTCCTAGCTGTTTCTCTGCCCGGCTGGGGACAGGACTTCCTCTCCGTGGGGATATCAGACGCACTTGCAGAGGCAATGCAGAAGTGAGTGTGCTGCATCAGCCCGGTGTTGGGCTCAGGGCTTTGGCCTTGGC
This sequence comes from Mauremys mutica, assembly GCF_020497125.1. NCBI lineage: Eukaryota > Metazoa > Chordata > Testudines > Geoemydidae > Mauremys > Mauremys mutica. The sequence continues at coordinate 3,559,462 of NC_059089.1, read as the reverse complement.
AGCTTCTGCTCCAGTAACATCTCTGGGTGCCCGGACTCAGAGCTTCTGGCCCCCTGTAGCTGCAGCCAGTGCTGGGGCACTGGGCTCAGGACTTTCATGCCCTTCCCAACTCCTGACGGCACTCTGGGTACCTGGGCTCAGGGCTTCTGCCTGGCATCTGAAGTGAGAGCTCTGGGCTTCCCTTGCAGTTCCTTCTGGGGCTCAGGGGTCCATTTCTCTGAATGCCCCGAAAATGGTAGGAGCCGAGCTGTTCCCAAGTAATAGGTAGGAGCTGAGGTGCTACAACATGAAACCTCTCTGAGGCTCTTATCTGCTCCACAGGGACATCTGTCTTCTCACTCAATTAGCAGTGGGAAAGGGGAAAACCCCAAGGAGGCTCCTCCTCGCGCTCACAGGCTGTCGGGGGCAGAGAATTCACCCCAAGGCCACGCTTGTGAGTCTGTATCATAACACGCATGCACAACAGCACTGCACAAAGTTTATAAACGTCACCTTAACTCTGATGGTTCCTAACGTTTAAAGGCCCCCAGGGGTGCAACTTGGAGCTGGGGTACCGCTGAGCTCTCTGTCTCCCCAGCCTGGGCTCCCTCTCACACTGCTGCTGGGAGAAGATGCAGCTCGCTCCCGTCCCTGCACTCACACAAACCTTTGCACAGGCAGGGACACACCCAGCTGCAGGGACCAGGAAGCTTCTCCCCAGCTCCCCAGCCTAGGTCCCCAGTGCTGCAGCGTCTTGCCCTGGCCAAAAGCCTGACGGGATCACTTTATTACCCAGTCTGCTCCTCCCTCCAAGTGGAGAGGATCATGCACCAGTCTCTGGTTCTGAGCAGGTGCCCCAACCACATCTAGCAAAACGAAGAGTTTTAGGGGGAAATAGAACACACATTGATTAACTATGCAAAGATAGGCTTGAAGGGATTGTAAGCAATGAGCGCACAGCTCAATGCAGGTTACCCAAGAACTGAACCAAAAGAACCCTCTGCTTTGGCCTCAGCGGCAGATCTGGGGCGGTGAGAGCTGAAGTCCAGACTCACTTTCCTGCTCAGCTGCAGCTCTTTCCCCCAGGTCTCTCCCCTCGCCGGCAGGCTCCGGCTCAGCGGCTGGCTCCAGCCACCGCAAAGAGTCCGAACCCTCCCTGCCCCCAAGAGCTGGGCACAAAGGGGGCTAATGCAGATCTCTCCCCCATACAGGCCCGGCTGGGGCAGCAGCAGCAGCAGCCCAGGCACGCACCGGCCCCCCAGCAGCCCCCACACTCCCGCCGGCCTCACAGCTCCTCCCCACCCTCCCAGGGTCTCATGGGCTCATAGACTCATAGACTCGAAGGTCAGAAGGGACCATAATGATCATCTAGTCCCACCTCCTTCACAACGCAAGCTACACAATCTCACCCATCCACTTCTATAGCAAACGCCTAACCTATGTCTGACTTACTGAACTCCTCAAATTGTGCTTTGAAGACCTTAAGCTGCAGAGAATCCTCTAGCAAGTGACCAGTGCCCCATGCTGCAGAGGAAGGCGAGAAACCTCCAGGGCCTCTGCCAATCTGCCCTGGAGGAAAATTCCTTCCCGACCCCAAAGAAGCTGATCACTTAAACCCTTAGCATGTGCGCAAGACTCACCAGCCAACACCCACGAGAGAATTCTCTGCAGTAACTCACATCCCAACCCATCTAACATCCCATCCAGACCACTGGGCATACTTACCTGCTGAGAATCAAAGATCAATTGCCAAATTCATTGCCAAAATTAGGCTAGCCCATCAGACCATCCCCTCCATAAACGTATTAAGCGTAGTCTTGAAGCCAGATATGTCTTTTGCCCCCAATACTCCCCTTGGAAGGCAAGTCTAAACTCCCTAGTGTCCACTTGATAGCCACTGATTCTTCTTCTTCTGCACAGCATCGCTCGTGGAGAACAAGGACCTGCAAATCTACAGTCGTACTCTATCTTTGTTTCAAGAATGAAAACAAACTAGCGCCTCAGAGGACCGGAACGGATTTCAGCTGATGGACAGCTTTCCTCAGTGTTTGTACATTTTAACAGGAATATATTGAATGATTAAATTCATTTCACGTCCCCGTTCAGCGGAACTCCTGAACATACAGGAGATGGATATGAAAATATAGATCAATTAAAAAAAAGGACATGTAAGAGAGCAGCTGGACTTGAACCAGAAACCTCTCGATCTGCCCTCAAATGCACCACTACTGAGTTCCCTGAGGCAGCTGAGTATTGGAGCCAGTGATCTTGAAGAGTACGAAGGGGACACTTATTTCAAAGAGCTTCTCTTCCATTCCCAGACATGAGTGGTTTTAAAAATGGAGTTTCATTACATTTTCTATGTGCATGTAAACACCACAGCTTGCACAATCCCCACAACTGCTCAGTCTCACCAGAGCACAATAACTTTGGAGGCCCCACACCCAGCTACCCAGCTCTGCGGCCTTTAACCTCTTCAGCAGTTCTCCAATGCCTTAAAGCCACAGGGCACAGCATGGAATTTGACCCCATTAATCCTAAATCAATTTGGATGAAAAATCTTTGCAAAAATATTTTGTTTTCCAAACCATAAGCATCTCCCGTTTGTGGCGTCCCCTTAAACTGTCTCTTCGCACACAAAGAGGAGACACTTCAATTTGGAAACGAGATAAGATGCTTCAGTCAGGGTAAGCAGTTGCTCCCCTTCATGATTGAAAGATCATAAAATGCCAGTAAAACTGACTTTCAGCCCTTACACAGCAGACCCCACTGACGGCATCTCCCCGGGGCCGGGTGGAGCCAGCTCACCCTATCAAACCTTCCCATACCCGGGGGAACGGAAAGTGCGAGGCTGCAGCGCCACCTAGCGGCCACAGGACAAATCTCCGGCTGATGCGCCTGTGGGCACTGGGAGTTCGCTTAACATGGATAGCGGCCTAATGCAAGGTTGGCAAAACGGGGGTCTGCTGCACTACATCATCATCTGCAATGACTCAACCCGATAGGACACCTCCTGTGCTACGCTGCTACTTGTGACCCTCTCAAACAGGTCCCCACAGCTCCCCAGCCTCCCCCCACCAGGAGGCAGCTAGGAGAGGCTTGTTACACTGCTCTACAGCCAAAATGCTTCTGAAATAAATGGAGTCCAACTTTACTAATTCTGGGTCACTGAGAACGAAAATGATGCTTAAAATTCTTGATTGGCTCTAGTTTTCAAGATATGCTATTGAGTCAGTATTTATGACCCTTGACTTGGGAATGGCGGAGGATAAGTGAGTTATAAAGGGACGGGATCTCAATTTAAACCAGTAATGACTAAAATACATCTTTGACTGGATCTATGAATAAATCTATGAATGGCTTTGGACAGTACTTGCTTTTTAGGCAAAACAATGAAGGATACAGTCTGAAGCTGGTATTGCCTCATACATGATATGAATTGCATCATGTTATTCCTAGAAGACATGAATGATGCAATCATAACGAAGCTGAACCAATTGCCCTATATCAGCTCTAGAAATCATACAGTGTCTTGCTCTCTTATTTGTCAGTGTTTGATTTTGCAAAGGGACCCATTTCTCTTTAGCCAAAGTGAGCAGAGATGCCTCGTACTTGTGTGAACAGTGCAGATAACTTGTGCTATGTTTGTGGTGAAGTGACTTTTGCATCACAAAAGTGCAGTATAAACACTATGGTTAAGAAAGCCTATCACTTTTCTTTTGGCTGCAAAATTGGAGATCAGGTGTGTGTTGGAAGCAATGAGTGTGGCAATCTCAGTGAACAGACGGATGGTGACGGTGGTCAGAGAGAGACAACGGAAGATTAAAGGGGCAAGGATGGGCATAATGATGATGATTGTGTTGTATTTCATTCCTTAGATCTGTTGCCAGCGCCCGACTCTTTAGCCTTGTAGTTTACCAAGAGTAAAACTAAATATCTGTTGAGATACAAGGGAGAGTCTGTGTCCATTCCTGCTAGCTGCACAGGGGTTTGACGTTGCTGCTTTCAATCCTCCGGCTCTGCCGAGACAAGGAACAATTCAGGCGGTCACTGAACTGAAGGAGGGAGATGATTTTCTGACAGGGAGGGACGGCTCCTCTTAAAGGTGTTTGGCAGGCAGCCTCCTTCCCAGGTCTGTCCCGACAACACCCAGTTGAAAAGGGACTCTCCCCAGCCCTCCTCAGCCTGGTGAAAACGAGCGAGTGAGTGAGCGTGGGGGAGAGCGAGCAACGGAGGGAGATGGATTGAGCGGGCCGGGACCTCGGTGAAGGGGCAGGATGAGGGTGTTCAGTTATGTTGGGTCAGAAAGTTGGCAACCCCAGATCCAGGGAAACCACTCAAACACCCAACGAGTCTGGCCAGGACATCAGCTTTGAGTGGAGGGGTGGGTGTGGCAGTGACATCACAAAGGCCTTTTGCAGGAACTCGGCCTATTGGGCAAAGGTGGCGGGGAGGGGGTGACCTCACAGAGAGACCCCGACATCAGCCGGGCAGGACAGAGGTGCAGGGCCAGGCCAGTCTCTGAGACCTCCCGGCTTTGCTGCTGCAAGTCTCCTTCGCGAGGTCTCTCCTCGAGGGCTGAGAGAGAATTAGGATTCAGAGTTGTGAGCATGAGGAGGAACCTCTGTGGAGTTTTCTCCTTTCCTACCACGGATTGTGCCGATAACAAACTTCCCTTTGAGAAGGTAAGAGGCTCAGAGAGCTTTGGAACCTGTTCCGTCTGATCCACCTGGCGCAGGCAGCATTCTAGGCCCAGAAAACACTGGCTTCAGGTGGCAGAATTTGATTTCCTCCCTAGGTTTTGATGATTGGAATCCCTGGGGACATTGGGGTGTATCCTTTTTGGTTTATCTTTTCCTCTTTCCTCCCTCCTTTCTCCTCTTCTCTTGCTTCTTTTTTCCCTTTCCCAGCTTCCCTCCCTCTACCTAGGAGGGACAGATCTGGAGTGCGGGCAGGGGAGGGGTATTGCTCTCATTGCGGGAGGTCCTCACCAAGAGGTGGGTCTGGGTCTGAGAATGATCCCCTGTGATGGTGTCCTGGGCCGTCCTTTGGGACATCTGGTGTGACCCCTCAGCCTCCTGCCCCTCAGAGTCTCAGTGCTGATTGGCTGAGCAGGGGGCTATCGACACCAAGGAGACTCAGGTCAGTTTGGTCTCTTTTCAAATCAGGCAAATAAGTCACAACCAATCCAATGTATGGAATTAATCTTGCTGCTTCTCTCCATTAATTGTCTCTTGGCAGGTCATGATTTTCAATAATGTCCTAGGTCTTCTAAAATACCTGCTGAATAATTACTATGAACCACTGTTGGTCTCTAGCTCACTTGAGGGCACTTTATTCTGATCACTCAATGTGTGAAATTCAAGATGTGAGAGAGAGGCTGAAAGTCAGGAGCAGTGTTTCCTCTAATTTGTTATGTCCATGTGTGGAATGAATTTTGTTTTGGGCACAAATATGGAGGTGAGGTGTGACACATCACCTGCATATTCCGCTCCTTACAAAAGTCATTCTGCACATGGATGGTGTGTGGCAGGGGTGAGGCTGAAAGGTTTGGAGTGTGGGAGAGGCTCGGGGGGGTGAGGGGGGGTTGGGGCGCAGTGATGTGAGGGCTCCGGCTGGGGGTGCAGGCTCTGGAGTGGGGCTAGCGATGAGGGTCTCAGCATTGGAGCAGAGGGTAGGGGCGCAGGGGGTGAGGGCTCTGGGGTGGGGCTGGGAATGAGGAGATTGGGGAGCAGGTTGCCCCAGGGAGAAAGAACTGCCCCCTCAGCCCTCTCTCCCCACAGAAGCTCAGGGCTAGATGAGAGGGCACCTGTCTCCAAGCCGCAGCAGCGCCGGTGGGGCTGGGTTGGGACTGAGGGAGGCGACAAGATTTATTTTTCCAAAGTCAAAAGGAGGAAGGGATGGAGTTATGCTTCAGTTTTTACCTCATAAACTTAATCCTGTCTAACCTACAGGACACTATGGGAATAAGACACTATGTCATGTGGTGACATCACAAGAGCAGAGGGTGAGAACTACAGCAACTGCGAGGGTGGGGGATTTAGAGTCGGATTGTTTCAAATGCTGCATTTGTCGGCTGACATTTAACAGCAACGCTTAGCTAACACAATGGAGAAAGGAATTCTCTGCTAAAGATTCAACTTGCCACTTTGGCCAACTCTGTCCCTTCCCTGACCGGAGTGTGCTCAGAACAGCCCCACTTCCCCCCGCACACACACACACACACAAGCCCACAGCTGGGCACCCAGCACAAAGCCAGGGAAGTGGTTGCTTGGCTTGTTTTACTTTTTGCTTTGCAGAAGGTTTTTTCAAAAGCATTTTCTGCTCCTGTTCCCCATGGTGAGGAAGCAGATGGTTGTGGGGAAGGGAACCTGAGAGCGGTGGAGCCGGGGCACAGGGGGGGGGAGCTGGGGGAGGCTGAAGAGGGCAACGGGAGGCTGGAGGTGATTGGGGCGATGGGGGGAAGGGAACAGTTTGGAGGAGGCTGAAGGGGGAGATGGGGGAACGGGACATTTGGGGGGGCTAAAGGGGGCAATTGGGGCAGTTGTGGGAGGCTGAAGAGGGTGATGGAGGAAGTTGGGGGAGGCTGAAGGGGGCAATGGGTTGAAAGAGGCCGGGGCAGAGAGGCAGTTGGGGGGCTGCTCGTCCCCACGGGAGGGGAGGAGGAAGAGGAGCTGCCCTTCTTTCTGAAGCTGTTTCCTGTTAGAATTGTAACTTCACTGTTCCTGAGCAGGGTCCTGTGATGAAAAGGAAACTAGAGAGATTCGTGGTCCTGCTTTCAGCAGGCGCTTATTCTGGATGAGCTCCTGAGGTCTCTTCCAACCCTAATTGTCTATGATTCTGTGTTTCTGTGGAGGACAGGTCCATCAATGGCTGTTGGCCAGGGTGGGCAGGGATGGTGCCCCTAACCTCTGTCTGTCAGAAGCTGGGAATTGGGCGACAGGGGATGGCTCCCTGGATGATTCCTGTCTGTTCATTCCCTTTGGGGCACCTGGCACCGGCCGCTATCGGCCGACAGGACACTGGGCTAGATGGAGCTTTGGTTTGACCCAGTCTGGCCGGTCTTCTCTTCTAATGCTCTTTTCACATGCTCAGTAACAGCTGCAAGCTGCTGGCCTTACGCGCCATCAGAATCTGCTCCCTGCAATCAAAGGCCGGAAAATCCCCCTGAAGGGGGGAAATCGGAGGGGCGGGATGGGCAGAGGGACAAAACTGGGACAGGATCAGGGGTTCAGACGGGGGCTGCCCTGCCAGGTAGGTGCAGAAGGGAAAACCCCCAGCTAGAGGGAGGCAGAGGGGATAGAAGTTCCCACAGATGGGGTGAGCCGGCAGCAGCAGTTCCAAACTAGGGTGTGGTGGATGGTAGAAGGACTCGTGTTCCTCGCAGGATGGTCCATCTCAGCCCCCCCTCCCCAGGGCAGTGGTGTTAAAGGCCCCGAGTGGCCCAGTGCCCAGGCTCCACTGCTCTGCTCTAGCTGAAATGGTGACTGAGCTGCCAAGGGAGATGTGATTCAGGGAAATAGTTTAAACCTCCCTCCCCCCATCCCCTCATCATAAAGCAAACTGATACTTTTTGACGTGTTTACGCCGTTTCAAAGAATTCCTGGCCAGTTTCCGTCTCGGTAACATGTCTGCTTGGAGCCTCAGAGTAGCTCAAGATTTGTCTTATCTGCTGCTCTGATTGCCTGAATTAGTCTCCCTGTCCTGAGCTCCCTGGAGTGCTGCACCTTTTCATTGTTTATTTCTAGCAATGGTATTTGGATGACAGTGTCCAGTAGTTCAGGCACCCAGCTGAGAGGCAGGAATTAGGACACACCGGGGAGCTGATCCCCCTGCCCCACTCGCTCTCATTAGTTAGCCCCAATGAACCCCCTTCAAAGGGAGAGCTGGACAGAGCCCCACCACGGCACAGTGCTTTGTGCAGTGACCTGAAACATGGGGGACTCTGGTTCATATCCTTTCTCCCTTGTGGACAGTGGCGGGGGGCAGGGGAGCGGGGGTGATGCTGGCAGCCCCAGCTCATGCCTGTGGCCTCAGGCCTCCCTGAGGCACAGATCTAGCCCAAAGGCAGACTTGCCTAGGTGGCAGGATAGCCCCGAGTGCCCAAAGGACTGTCTGTGACTCCCTGCTCAGGCTGTTCGTGTGCCTGGGGAGTTCGCTCTCGGGGGGTGGAAGCTCCCAGTCCCCATGGGGGGTGCCCTGGTGTGTAACAGTCTGCCCTGAGCTTGGTACTCACGTCCCTGAGCTACTCTCTGCAGCTGGACAGAGGGAATTGAACCTGGCTCTCCCACATGGCAGGTGGGTGCTGGGAGCACAGGACCTATCTGTGAGAGAGGGGCAGGGCTAGGACACCTCCCCGTTGTCAGTGTCTTCCTGGGCGGGCTTGGTTGGCTCCCTGCCTGGGGAGCTGGTGGTTGTGAGTTGTGTTGTAAGGTGCCTGTGTCGCCCGTGCATCGTACAGGGAGTTTAGGCCCCTAACTCCGCTTTGTGGATCACTGGGTTGTTCCTAGTGTAACCCCCAAAGAGATTACATAGATTCCTGGAGCTCTGTCTGCTGGCAGCTCAGGGAGGAGCAGCCAAGGCAAACTCAGAGGCTGCCCAGCAACCAATAGGGAGTGGAGATGCCCCTCCCAGGGAGTGGAGGAGAGGGAGAAGCCATTTTGAGGAGAGGCTGGAGCCAGCCAGGAAAAAGGCCAAACTGGCTGTGTGGGGAGCTGGTGAGTCCCAGGCCTGCAAGCAGGGTTCCCCCTGAGAACTGGCCTCTAGGGATCTGACAACAGATTCCCCAGCTGGGTTTTCCTTCCTCACGGATGATTCCCAATTGTTATGTTTGCTGAGAAATTTCCCCAGCCAGGCTGGGTTCGCCTCTAGCTCTCCTGGTGAGACCAGTCCCCACATGGTCAGCGCTGCTAGTCCAGGGCTGATTCCTGCCTGAGGAGGATCCCTGCCAGCGGACAGCAGCCCCTGAAATCGTCCAGCGTCATCCTCAACCCTGAAGATCATTTGTGGAGTTCGTGGGTGCCTTGTCTTTAGTTAGTTAGTCAGGGTATTTGTTTTGGGGACCCTCTACTCCCTGAACTGTGTCCTCAAGCCAGGGAGTGAGGGTTTGAGGATTTTATAATTTACCGCTTATTACACCTGTGGAGGGATTCACCACCTCCTCCCACTTGTGGGTCTTTTGGGCTGTACTGAACTCAGTCAGCCACACTGCTACACCTCTGCAGAGAATTGTATAGGTCATCCAGGGCCCCAGCAAAGTACGCGTACCAACAGGACACCAGTTTTGCATTTGTTACATCCAGACACGGGTATTTTAAGTGTGGGCACCGGTGACCCTAAACATAGTGTTTCCCCTGTTATGTTGTATTTGTTGCCTGTTTAATATAATTGTTGTGTTGAATATATTTTTATGTGTTGTGCTATTTCTTGGAAGTCTCCAACTATCTGGCAAATAAGTGGGGATTCCTCTGTAGTTAGAATTTTCCGCCCAAGCTGCCCTGGTGACTCTGCCAGGAAGGAGCGAGGGGGGTGGAGGCACCGCCAACTAATTTCATAACCAAAATAGATTCACCCTACTGAGTGGGTGGCGGGATCCAAAAGAACCCAGACCTGTCCATCAGAACCTGTAAGTAGATTGCCAGTAAAGGAGGTAATCAGGTGGAGAGGGAGAGGGGCGCTACACTGGGTTTTCTCGCTGCTGAAACCAGGTCCTGTGACGCTCAGCACTGCCCCCCCTCAGTCCCGTCACGGGGTGTAGCCAGTCCGGTCTCTGCAGAGCCCAGCTGAGCAATGCCTGATTGACATGGGTGTGCACAGGAGAAGAGACAGAGCACAGGCTGGAAAGTGACACATCACAGCAAAGCCCAAACGCTCCTCCTAGGGGCACGATATTCCCTGTGGGTGCTGGGGGGACACGCTGTGATGGGATCCGCTGTGTCCCCGAACCCTCTCCAGCCTGGGCTGTCTCCCACAATGCCCTGCTAGTGACCAGCAGCAACCCCTCCAGGCGCTGTTATCCCTCGGCACAACGGCATGTGGAGCGGCTTGATTGCATGGATGCTCCCGGAGCCACTCGTGAATCCCACAGTGAGGTGCCCGCCAGCTCCCCCCAGCTCCCAGCACTGCGCCTCAGGAATATGCTGTGTGTGTTAGTAATTGGTTCCCCACTTCCCCACTGGAAGGTGGAGCTACACCAGGAACGTGGGGTCTGTGGTGTCGCGGTTTGGGTGGGTTATTGGAAGAGCGGGGAGGACTAGTCTATGGCAGAAGCCTGCGATTTGCCTTGCCTGCCCGGCTTGCGCTTTTGGCTTCACTTTTGGTTTTCGATTTTTTTCCTCCACTGTCATCAGTTTATCCCTTCCCCACTGAACTGCCCAGTGCCTGGCTTGGAGGTGGAGGCAGGAGGAGAGAGACAAGAGTGAGATTTCAGCATCTCCAGTAGCCCCAACAAACACTGTGGGGTTTTAATTCATAGCTGTTGTCGGTCTGGGGGAGACCCTGGTGCACCAGCGGGGGAGGGTGTCTGATGGGGTTGGTGGTCTGGCTGGGGGCAGACATTGCATCCTCTTTCCCACTGCTAATTGAATGAGAAGACAGACGTCCCTGTGGAGCAGATAAGAGCCTCAGAGAGGTTTCATGTTGTTGTTTCATGTTGTTCTAGGTTTCCTTCCTATTGACTGCATCACCAAGTGGAATTCATGGCAAACCATTGCCATTATGCAGTAAAACATCTTTAAGACTTGGTCTTCGATGAATCAATGAACAGTCTCCACTCATGTGGATTGTGAACGATGTTGCAATGTCCTGGTGAAATCGCTCGCCCAAAACTGTGGAGCTGCAGTAGTGCTGGGGCAGTGATCCCCACCAGTGACCTGGGCCATCCTTTGAGCTCTCTGGTGAGACCCCTCAGCCTCCCCTCCTCAGTCTCTACCCTGATTGTCTGAGCAGGGCGTTAATGACAGGGAGGAGACTCAAGGCCTTTTTGTTCTCTTTTAAGACCAAGTAAATAAGTCATAACCAGTTATATGTTTCATGGATTGTGCTGCTTCTCTGCATTAATTGTCTCTGAGCAGTTCATGATTCTCTCTAACATTGCAGTTCTCCTAAAATACTGCCTGAATAATTACTGTGAACACTTGTTGGACTGGAGCTCATCTAAGAGCACTTTATTGAGGTCATTCAATGTATGAATTTCAAGATCCGATGGTTAATTTAAAAATCAGGTCTCTGGGGGTCCTATTCCCAATTCAGCCATTGACTGGCTTTGTGACCTAAGACAAGTCAATTCTCCATTCTCAGCCTGAGCGTCTCCCTCTTTCAAGTAGGGATGATAAATGATCCGCTCCTACCTACCTCAACACACTCACTCTTCTCCAACACACACACACTGTCTCTCCCCACACACAAACAGTCTCCACACTGCAGCTGAAAAGCAGCTGGCAATCTAGTAGGATGACCCTGGAACAATGGGATAGAGAAACCTGCATCACTGAAAGTGCAGCCACAAAGACACTGCAGGTTCAAATCAAGTCTCTGGAGTACATCCACAACTGGGATGGGCCATTCAGTCCTTTGTACAGAGCTTCAGTTTGTAGCCAAGTCCCTCCAGAGGTATGAAGCGGGACTGAAGACCAGATGGAGATGAGGCATCAGTCTTTTATAGTCTCTTGCCATGTGGTCTTTGCTTTCTTTGTCCCAAGGACACTCTCTCCAGCACGCGACATAGAAAAACCTTAGAGTTCTGTCCATAGGCAGGTCCCTGCACACCTTGCTGAGCCACAAGGCATATTTCCCTTCTCTCAATGGGTCAGTTGTATAGCTGATGGTCCTTAATGGGCCATCAAGCAGGCTAGGCAGAGCTGACACCAATTTGTTTGGCTGGGGTGTTCCCCAGAAGCATAGCACAAGTTTGAAATACAGGCAGCATAGAGCCAATATTCATAATGTCAACTACAAAAATGATACATATCTAGCGATAGCATAATTATAATCAGCCAATCATAACCTCTCCATAGACCCTTTATGTGACCACCTTTATACAATATTGGCTGCAAATATAGAACAGTGGTGGCAACGGTGATCTATACAGTTACAGATTATGTCAATAACGTCACAGGAGGTGACATGGTATCAAAGAGATACTGGAATATTGCCTCCAGTTTTGGTGTCCTCATTTGAAAAAGATGGTGTGAAATTGGAGTTGAGGCAGCAAAGAGCCACCAAATGTTCTGAGGGCTGGAGAAAAATGCCTTCTAGTGAGCTAGTGAAAGAGCTCAACCTGTTTAGCTTCTCAAAAGAAGATTGAAAGGTGACTTCATTGAAACGTTGAAGTGCCTTAATGGAGAGAAAAGATTGGCTATTAAAGGGCTCTTTAATGTAGCAGAGAAAGGCATTAAAAAACCCAATGGCTGGAAGGTGAAAAGAGACAAATTCATATTACAATTAAGGCACAAATATTCAACAGTGAGGATGATTCACCACAGGAACAAGCTACCAAGGAAATTGGTGCATTCTCCATCTCGTGACGTCATTTCATGAAGACTAGATGCCTTTCTGGAATGTGTTTACCCCATAAGTAGCTCTTGTGTCATACAGGAGGCCTGTGATATGCAGGGGTCAGATTAGATGCTCTAATGGTCTCTCCTGGCCATAAAGTCAACTAATTTCTGAAAAACTAAGTGTGGCATTGGGAGCAGCGTCTGATGTTTTACTGTCTAGCTAGCTTGCTTCCTAGAATGAGCGCTCCTTGAGTGGGGTGATCCACAGGGAGTAGCTCAAACCTCCAAAGTGCCTGGCCAGAGGCAGGACATTAGCACAGCAAGGGAGGGGTGTGGCAGTGACATCACAAAGGCCTTTTGCAGGACCTCAGACTATTGGCCAAAGGTGGTGGGGAGGTGGTGACCTCACAGAGAGATGCTGACATCAGCCAGGCAGGACAGGGGCGAGGGGCCAGGGAAACCTCAGAGACCCCTGTGGCTTTGCTTCAGCAAGTCTCCTTCTCCAGGTCTCTCTCTGAGGACTGAGAGTATTCGGGTTCACGGACGTGAGCACCAGGAGGAACCTCTTTTGCGTTTTCTCCTTCCTTTTAGTGATTTTACTTGATAACAGCCGACCCTGTTTAGAGGGTTAGAGCCTCCTCCTGGTTTGAAACTGTTCGGTCTGATCATTCTGGTGACAGTTGAATTAATGGAAAACATGATCTTAAGGAGGCAGAATTTTATTCCACACCTGGGATTTTGTCCCTTAGAATCACTGGGGACATTAGGGTTTGTCCTTTTTGTTTCATCTTTTCCTCCATCCCCCCTCCTTTCTCTTCCTCTCTTGCTTCTTTTCTCCTTTCTCCTGTTCCCCTCCCAACACCAGGAGAGGGTGTGTGTGTGTGTGTGTGTGTGTGTGTGTGTGTGTGTGTGTGGCGGGGGAGTGCTCGGCAGCTCTCACTGTGGGAGGTCCACCCAAAACTGTGGAGCTGCAGTAGTGCTGGGGCAGTGATCCCCGCCAGTGACCTGGGCCATCCTTTTAGCTCTCTGGTGAGACCCCTCAGCCTCCCCTCCTCAGTCTCTACCCTGATTGGCTGAGCAGGGGGTTATTGACAGGGAGGAGACTCAGGTCCTTGTTGTTCTCTTTTAAGACCAAGTAAATAAGTCATAACCAGTTATATGTTTGACAAATTTTGCTGCTTCTCTGCATTAGTGGTCTCTGAGCAGTTCATGATTCTCTCTAACATTGCAGTTCTCAAATACTGGCTGAATAATTACTGTGCACACTTGTTGGACTGGAGCTCATCTAAGAGCACTTTATTGAGGTCATTCAATGTATGAAATTCAAGATCCGACGGTTAATTTGAAAATCAGGGCTCTGGGGGTCCTATTCCCAATTCAGCCATTGACTGGCTTTGTGACCTAAGACAAGTCAATTCTCCTTTCTCAGCCTGAGCGTCTCCCTCTTTCAAGTAGGGATAATAATGATCTGCTCCTACCTACCTCAACACACTCACTCTTCCACAACACACACACACACTGTCTCTCCACACACACAAACAGTCTCCACACTGCAGCTGAAAAGCAGCTGGCAATCTAGTAGGATGACCCTGGAACAATGGGATAGAGAAACCTGCATCACTGAAAGTGCAGCCACAAAGACACCACACACCAGCTTCCCCTAGCTGGCAAGAATCAAACCTCCACAGAACGATCCCTATGGTATCGTAGGCCAGCTTCCTAAGGCCTCAGCCTCAACCACTTAACACAGGGGCCTTTCTACACTCTGGTTCTGTTCTAACGGAAGGATCATTTCCAAGTGTTCGCTCAGACCAGCTTGCCCAGCACCCTCACTGCTGTGCATCTCTGTATGTGTGGCCATGGCTGAACAGCAAGAATTCCTGCCCATTTCCCTTCTGGCTGGAGCATGGTTAGAGTGAGTTTGTGGTTAATGATGTTGCTGTAGATTGTTGGCTTCCTGCCTTGGCAATTCAGACAGTTCCTTTTCCCAACATATCTCCAGCACATCAGTCCCTGGCTGGGTCTCCTGGGCAGTAGAAAACATAAGAACATAAGAAAGGCCGTACCGGGTCAGACGAAAGGTCCATCTAGCCCAGTATCTGTCTATCAACAATGGCCAATGCCAGGTGCCCCAGAGGGAGTGAACCTAACAGGCAATGATCAAGTGATCTTCCTCCTGCCATCCATCTCCATCCTCTGACAAACAGAGGCTAGGGACACCATTCTTACCCATCCTGGCTAATAGCCATTTATGGACTTAGCCACCATGAATTTATCCAGTTCCCTTTTAAACATTGTTATAGTCCAAGCCTTCACAACCTCCTCAGGTAAGGAGTTCCACAAGTTGAATGTGCGCTGCATGAAGAAGAACTTCCTTTTATTTGTTTTAAACCTGCTGCCTATTAATTTCATTTGGTGACCTCTAGTTCTTGTATTATGGGAATAAGTAAATAACTTTTCCTTATCCACTTTCTCAATGTCACTCATGACTTTATATACCTCTGTCATATCCCCCCTTAGTCTCCTCTTTTCCAAGCTGAAGAGTCCTAGCCTCTTTAATCTTTCCTCGTATGGGACCCTCTCCAAACCCCTAATCATATTAGTTGCCCTTTTTTGAACCTTTTCTAGTGCTAGAATATCTTTTTTGAGGTGAGGAGACCACATCTGTACACAGTATTCGAGATGTGGGCATACCATGGATTTATATAAGGGCAATACTATATTCTCCGTCTTGTTCTCTATCCGCTTTTTAACGATTCCTAACATCCTGTTTGCTTTTTTGATCGCCTCTGCACACTGCGTGGACATCTTCAGAGAACTATCCACAATGACCCCAAGATCTTTTTCCTGACTCGTTGTAACTAAATTAGCCCCCATCATATTGTATGTATATTTGGGGTTATTTTTCCCAATGGGCATTACTTTACATTTATCCACATTAAATTTCATTTGCCATTTTGTTGCCCAATCACTTAGTTTTGTGAGAGCTTTTTGAAGTTCTTCACAATCTGCTTTGGTCTTAACTATCTTGAGTAGTTTAGTATCATCTGTAAACTTTGCCACCTCACTGTTTACCCCTTTCTCCAGATCATTTATGAATAAATTGAATAGGATTGGACCTAGGACTGACCCTTGGGGAACACCACTAGTTACCCCTCTCCATTCTGAGAATTTACCATTAATTCCTACCCTTTGTTCCCTGTCTTTTAACCAGTTCTCAATCCATGAAAGGACCTTCCCTTTTATCCCATGACAACTTAATTTACGTAAGAGCCTTTGGTGAGGGACCTTGTCAAAGGCTTTCTGGAAATCCAAGTACACTATGTCCACTATGTATGGGAAGGTTTGATAAGGTGAGCTGGCTCCACCCGGCTCTGGGGAGATGCCGTCAGTGGGGTCTGCTGTGTAAGGGCTGAACTATGGTTAAGAAAGCCTATCACTTTTCTTTTGGCTGCAAAATTGGAGATCAGGTGTGTGTTGGAAGCAATGAGTGTGGCAATCTCAGTGAACCGACGGAGGTGACGGTGGTCAGAGAGAGACAACGGAAGGTTAAAGGGGCAACGATGGGCATAACGATGATGATTGTGTTGTATTTCATTCCTTAGATCTGGTGCCAGCGCCCGTCCCTTTAGCCTTATAGTTTACCAAGAGTAAAACTAAATATCTGTTGAGATACAAGGGAGAGTCTGTGTCCATTCCTGCTAGCTGCACAGGGGTTTGACGTTGCTGCTTTCAATCCTCCGGCTCTGCCGAGACAAGGAACAATTCAGGCAGTCACTGAAGTGAAGGAGGGAGATGACTTTCTGACAGGGAGAGACGGCTCCTCTTAAAGGTGTTTGGCAGGCAGCCTCCTTCCCAGGTCTGTCCCGACAACACCCAGTTGAAAAGGGACTCTCCTCAGCCCTCCTCAGCCCGATGAAAACGAGCGAGTGAGTGAGCTTGGGGGAGAGCGAGCGACGGAGGGAGATGGATTGAGCGGGCCGGGACCTCGGTGAAGGGGCAGGATGAGGGTGTTCAGTTTTGTTGGGTCAGAAAGTTGGCAACCCCAGATCCAGGGGAAACCACTCAAACACCCATCAAGTCTGGCCAGGGGCAGGACATCAGCTTTGAGGGGAGGGGTGGGTGTGGCAGTGACATCACAAAGGCCTTTTGCAGGAACTCGGCCTATTGGGCAAAGGTGGTGGGGAGGGGGTGACCTCACAGAGAGACCCCGACATCAGCCGGGCAGGACAGAGGTGCAGGGCCAGGCCAGTCTCTGAGACCTCCCGGTTTTGATGCCGCAAGTCTCCTTCGCGAGGTCTCTCCTCGAGGGCTGAGAGAGAATTAGGATTCAGAGTTGTGAGCATGAGGAGGAACCTCTGTGGAGTTTTCTCCTTTCCTACCACGGATTGTGCCGAAAACAAACTTCCCTTTGAGAAGGTAACAGGCTCAGAGAGGTTTGGAACCTGTTCAGTCTGATCCACCTGGCGCAGGCAGCATTCTAGGCACAGACAGCACTGGCTTCAGGTGGCAGAATTTGATTTCCTACCTAGGGTTTGATGGTTGGAATCCCTGGGGACATTGGGGTTTGTCCTTTTTGCTTTCCCTTTTCCTCTTTCCTCCCTCCTTTCTCCTTTTCTCTTGCTTCTTTTTTCCCTTTTCCCAGCTTCCCTCCCTCTAACAAGGAGGGACGTGTCTTGAGTGCGGGCAGGGGAGGGGTATTGCTCTCATTGCAGAGGTCCTCACCAAGAGGTGGGGCTGGATCTGAGAGTGATCCCATCTGATGGTGACCTGGGCTGTCCTTTGGGACATCTGGTGAGACCTCTCAGCCTCCCGCCTCTCAGAGTCTCAGTGCTGATTGGCCGAGCAGGGGTCTATCGAGAGCGAGGAGACCCAGGTCCTTTTGGTCTTTTTACAAATCAGGCAAAGAAGTCACAACCAATCCAATGTACGGGATTAATCTTGCTGCTTCTCTCCATTAATTGTCTCTTAGCAGGTGATGATTTCCTCTAATGTTCTAGGTCTTTTAAACTCCTTGCTGAATAATTACTATAAACCACTGTTGGTCTGTAGCTCACTTGAGAGCACTTTATTCTGATCAGTCAACGTATGAAATTCAAGATATGAGAGAGAGGTTGAATGTCAGGAGCAGTGTTTCCTCTAATTTGTTATGTCCGTGTGCGGAATGAATTTTGTTGTGTGCACCAATACGGAGGTGAGGTGTGACACCTCACCTGTCTATTGGTGCTCATTCCAAACTTCATTCTGCACATGGATGGTGTGTGACGGGGTGAGGCTGAAGGGTTAGGAGTGTGGAGGGGGGCTCAGGAAGGGCAGAGGTTGGGGTGCCAGGGCTCCGGCTGGGGGTGCAGTCTCTGGGGTGGGGTTGGGGATGAGAGGCTCAGGGCTGGAGCAAAGGTTTGGGGTGCAGGGGTGTGAGGGCTCCGGCTAGGGATGCGGGCTCTGGGTTGGGGCTGGGAATAAGGGGTTTGGGGTGCAGGTTGCCCCAGGGAGAGAGAACTCCCCCGCAGCTCTCTCTCACCACAGCAGATCAGGGTCAGGTGAGAGGGCACCTGTCTCCTGGCCACAGCAGCGCTGGTGGGGCTGGGCTGGGTCGGGTTGGGGCAGGGGGAGGGAACAGGATTTATTTTTCCTAAGTCAAAAGGGGGAAGGGAAGGAGTTATGCTCAGTTTTTACCTTATAAACTTAAGTCCTGTCTAACCCACAGGACACTTTGGGAATAAGATACCATGTTTTGTGGTGACATCACAAGAGCAGAGGATGTTAGAACTACAGCAACAGAGATGGCAGGGAGGTTAGAATCAGATTGTTTCAAATGCTGACATTTAACAGCAACGCTTAGCTAACACAATGGGGAAAGGAATTCTCTGCTAAAGATTCAACCTGCCCCTTTGGCCAACTCCACCCCTTCTCTGACCGGAGTGTGCTCAGAACACCTCTCCTGCCAGCCTCCCCCCCCTCCACACAAGTCCACAGCTGGGCACCCAGCACAAAGCAAGGGAGGGGGTTGCTTGGCTTGTTTTACTTTTTACTTTTCAAAAGGCTTTTTAAAAAGCATTTTCTGCCCCTGTTCCCCATGGTGAGGAAGCAGATGGTTAGTTAAACAAAAGTTAAAAGGTAGAGTGACTAAAATGAAATCCCTGCAAGTTGCATGGGCCCTTTTTAAAGACACCATAATAGAGGCCCAACTTCAATGTATACCTCATATTAAGAAACACAGTAAAAGAACTAAAAAAGAGCCACCGTGGCTTAACAACCATGTAAAAGAAGCAGTGAGAGATAAAAAGACTTCCTTTAAAAGTGGAAGTCAAATCCTAGTGAGGCAAATAGAAAGGAGCATAAACACTGCCAACTTAAGTGCAAGAGTGTAATAAGAAAAGCCAAAGAGGAGTTTGAAGAACTCGCTAGCCAAAAACTCCAAAGGTAATAACAAAATGTTTTTTAAGTACATCAGAAGCAGGAAGCCTGCTAAACAACCAGTGGGGCCCCTTGACGATCAAAATACAAAAGGAGCGCTTAAAGACGATAAAGTAATTGCGGAGAAACTAAATGAATTCTTTGCTTCAGTCTTCACGGCTGAGGATGTTAGGGAGATTCCCAAACCTGAGCTGGCTTTTGTAGGTGACAAATCTGAGGAACTGTCACAGATTGAAGTGTCACTAGAGGAGGTTTTGGAATTAATTGATAAACTCAACATTAACAAGTCAGCGGGACCAGATGGCATTCACCCAAGAGTTCTGAAAGAACTCAAATGTGAAGTTGTGGAACTATTAACTAAGGTTTGTAACCTGTCCTTTAAATCGGCTTCGGTACCCAATGATTGGAAGTTAGCTAATGTAACGCCAATATTTAAAAAGGGCTCTAGAGGTGATCCCGGCAATTACAGACCGGTAAGTCTAACGTCGGTACGGGGCAAATTAGTTGAAACAATAGTTAAGAATAAAATTGTCAGACACATAGAAAAACATAAATTATTGAGCAGTAGTCAACATGGTTTCTGTAAAGGGAAATCGTGTCTTACTAATCTATTAGAGTTCTTTGAAGGGGTCAACAAACATGTGGACAAGGGGGATCCGGTGGCCACACATACAGAGATGCACAGCAGTGAGGGTGCTGGGCAAGCTGGTCTGAGCGAACACTTGGAAATGATCCTTCCGTTAGAACAGAACCAGAGTGTAGAAAGGCCCCTGTGTTAAGTGGTTGAGGCTGAGGCCTTAGGAAGCTGGCCTACGATACCACAGGAATCTTTCTGTGGAGGTTTGATTCTTGCCAGCTAGGGGAAGCTGGTGTGTGGTGTCTTTGTGGCTGCACTTTCAGTGATGCAG
This sequence comes from Mauremys mutica, assembly GCF_020497125.1. NCBI lineage: Eukaryota > Metazoa > Chordata > Testudines > Geoemydidae > Mauremys > Mauremys mutica. Next base: position 3,539,661 of record NC_059089.1, on the reverse strand, counting down.
GTTTCTCTATCCCATTGTTCCAGGGTCATCCTACTACATTGCCAGCTGCTTTTCAGCTGCAGTGTGGAGACTGTTTGTGTGTGGGGAGAGACAGTGTGTGTGTGTTGGGGAAGAGTGAGTGTGTTGAGGTAGGTAGGAGCGGATCATTATTATCCCTACTTGAAAGAGGGAGACGCTCAGGCTGAAAAAGGAGAATTGACTTGTCTTAGGTCACAAAGCCAGTCAATGGCTGAATTGGGAATAGGACCCCCAGAGACCCGATTTTTAATTTAACCATCGGATCTTGAAATTCATACATTGAATGACCTCAATAAAGTGCTCTTAGATGAGCTCCAGTCCAACAAGTGTGCACAGTAATTATTCAGGCAGTATTTTAGGAGAACTGCAATGTTAGAGAGAATCATGAACTGCTCAGAGACAATTAATGCAGAGAAGCAGCACAATCCATGAAACATATAACTGGTTATGACTTATTTACTTGGTCTTAAAAGAGAACAAAAAGGCCTTGAGTCTCCTCCCTGTCATTAACGCCCTGCTCAGACAATCAGGGTAGAGACTGAGGATGGAAGGCTGAGGGGTCTCACCAGAGAGCTCAAAGGATGGCCCAGGTCACTGGTGGGGATCACTGCCCCAGCACTACTGCAGCTCCACAGTTTTGGGCGAGCGATTTCACCAGGACATTGCAACATCGTTCACAATCCACATGAGTGGAGACTGTTCATTGATTCATCGAAGACCAAGTCTTAAAGATGTTTTACTGCATAATGGCAATGGTTTGCCATGAATTCCACTTGGTGATGCAGTCCATAGGAAGGAAACCTAGGACAACATGAAACAACAACATGAAACCTCTCTGAGGCTCTTATCTGCTCCACAGGGACGTCTGTCTTCTCATTCAATTAGCAGTGGGAAAGGGGATGCAATGTCTGCCCCCAGCCAGACCACCAACCCCATCAGACACCCTCCCCCGCTGGTGCACCAGGGTCTCCCCCAGACCGACAACAGCTATGAATTAAAACCCCACAGTGTTTGTTGGGGCTACTGGAGATGCTGAAATCTCACTCTTGTCTCTCTCCTCCTGCCTCCACCTCCAAGCCAGGCACTGGGCAGTTCAGTGGGGAAGGGATGAACTGATGACAGTGGAGGAAAAAAATCGAAAACCAAAAGTGAAGCCAAAAGCGCAAGCCGGGCAGGCAAGGCAAATCGCAGGCTTCTGCCATAGACTAGTCCTCCCCGCTCTTCCAATAACCCACCCAAACCGCGACACCACAGACCCCACGTTCCTGGTGTAGCTCCACCTTCCAGTGGGGAAGTGGGGAACCAATTACTAACACACACAGCATATTCCTGAGGCGCAGTGCTGGGAGCTGGGGGGATCTGGCGGGCACCTCACTGTGGGATTCACGAGTGGCTCCGGGAGCATCCATGCAATCAAGCCGCTCCACATGCCATTGTGCCGAGGGATAACAGCGCCTGGAGGGGTTGCTGCTGGTCACTAGCAGGGTATTGTGGGAGACAGCCCAGGCTGGAGAGGGTTCGGGGGCACAGCGGATCCCATCACAGCATGTCCCCCCAGCACCCACAGGGAATATCGTGCCCCTAGGAGGAGCGTTTGGGCTTTGCTGTGATGTGTCACTTTCCAGCCTGTGCTCTGTCTCTTCTCCTGTGCACACCCATGTCAATCAGGCATTGCTCAGCTGGGCTCTGCAGAGACCGGACTGGCTACACCCCGTGACGGGACTGAGGGGGGGCAGTGCTGAGCCTCAAAGGACCTGGTTTCAGCAGCGAGAAAATCCAGGAACAACCCAGTGATCCACAAAGCGGAGTTAGGGGCCTGAACTCCCTGTACGATGCACGGGCGACACAGGCACCTTACAACACAACTCACAACCACCAGCTCCCCAGGCAGGGAGCCAACCAAGCCCGCCCAGGGAGACACTGACAATGGGGAGGTGTCCTAGCCCTGCCCCTCTCTCACAGATAGGTCCTGTGCTCCCAGCACCCACCTGCCATGTGGGAGAGCCAGGTTCAATTCCCTCTGTCCAGCTGCAGAGAGTAGCTCAGGGACGTGAGTACCAAGCTCAGGGCAGACTGTTACACACCAGGGCACCCCCCATGGGGACTGGGAGCTTCCACCCCCCCCGAGAGCGAACTCCCTAGGCACACGAACAGCCTGAGCAGGGAGTCACAGACAGTCCCCTTGGGCACTCGGGGCTATCCTGTCACCTAGGCAAGTCTGCCTTTGGGCTAGATCTGTGCCTCAGGGAGGCCTGAGGCCACAGGCATGAGCTGGGGCTGCCAGCATCACCCCCGCTCCCCCGCCCCCTGCCCCTGTCCACAAGGGAGAAAGGATTTGAACCAGGGTCCCCCATGTTTCAGGTCAGTGCACAAAGCAATGTGCCGTGGTGGGGCTCTGTCCAGCTCCCCCTTTAAAGGGGGTTCATTGGGGCTAACTAATGAGCGCAAGTGGGGCAGGGGGATCAGCTCCCCGGTGTGTCCTAATTCCTGCCTCTCAGCTGGGTGCCTGAACTACTGGACACTGTCATCCAAATAGCATTGCTAGAAATAAACAATGAAAAGGTGCAGAACTCCAGGGAGCTCAGGACAGGGAGACTAATTCAGGCAATCAGAGCAGCAGATAAGACAAATCTTGAGCTACTCTGAGGCTCCAAGCAGACATGTTACCGAGACGGAAACTGGCCAGGAATTCTTTGAAACGGCGTAAACACGTCTAAAAGTATCAGTTTGCTTTATGATGAGGGGATGGGGGGAGGGAGGTTTAAACTATTTCCCTGAATCACATCTCCCTTGGCAGCTCAGTCACCATTTCAGCTAGAGCAGAGCGGTGGAGCCTGAGCACTGGGCCACTCGGGGCCTTTAACACCACTGCCCTGGGGAGGGGGGGCTGAGATGGACCATTCTGCGAGGAACACGAGTCCTTCTACCATCCACCACACCCTAGTTTGGAACTTCTGCTGCCGGCTCACCCCATCTGTGGGAACTTCTATCCCCTCTGCCTCCCTCTAGCTGGGGGTTTTCCATTCTGCACCTACCTGGCATGGCAGCCCCCGTCTGAACCCCTGATCCTGTCCCAGTTTTGTCCCTCTGCCCATCCCGCCCCTCCGATTTCCCCCCTTCAGGCGGATTTTCCGGCCTTTGATTGCAGGGAGCAGATTCTGATGGCGCGTAAGGCCAGCAGCTTGCAGCTGTTACTGAGCATGTGAAAAGAGCATTAGAAGAGAAGAACGGCCAGACTGGTTCAAACCAAAGCTCCATCTAGCCCAGTGTCCTGTCGGCCGATAGCGGCCGGTGCCAGGTGCCCCAGAGGGAATGAACAGACAGGAATCATCCAGGGAGCCATCCCCTGTCGCCCAATTCCCAGCTTCTGACAGACAGAGGTTAGGGGCACCATCCCTGCCCACCCTGGCCAACAGCCATTGATGGACCTGTCCTCCACAGAAACACAGAATCCTAGACAATGAGGGTTGGAAGAGACCTCAGGAGCTCATCCAGCCTAAGCCCCTGCTGAAAGCAGGACCATGAATCTCTCTAGTTTCCTTTTCATCACAGGACCCTGCTCAGGAACAGTGAAGTTGCAAGTTCTAACAGGAAACAGCTTCAGAAAGAAGGGCAGCTCCTCTTCCTCCTCCCCTCCCGTGGGGACGAGCAGCCCCCCAACTGCCTCCCTGCCCCGGCCTCCTTCAACCCATCGCCCCCTTCAGCCTCCCCCAACTTCCCCCATTGCTCCCTTTAGCCTCCCCCAACTTCCCCCATCACCCTCTTAGCCTCCCACAACTGCCCCAATTGCCCCCTTCAGCCTCCCCCAACTTCCCCCATTGCTCCCTTTAGCCCCCCAAATGTCCCGTTCCCCCATCTCCCCCTTCAGCCTCCTCCAAACTGTTCCCTTTCCCCCATCGCCCCAGTCACCTCCAGCCTCCCGTTGCCCTCTTCAGCCTCCCCCAACTCCTCCCCCCCCCCCTGTGCCCCGGCTCCACCGCTCTCAGGTTCCCTTCCCCACAACCATCTGCTTCCTCACCATGGGGAACAGGAGCAGAAAATGCTTTTGAAAAAACCTTCTGCAAAGCAAAAAGTAAAACAAGCCAAGCAACCACTTCCCTGGCTTTGTGCTGGGTGCCCAGCTGTGGGCTTGTGTGTGTGTGTGTGTGCGGGGGGAGGTGGGGCTGTTCTGAGCACACTCCGGTCAGGGAAGGGACAGAGTTGGCCAAAGGGGCAAGTTGAATCTTTAGCAGAGAATTCCTTTCTCCATTGTGTTAGCTAAGCGTTGCTGTTAAATGTCAGCCGACAAATGCAGCATTTGAAAGAATCCGACTCTAAATCCCCCACCCTCTCAGTTGCTGTAGTTCTCACCCTCTGCTCTTGTGATGTCACCACATGACATAGTGTCTTATTCCCATAGTGTCCTGTAGGTTAGACAGGAATAAGTTTATGAGGTAAAAACTGAAGCATAACTCCATCCCTTCCTCCTTTTGACTTTGGAAAAATAAATCCTGTCGCCTTCCTCAGTCCCAACCCAGCCCCACCGGCGCTGCTGCGGCTTGGAGACAGGTGCCCTCTCATCTGGCCCTGCGCTGCTGTGGGGAGAGAGGGCTGGAGGGGGGAGTTCTTTCTCCCTGGGGCAACCTGCTCCCCAATCTCCTCATTCCCAGCCCCACCCCAGAGCCCTCACCCCCTGCACCCCTACCCTCTGCTCCAATGCTGAGACCCTCATCCCTAGCCCCACTCCAGAGCCTGCACCCCCAGCCGGAGCCCTCACATCACTGCGCCCCAACCCCCCGCCCCCGAGCCTCTCCCACACTCCAAACCTTTCAGCCTCACCCCTGCCACACACCATCCATGTGCAGAATGAATTTTGTAAGGAGCGCAATATGCAGGTGATGTGTCACACCTCACCTCCATATTTGTGCCCAAAACAAAATTCATTCCACACATGGACATAACAAATTAGAGGAAACACTGCTCCTGACTTTCAGCCTCTCTCTCACATCTTGAATTTCACACATTGAGTGATCAGAATAAAGTGCCCTCAAGTGAGTTAGAGACCAACAGTGGTTCATAGTAATTATTCAGCAAGTATTTTAGAAGACCTAGGACATTATTGAAAATCATGACCTGCCAAGAGAAAATTAATGGAGAGAAGCAGCAAGATTAATTCCATACATTGGATTGGTTGTGACTTATTTGCCTGATTTGAAAAGAGACCAAACTGACCTGAGTCTCCTTGGTGTCGATAGCCCCCTGCTCAGCCAATCAGCACTGAGACTCTGAGGGGCAGGAGGCTGAGGGGTCTCACCAGATGTCCCAAAGGACAGGCCAGGACACCATCAGAGGGGATCACTCTCAAACCCAGACACACCTCTTGGTGAGGACCTCCCGCAATGAGAGCAATACCCCTCCCCTGCCCGCACTCCAGACCCGTCCCTCCTAGGTAGAGGGAGGGAAGCTGGAAAAGGGAAAAAAGAAGCAAGAGAAGAGGAGAAAGGAGGGAGGAAAGAGGAAAAGATAAACCAATGTCCCCAGGGATTCCAATCATCAAAACCTAGAGAGGAAATCAAATTCTGCCACCTGAAGCCAGTGTTTCCTGGGCCTAGAATGCTGCCTGCGCCAGGCGGATCATACGGAACAGGTTCCAAACCTCTCTGAGCCTCTTACCTTCTCAAAGGGAAGTTTGTTTTCGGCACAATCCGTGGTAGGAAAGGATAAAACTCCACAGAGGTTCCTCCTCATGCTCACAACTCTGAATCCTAATTCTCTCTCAGCCCTCGAAGAGAGACCTCGCGAAGGAGACTTGCGGCATCAAAGCCGGGAGGTCTCAGAGACTGGCCTGGCCCTGCACCTCTGTCCTGCCCGGCTGATGTCGGGGTCTCTCTGTGAGGTCACCCCCTCCCCACCACCTTTGCCCAATAGGCCGAGTTCCTGCAAAAGGCCTTTGTGATGTCACTGCCACACCCACCCCTCCCCTCAAAGCTGATGTCCTGCCCCTGGCCAGACTCGTTTGGTGTTTGAGTTGTTTCCCCTGGATCTGGGGTTGCCAACTTTCTGACCCAACAAAACTGAACACCCTCATCCTGCCCCTTCACAGAGATCCCAAAGGACAGCCCAGGTCACCATCAGACACAGACTGTCCCTTGTAGCTCAACAGATATTTAGTTTTACTCTTGGTAAACTACAAGGCTAAAGGGACGGGCGCTGGCACCAGATCTAAGGAATGAAATACAACACAATCATCATCGTTATGCCCATCGTTGCCCCTTTAACCTTCCGTTGTCTCTCTCTGACCACCGTCACCCTCCGTCGGTTCACTGAGATTGCCACACTCATTGCTTCCAACACACACCTGATCTCCAATTTTGCAGCCAAAAGAAAAGTGATAGGCTTTCTTAACCATAGTGTTTATACTGCCCTTTTGTGATGCGAAAGTCACTTCACCACAAACATAGCACAAGTTATCTGCACTGTTCACACAAGTACGAGGCATCTCTGCTCACTTTGGCTAAAGAGAAATGGGTCCCTTTGCAAAATCAAACACTGACAAATAAGAGAGCAAGACACTGTATGATTTCTAGAGCTGATATAGGGCAATTGGTTCAGCTTCGTTATGATTGCATCATCCATGACTTCTAGGAATAACGTGATGCAATTCATATCATGTATGAGGCATTACCAGCTTCAGATTGTATCCTTCATTGTTTTGCCTAAAAAGCAAGTACTGTCCAAAGCCATTCGTAGATTTATTCATAGATCCAGTCAAAGATGTATTTTAGTCATTACTGGTTTAAATTGAGATCCCGTCCCTTTATAACTCACTTATCCTCCGCCATTCCCAAGTCAAGGGTCATAAATACTGACTCAATAGCATATCTTGAAAACTAGAGCCAATCAAGAATTTTAAGCATCATTTTCGTTCTCAGTGACCCAGAATTAGTAAAGTTGGACTCCATTTATTTCAGAAGCATTTTGGCTGTAGAGCAATGTAACAAGCCTCTCCTAGCTGCCTCCTGGTGGGGGGAGGCTGGGGAGCTATGGGGACCTGTTTGAGAGGGTCACTAGTAGCAGCGTAGCACAGGAGGTGTCCTATCGGGTTGAGTCATTGCAGATGATGATGTAGTGCAGCAGACCCCCGTTTTGCCAACTTGCATTAGGCAGCTTTCCATGTTAAGCGAACTCCCAGTGCCCACAGGCGCATCAGCCGGCGATTTGTCCTGTGGCCGCTAGGTGGCGCTGCAGCCTCACACTTTCCCGTTCCCCCGGGTATGGGAAGGTTTGATAAGGTGAGCTGGCTCCACCCGGCCCCGGGGAGATGCCGTCAGTGGGGTCTGCTGTGTAAGGGCTGAAAGTCAATTTTACTGGCATTTTATGATCTTTCAATCATGAAGGGGAGCAACTGCTTACCCTGACTGAAGCATCTTATCTCGTTTCCAAATTGAAGTGTCTCCTCTTTGTGTGCGAAGAGACAGTTTAAGGGGACGCCACAAACGGGAGATGCTTTTGGTTTGGAAAACGAAATATTTTTGCAAAGATTTTTCATCCAAATTGATTTAGGATTAATGGGGTCAAATTCCATGCTGTGCCCTGTGGCTTTAAGGCATTGGAGAACTGCTGAAGAGGTTAAAGGCCGCAGAGCTGGGTAGCTGGGTGTGGGGCCTCCAAAGTTATTGTGCTCTGGTGAGACTGAGCAGTTGTGGGGATTGTGCAAGCTCTGGTGTTTACATGCACATAGAAAATGTAATGAAACTCCATTTTTAAAACCACTCATGTCTGGGAATGGAAGAGAAGCTCTTTGAAATAAGTGTCCCCTTCATACTCTTCAAGATCACTGGCTCCAACACTCAGCTGCTTCAGGGAACTCAGTGGTGGTGCATTTGAGGGCAGATCGAGAGGTTTCTGGTTCAAGTCCAGCTGCTCTCTTACATGTCCTTTTTTTTAATTGATCTATATTTTCATATCCATCTCCTGTATGTTCAGGAGTTCCGCTGAACGGGGACGTGAAATGAATTTAATCATTCAATATATTCCTGTTAAAATGTACAAATACTGAGCAAAGCTGTCCATCAGCTGAAATCCGTTCCGGTCCTCTGAGGCGCTAGTTTGTTTTCATTCTTGAAACAAAGATAGAGTACGACTGTAGATGTGCAGGTCCTTGTTCTCCACGAGCGATGCTGTGCAGAAGAAGAAGAACCAGTGGCTATCAAGTGGACACTAGGGAGTTTAGACTTGCCTTCCAAGGGGAGTATTGGGGGCAAAAGACATATCTGGCTTCAAGACTACGCTTAATACGTTTATGGAGGGGATTTTTTTAACAGCAGCCTGGCTCTAGAGCATTGGCCAATATGGACTATATTGTCTTCTTTGCTTCTCTGTCCTAATCTAAAGCCTTTCTAATGCTGTGTTTCAGTTGACTAATAAACCCTGCTATATTTTAACAGTCTGCCCAGTGTCACAGCAAAAACTTGCTGAGGTGCATTGAAGCATGAATGAGGAGCAGTCTCTGAACAGGAGTGTCGTTCAGCTGGACCTGCTGGCAGAGCTCACAGGCTGAAATAGGAGTGTTGAATCCAGAGGCTCAGTCTCAAGTCTTGAAGCTACATGGTCTCTCCTTGTGGAAGAGTGGGACCCCTTGGGGGTCCAGCGCACTCAAGGGGCACCTCCCAAGGACTGTTTAAAAGCCAGGGCATTGCACAGATCCTGTGCATCCATGACACTGCGCCAGAGGTTCAGCCTTATGGGAAAAAGAGATAAAACAAGAAAAGGATCTAAATGTGTATTTACCATTGCACCCTCATCAGTCCTCGTGGGAATCCCTCATCAGTTACAAAGTGTATTAAAACCTTCCCCTAAGGCTCAACTCTTGGTTATCAGGTCGTGTCAGTTTTGTTAGAGGGCTTTCCCTCCCCCCGCCCACTTCCCTGGTCCTTGTCACGCAGACAGCAAGCAGCAAAAGACCAGAAGTCCGAAGGGCAGATAGTGCAATGTTTATTGGGGTTATTTCCAAGCAAGCAGATTCCGAAGCCCTTCACACCAGTCGGGCTTATCACTGTACGCCCAGAGAGTCTGTTCCCCAGTGTCCCGTTCCCAGCTCTGAGTCCGCAGAGCGTTTAGCCTGCATTCCCCTTCCCAGCTCTGAGGCCACAGAGCCTTGTCTGTGTCCCTGTTCCCATTTCCCCCATTAATAAACCTGATTCCAATTTCCCTTCCCCCTCCTGTTTGACCCCAGTTTATATAGTCATATTCCCAGCTACACCTTAACCAATCATTTTACTGAAATGTAACTAACCAGTCCTAACGTATTGCAACATAATTACCTAACCAATTATATCCTACTATCCTAATTAACTTACACCCAGAAAAATTAATTATACCACTGGCAGAAACAATTACAGAACCAGAAAAGTGGTGGACATAAAGATAAAACAATACAGAAATGAGGGTACCACAACTGTTGATAAGTGATTTCTTGCCAGACAGGATGCTATCAAACTAAATTTTCTTTAAGCATCTTAAGATCTATTTCGTTATTGGGTGGTTCTACCCCTTCCACCATTCTGTGGTTGTTTTGTCTAGTTAGATTGTAAATCGTTTAGGGCATGGGCCATCTACTATTCTGGGTTTGTACTTTGCCTAGCACAATGGGGACCCACTGTTAGCTGGTCCTTAGGCACTAAGGTAATGCATATGATTTATAATAATAATAACTCTCCTGCCACTTTGAGCCAAGGAAGCTGGCCTTGGGACGTTACTGCTTAAAAATGAGCTGCGGTTAAAACCAGGGACTATTCTTTGTGACAAGTATCCCACAAATTCCACTGACCTCCCTTGTTTTCTTTGCCTGGCGTAGGGTTTCTAAATTCCAAACCTGATGTGATCTCGCAGCTGGAACGAGGGGAAGAGCCATGGGTCCCAGACTGCCAGGGCTCTGAGAAAGAAGTGCTCCCGAGAGCTGCCTGCACAGGTGAGGGATTGGTTAAACCAACTCAAAAACTCTCCATGAATACAGGAAACATTTGGGATGCCCTACAAAGACCTTGTGAGCTCTGCAAGTTCAGGATTGTTCCCTTCAGATGTGGAATCATTAGGCAGATGTCACTCATGGCTTCCCACCTACCCTAACTGACAACTGGCAGCAGGTCCCTCCCCAATCTCACTTTCCCATGAGTGTTGTGGTGAGATGCACACCCAGAACTGATCCCTTCCTCTCATCTGGGGAAGGATTTGAGGAAAATGAGCTCCTGATAGGTTTGATCTCTCCCACACGTATTTTGGTTTGTTCATCCCTTTTTCCCTTCTTGTCTCTGAGATTTCCTTTCTCTCCAGCGCAGGGAGTGACCTATGTCTGGATTCTATCTGTCTCCCATCAGGTGTTGGGATGGTGAGTGAGAATGAGGAGAATCCCCAGCAGGAAGATGCTGAGCAAGTAGAACCACATAGGACATTATCAGGAAGACCCAAAGAGAATGTTTCCGAGAGTTGTGCACTCCCAGAAAAAGCGAAAGCCTGTGAGTCTCAGCAGAGGCCAGAGGAAAACCTGAGTAGCCTCTCAGACCTTATTACACACGAGAGAATCAACTTGGAAGAGACACACTACACATGGCATGAGTGTGGGAAAAGCATCAATGGGAGTTCAGACCTTTTCACACATCAGGGAATCCACAGAGGAGAGAGACCCTACATGTGCTCTGAGTGTGGGAAAAGCTTCAGTCAGAGCTCCTACCTTATCACACATAGGAGAATCCATACGGGTGAGAAACCTTATGGATGCTCTGAGTGTGGGAAACGCTTCAGTTGGAGATATGCCCTTGTCGCGCATCAGAGAATCCACACAGGAGAGAAACCCTACATGTGCTCTGAGTGTGGGAAATGCTTCAGTCGGACGTCAGCCCTTATCACACCTCAGATAATCCACACAGGTGAGAAACCTTATGGATGCTCTGAGTGCGGGAAAAGCTTCAAACAGAGCCCTAGCCTGAGCAGACATCGTAGAATCCACACAGGAGAGAGACCCTACACATGCTCTGAGTGTGGGAAAACCTTCATTGACAGCTCAAACCTTGTCAGACATCGTAGAATCCACAGTGGAGAGAGACCCTACACATGCTCTGCATTTGGGAAAAGCTTCAATCAGAGGACGTTCCCTATTAGACATCAGACAATCCACATGGGAGAGAATGTGAGAAATGCCTTGATTAGGGCTGGCCAAAGCCTGAACGTCACAGTTTTACTGTTCCCCCATTTCAAAGCAATTGTTAGTCATCAAGTTCCCCCTTCGGGAACAAATTGTTTCATTCCCAGTTGCTTTGATGTTGCTTCAAGTTTTGCTGGAGAACACATATTTTTATTATCATTTTCCTCAGTTAAAATATATTGAACTATAACAAAGAGCAGAAACAGGGCAGGGATAGGGGAAAATGTCATTTCATCCACTGTAACAACAAAAGTAGTTAGGGTAAATCAGAGAGATTCCCTTATTCCCTGTATTGTCAGAGTGGGGAATGAACAACAATCTACAGCAATGCCATTAACACAAAACACACTCTCAGCCTGCTCCAGCCAGAAGGGAAATGGGCAGGAATTCTCACTGTTCAGCCCAGGACACACTTACACTGATGCGCAGCCGTGAGTGTGCTGGGGAAGCTGGTCTGAGCAAACAATTTGAAGTGACAATTCAGTGAGAACTGAATCATCATGCAGTGGAACAGCTGTACATCAAGTAGTTGTGGCCGAGTGGTTAAGGCGATGGACTAGAAATCCCTTGGGGTCACCTCGTGCAGGTTTAAATCCTGCCAACTACGCAAGCACTGTGCTATTGTTGTCATTATTGTAGTCTTAGTGCCTGAGCATCCACAGTGCAAATTGGAGCCAGATCTAGCTTCACTCTGTCTACACTTAAAATGCTGCTGTGGCACTGCTATAGCACTTTGGAGTAGACAGTGACTGGAGGGGTTTTCCCATCCCTGTAATAGCTGCATTGACAGAACAATTCTTCCTTTTCTTTAGCACTATCTAACCAGGGCATAGGTCACCTTAACTCTATGGGTTTGGGGGGAGGGGGGATTCACACCCTGAGAGACGTCGCTCTGTCAGTTCAGTGCCCAGCGTACACCAGCCCTTAGATCCCTCTTGGTATTTCAATGCAGGCACTGATCTGTGAGAGGAAAACATCAGCTCACAAACACACAGACTGAATTCCCCACATTTCATCTCGCTGCACTTTCCAGAAAGTCATGAAATTCAATTCATTCTTGCTAGGACAGAGAAAAAATAAGTGACACTAAGTTTTTGGCTTGGTTAAATAAAATTAAGTGTTTAATTAATATAGTAAAAACCTGTCCTGATGCCTCTAACTAACACCATTGCGTGAAATAGGAACAGAGACAAAGCTTGTCAGTGACGACTAATTTCACAAATGATCTTCCCAATATTAATTTCTACGCTGCCCCCATTGGAGGTCTGGGCATCTCCAGTGTCACTGCTCTGCGTTCACCTTCCCCTTAAAATTGTTCTCGGACATTCACCTTCCTCTGCAGCGTGGGGCACGGGTCACTTGCTGGTGGATTCCCTGCACAGTGAAGACTTTAAGCCACGATTTGAGGACTTCAATAACTCAGACGTAGGTTAGGGGTTTGTTACAGGAGTGGGTGGGTGAGATTCTGTTGCCTGCATTGTGCAGGAGGTCAGACTAGATGATCATAATGGTCCCTTCTGACCTTAAGTCAATGAATCTATTCCCAAATTTGGAAAATTGTGCAGTTCAGAATGTGAATAGTGACCCCGTCTCCTTCCTGCACCTGCTCTACCTTGCTCCACAGCAGCTTCTCCCCCTGCAGAGTCACTCCAGCACGGCAGTGCAGCCGCCCAGGGTTCAGCAGGGGCCCCGGCAAGGACAGTGGGTGCAGCTAACAGCCCGGTGTGCCTGGCAGTGAGTCAGCTGTAAAAAAGCAACCCCCCCTCCACAGAAGTACAGAGACCTGATTTCCCCAACTTTAACATCATGACCCCCTGTAGAATGCCACACGTGTCAGTTGTATTTTCACAGGGAGATGCAAAAATCAAGTGACATCAATTTTTAAGTTGAGTAAATAAAGTTGAGGAGATAGTTGTTAACCTCACAAAAATATATTAAAGATCCCTCAACATAACACCTGAAGGTGAAATATGAACAGAGACAAACCTTGTCAGCAAAGGCTCATTTCCCAAACGGTCCTCAAAATGTTACTAATTCCCACCCCTCCTCCACAGGAGCTCTGTGCACTGTAACTGTTCTGCAGGCAGCTTCCCATTCAATGCTGTTGTGGGACATTCCCAGACTTGGAAATGTACGAACGACAGAATTTGAAGAGCAAACCTGGCTCCCCGCACCAGGTGGGATTTGAGTGTTTTGTCCCTGTCACTTAGAGTTTGTCAATAGTACAGACACCAGGGGCAGGACTCCAGGCTCTGCTTGAGGGATCCTGGCACAGGGGCTGGGGTGGGAAAGGATTGTAGATTCTGACCTGTGCTCTAGAGAGAAGGTAATAATTGAAGGGAGTGTGTTTGTCTCCTCTCCTCCTCAGTGTCCCAGGGCTGGAATTCTACATTCCACAGGGCCAAATGAGGGAGTGATGCCACTTGGTTAATGGAAACCAGTGCTCCAGGTGAGGCTTGAACTCACAACCTAAGCATAGCTCCTCAGCACTGCTCTATAAGTACTGTGCACTAACTAATTGCACCATTGGAGAACATGATTTTCTGAGCCCCCCAGGTTGATAAAGGCAAGGAGTGACCCCAAAACTGAGCTGAGAGCGGATAGCAACAAGTGTTGGTACTTGGTGGGATGGATTCTTCTTAAGGGTTCCAGGCACCATTTCACCCTTTTGTTCTTCCCTGTGTAATAACAGAGCTGGTTAAGACTCAATGGAGAGTCTTGCTGCAGACCAACAGATCTGAAATCACTGAGAACCAGCTCTAAGCATTAGTCCTGCTTTGGGAGAGTGTCTCTCATGCAAGAAACTGCCCAGTCTGCGCTAGCAGTGAGGCTCCGTCACTAACAGCTGAAATCAGGGAGAGCTGTGTGAAGTGCAGGGCCCCAGGGGTGCCTGAACAGGGGGGAACAACACCCCAGGACTTTAAAAAATGGGAGGGCTCTGCCTTGCCACTTTGTAATGACCGTAAGGGCAAGTGAGGGTGGAGAGCAGTGAGCAGGAGGAAGGGGCAGCATAGGAGTCTATCCAGCTCTGAATCTTGTTTTCTCACAGTAGTCAATACCAGGTCTCCCAAAAGCCACTCCTTAAGGCAGCACTGGGAGTTGAACCCAGGATCTTCTGTTTACAAAACAGGCACTTTAACCAGCTAAGCCATGGTACCTGCTGTTATTTAAAGCATTGTGTCTGCCCACACCTGACTCTCTGCCAATCCCCACTGGGACCTGACAAGTGTTGCTCCTGTTTGGATTGTGTAAAGCAGAGGAGCAGCTGAAGTTTTGCTCCCAAGGTGTGTGTGTGTGATTCTTTGGACAGGTCTACACTACAAAATTTGGTTGGTGTAATTACATTACTTAGGCTGGCAATGCAGTTATATCAACCTAATCCCAGTGTAGAATCATAGAATATCAGAGTTGGAAAGGACCTCAAGAAATCATCTAGTCCAACCCCCTGCTCAAACCAGGACCACTCCCCAGACAGATTTTTGCCCCAATCCCTAAATGGCCTACTCAAGGATTGAACTCATAACCTGAGGTTTAGCAAGCCAACGCTCAAACCATTGAGCTATTCCTCCCCCCAGATAGTGACTCAACTGTCAGAACTTTCTGGAGCTATGAAATGGGAGAGGCCCAGCCTCTGTAGCAGGAATGCAGGGCAGGCGAGTTCACGGCAGGCATGGTGGGATACTGGTGGAGGCCAGTCATGGTGATATAATGACCAGCAGCATTTACACTGACAATTTGTCTTTTTAAGTTTGCTGCAAAAAGCTCTAGACCTCTCGTCAAGGTGTTTTTATTTTGTCACCAAAACAGGGCAGTTTTGTCGCCAGACGTGGTATTGCAGTGTGTGTACCAGCCACAAGCTGCCAACCGAGGGAGCATTGTGTGTTTTTCACACACCTGAGCAATATAATGATGCTGAAATAACTTTGTAGTGCAGACATGGCCAAAGATTCACACACACACACACACACACACACACACAGCTTGCAAGGAAAAGCTCACCTGCTTCTCTGCTTTGCAGAATCCAAACACATGCAAAGCGTGTCAGGCCCTGGTGGAGCTGTCAGGGAGTCAGCTGTGGGCATCACTGTGTCTTAGCTGTAGGTAGGCACCATGGCTTAGCTGGCTAAAGCACCTACCTTCTAAACAGGAGATCCTGAGTTCAACTCCTAGTGGTGCCTTGTTGAGTAACTCTTTGGGTACCTGATATTAGCTGCTGTCAGAGGACAAAATACAGCATTAGGTGGGCCTTTGGTCCAGCCCAGGGTGGCTGTTTTTATGGTTTAAATTACACTCACAGGCACTGATAACAGAGTTACTGAAAGTTTGGGAGTTAAGAGCTGATAGGTCAGTGTTCCAGCCTATCACAGATGACCCCCCTCCCTCTGGGACAGGGGCAGGTCTGGGATCTTACACCAAATGCTCATTGTGGCTGCCAGAATCTGTGGGCAGCTCATTTAGTTTCCACCCAGGATTGAGTCCTGCTTCGTGCACCATGTGTGAGAATGAAAATCCTAAACCGCCCTTTGAAATAACGAAAGCAGCAGGACATGTTATTGTCCCTGTCCCAAAGCAGACAGACCAATGGAGAAATGCCATTGACTCCAGGCAATACTCCACTGCCATTTTACCTTTTTCACTTTGCTAAACTCCCTCCCAACTTTGAGGGCTCCCAGAACCTGATATTGAGCTTGAGCTGAGATGTCTACAGTGCAAATTTACCACCCCATGGCCCTAGCCTGGGAGCCTGCACTGGCACGGGACAGCCCTGGGTGTTTCATTGCAGTGTGGACATAGCCTAGCATTATGTCTACACTGCCATTAACACACCCAAGTCACTATTCTCAAACCCTGGGTCAGTTGATTCAGGCTTGTGGGGCTTGTGCTGCAGGGTTATAAAATTACAGTGTAGACACTTGGGCTTCAGCCCAGCCTCCAAGACCCCACGAGGGGTGAGGGTCTCCGAGCCTGGGCTCCAGTCTGAGCCCCAGGAGCCCAAATCAGATCATCCAGGCCAGCCGGGCCACAGGGATTTTATCACAGTATAGATGCCCTCTCAGGGTATGTCTACACTGCAATGTAAGCCCAGGGTTAGCAGAAGTCATGTCAGCAGCCCCAACACATAAACATAAACCACGAGGGAAAGACCCACCCCCAAATAAGCTAGGCAGTGTCCTTCTCCCTACGGTTCATAAGTCCAGCAACCAAAAGTCCTTTAACATGAGCCATCCCCTCTCCCACCCCACTCACAGCTGTTGTCCTTAGTCAGTGCAAGCCCAGAGGTGCCTCTGTAGAGTTCACCTGCCTGCCTGGGTGGAAAAGGGGGAAAATAAGAAGGCACCGTACTCACTGTGTTGTCTAGGGACTCACTCATCCCTCCACAGCCACCCTGTCCTAACATTGATCTAACCCCTAAATTTTAGTATTGGGACCCAGTCCCCAGCCTCACTCCCAACCAGAGCCTGCTCCTCTTCACCCTTCTCCTCTGTCCCAACCCACAGCCCCCTCCTATTCCCAGTGCCCCTCAATCCCAACCCACAGGCCCCTTCTATTCCCAGTGCCCCTCAATCCCAACCCACAGGCCCCTTCTATTCCCAGTGTCCCTCAATCCCAATCCACAGGCCCCCCGCTCCTCACGCTGCTCCTCAATCCCAACCCACAGCTCCCGCCTTCCCTCCAGCAGCAGGTGCTTCAGAGCCCCTCAGGAAGATTTTCTTGCAAGGTTTCGTGTATGAGTCTGCATGTGGATTTACAGTATGTTGGAAATAGGTTGGGTTGCTTGCCGAAATGATCACTTGTGGCTGGTGTTGCATTCCCAGTCTCCATGTTATTGGGGCAGGAGAAACAAAGGGTTGTTATCCTTGATGTGTGAACCAAGGACTCAACCCTGGGTGGAAACTAAATGAGCTGCCCACAGATTCTGGCAGCCACAATGAGCATTTGGTGCGAGAGCCCAAACCTGCCCCTGTCCCAGAGGGAGGGGGTCATCCACGAGGGGCTTGGCCCACTGACCTATCAGCTCTTAAATCCCAAACTTTCAGTAATTCTATTATCAGTGCCTGTGAGTGTAATTTAAGCCATAAGAAAAACCACACTGGCCTAGACCAAAGGTCCATTTAGCTCTGTATTTTGTCTTCTGACAGTAGCCAATACCAGGTGCTCTCAAAACATCTCAACAAGGCACCACTGGGAGTTGAACCCAGGATCTCTTGTTTACAAAACAGGTACTTTAACCAGCTAAACCATAGAGCCTGCCTGTGACTAAGGTACAGTGTCTGCTCACACCTGACTCCCTGGGCCCCACCTGGCCCCACAAAGCAGAGGAGCAGGTGAGGTTTTCCTTGCAAGCTGTGTGTGTGTGAATCTTTGGCCAGATCTGCACTACAAAGTTATTTCAGCAGAATTATATTGCTCTGGTGTGTGAAAAACACACAACGCTCCCTCGGTCAGCAGCTTTTGGCTGGTGTACACACTGCAATGCCACGTCTGGCGACAAAACTTCCCTGTTTTGGTGGCAAAATAAAACCACTTCAATGAGAACAGTAGAGCTTTTTGCAGCAAACTTAAAGTGACAGAGTGTCAGTGTAGACACTGCTGTTCATTATATCACCATAACTGGCCTCTGCCAGTATCCCACAATACCCTCTGTGAACTCGCCTGCCCTGCAGTCCTGCTACAGAGCCATGGGCCTCTCCCCTTTCATAGCTCCAGGAAGTTCTGACAGCTGAGCCTGCTGCTCTGCTCCAGCAGCCAGGAGCAAATCACTGCTGTGGATGCTGCTCTCTCCCACCCTGCGAACACAGATCAGGGTGGTGGGAACTTCCTTGAATGGGGGAGCACCGGCATCTGAACTGTGACACCCCCAGGACACCCCTTCCCTCGAGGAGGCTTTTACCGTCTAAACAGGGACGGCTGGTTTCTAGTAAAATCACTAAAAGGGAAGGAGAAAACTCGAAAGAGGTTCCTCCTGGCGCTCAGGTACGTGAACCCCAATACTCCCTCAGTCCTCAAAGAGAGACCTGGAGAAGGAGACTTGCTGAAGCAAAGCCACAGGGGTCTCTGAGGTTTCCCTGGCCCCTCGCCCCTCTCCTGCCTGGCTGATGTCAGCATCTCTCTGTGAGGTCACCACCTCCCCACCACCTTTGACCAATAGTCTGAGGTCCTGCAAAAGGCCTTTGTGATGTCACTGCCTGTCACGGACTCACAGATCGAGCCCACTCTTGGCCCTGTGCGGTCCGTGGGGGGTGCCCCTTTCAGTGCGACAGCCCTTCTCGGGGGTCCACTCTCTCTCGGGGTCAGGCCCCTTGTGGAAGCCAGTAAATAATTAACAAGGATTTGAAGAGATCTTAATGAATGTTAGTTAGCAAGAGTCAGGCCATACTGTAACCTTAATGACGTAAGACTTGTAGGAGCAAAGATAGTGCGAGGCGACAGGACAGGAACTGTGTACAAAGTTATTACGACCTTGCAATCACTAACCAAAATGCAGGCTTGCTTTTCTTAGGATTGAGACAAATAAGATAAGCCTTTTTGCTATGTATAAACAAAATGTAGTTGTTGCTTTTTACTGTCTGTATTATTGTTAGAAATTGTCTGTAAAAGGTATAAAGGCCTTTTTTACCTTTAAAAAAAGGTAAAACTAACTGGTGATTGTTTACCAGTTGAGAGACCTGTCCAGGACTGGGGTGACCCTGTGTCCTATGGCACTCTCTCCCTCCATGGTAATTACTGGAGAAATAATAACGTATTTAATTTTGCTGCACCCAAACAAAAAGCGAGAACTAAGTTTTTCTTCGACACCCTCCACCTCCTGGAGCTGCCCCTCTCTGAGCCTTAGCACGTCTGTCTCTCGCCGTGGGCCCCCTCAGAGAGTCCACGTGCTCTGGACCCCCTGGACCTCCTCACCCCCAAAGGGGTTGATGCCCCCTGTTCTCTAGCCCGGAGCGACTCTCAGCCAGCGTAAAACAGGAGGGTTTATTGAGAGTTGAACACAGCACAGGAAACTCTCAGGGCCTCAGGCCTGGCCTCTCACAATAACAGCACATCCCAGTCCCCCTGCAGCCAGGTGGGCTCTGCCTGCTTCCCCTCGCCAGCCCCGAGCCCCCCTGCTTCCCAGCTAGGCCTCCAATATCCCCGGCCCCAAGCCCCACCTCTGTCCATTGTCTTTTCTCCAGGTAAACAGGGTTGCCTGGGCCTCCTCTCCTCTCCGCCCTCCTCTGGCTGGAACAGGTTGGTCACGGGGACCTCTCCCCGCAGCCCATTGTCCTCCCACTGGCCAGAACCGCCTGTGACTCCTGAGCTGGGTCTCCGGGTCACCAGGTCACCAGTCGCTGGGGTCTCCATCCTCCAGGCCATCAGCCGGGGTCCCAAGTCCCTCTCCGGTCTTCTGTAGCAACAAACTCCCTTTCCCCTCACCTCGTTAAACCAGTAACACCTGGGAACACTGAGTCCCACTCCCTGTGCATGCAAACCACTGGAAAACACAGAAAACCCTAAGAAATTCCCCCACTTCGTCACAGAGCCCAGCACACCTCTCCTCCTCTGGGCACCTAGAGCAGAGGCGGCTGGTGCTGATGTCTCCAAGGGAAGGCTTAAAAGCCACAGAACAATTGAGGTCAGGGCTAGAGGAGGGCAGGACCATGCCTAGGTGTGGCCTTCAGACAGGCACAAAAGCACCCAGCCAGGCTGCTCCCTGCCATGCCAAACACCCACTGAAGGCCACCCGCAGACAAGCATGCGGGGCGGCTGCTGATGCTCTGTGGCCATTATCGAAGACGGTAGGAAAGCAGGGCCAGCCCCCCTGGTGGGGCCTCTTACCGTTCCCACTCAAGGTGCTTGCTTTTGCCGTGGGGCAGGAGATTTTACCCCAAGAGGCTTTTCCCCAGCTGGCAAGAAGCAGAGAAACACCCAGGCTCCCAAGGCGCTATGTAGCAACCCCCCTCAAGCACAGGGACAGATGCACATTTGGAAGAGGGAAACTGCTCTACACCCTAGCCCGGGCAGCCGCCCATTTTCTTTGGCAAGTCAGGAATGGCAAAGGTGAGACTGGAAGCACCTGGGGCTCATGCCCCAGCCTTTGTGACACCCACCCCCCAACTCCTTCCCGGGGCTCTAGCTGAAGCCAGAGCATTGGCCTGAGCAGCCAAGAAGAGGTTCAGGCCCTGAAGGGAGCAGGACTTTCAACACAAAGGTAAAACCGGACAAACACAACCATGAAGGGACTCAAACCCTCAATTGTCTAATCTAAAGTCAGATGCCTTAGCCATTAGGCCACATGGTAAAAGTCCCTCCAGGTACTTCTTTGGAAAAGGCAGACACTGATGCGTCCGACGAAGTGGGGATTCCCCCACGAAAGCTCATGCTCCAGTACGTCTGTTAGTCTATAAGGTGCCACAGGACTCTTTGCTGCTTTTGCAGACACTGTGTTTCTCAGGTCAGCTACTGAGGGGGGCCGAGACTCTCTGGGCACAAGAAGTGGAGTTCCCAGCGACACGTGAGACTTAATTGTCTGGAGCCAGGTGCAGGGCTTTGGCAGGGAGGCTCGGGCATGGGGGCTGGGGTGCAGCGGATGGACCGGCTGTCTAGGTGGGGAGATTTAGTCTCACCGAGGAGGAATCCTGATGATAGGCAGTGGCCAGGGCCGGTGCAACCACTAGGCGAACTAGTCGGCCGTCCAGGGTGCCAAGTGGTTGGGGGCACCAAAAATCGCACTCAGGGGAGGCAGTGGAGTGGAGGTGAGCTGGGGCAGGGGGCTGGGAGGTTTGGGGGGAGGGCTGCCTGCAGCAAGCAATGGGGGGGCGTGCAGGGAAACCACTCCCTGTCCCAGCTCACCTCTGCTCCATCTTCTGCCCTGAGCACGCCGCCCCCGCTCTAATTCTCCTCCCCTTCCAGGCTTGCGGCACTAAACAGCTGATTGGCACCGCAAGCCTGGGAGGCGGGAGAAGTGGAGCGGTGCCGGCGAGCTCAGGGGAGAAGGCGGAGTGGAGATGAGCTGGGGTGGGGAGCTGCTGCAGGGGGGCTGCCCGGCTCTTCCCCATGGCCCCAGCCCCGCCCCGCTCCCTGCACGGTAAGTGGAGTGACCCAGCCCCAGCCTGGTCCACTTCCCTGGCTCCCAGCCACGCCACCGGCGAGTGCTGTGGGGCGGTTCCCCCCTCCCCTCAAGCTTGAGAGCCAGGGGAGCAGAGCAGGCTGGAGCCCCAGGCCTCCGTGGGGGCAAGCAGAGGGGGGGCTGGTCCCAGGCCTCCGTGGGGGATGGGGGGCTGGCTACCTCCTGCGGGAAGTGGAGTTACCCGGCCCCAGCCTGCTCTGCTCCCCTGGCTCTCAGGCTTGTGTTGGTGTTGGCTGGATTTGTGCGGGTGTTTGTGTATATTAGCAATTGTGTGTGTGTGTGTGTGTCAGGATTCATGCATGTGTCTGTGTATGTTTGCAATTGTGTGTGTGTGTATGCGCTCTGCCGCCCTCTGCCGGCACGACAACTATTTCTCTGTATGTCGCAGCCCCCATACCGTCGACCCCAGTGGAGATTTCCCCATCTTACAAGGGCTGGCTGGCCTGACCTTTCTCCCCTCTGCGGAATGTGGCGGGGGCTGCAGCTCTCCCCCTGTGGGGCAGGAGTGCCACGGTGTGGGGTGCTGGTCTCCAATGCACCAGGAGAGTAGCTCAGTTGAGGCAGGGCAGGGCGTGTGGTGTCCGTTCTGCGTTGCCTGGTGCTGGGCCATTGCACAATCCCCAGCCACGCTGCACAGCGCACCCCAAGAGGGGACAAGGGGTCCAAGCACATGATCCTGCATGAGGGGATCATTCTCATTGGTAGCCATCCAGTGGCAGTGAGTTCCGCAGGCCTTGCCAAATGCTGTGTGGGGCAGGAGGTCCTTGTGTTGGGAGCTGTGGGAGTGAACTGTGTGCAGTTGTATCTCTGAGCACGATTGTGAATATTATGGTGTGTGTGGGGGGGTGTAATAGTCCGAGGTTGGGGCCGTGCCCTCTCAGGGGCCGTCGGGAGCCAGGCCGCCTCACTACACGGCCCCAATCAGTCTCCGGGTTCTGAAGGTTTTGGGGTTCTGCCCCTCAAGCAGGGGCGGAACAGAAGGCACACAGTTACTGCAATGAGTCCCAGCCCTCAGTCAGGGCGGGACAGCAGACACTAGGTCTAGGCTCAGACCCTTTCCGCAGGCTGAGCACCCATAAAGTCAATAAGCCACGGCCCTCATTCAGGCCGGGGCAGCGAACCAGTTCTAGGCTCCGGTCCTGGCAGCCGGAGCTGAGCAGTTACAAAGTCAGTAAGCCCCAAGCCCTAGCTCAGGGCGGGGCAGCAGCCAAGAATCCAGGGAGCTCAGATCCCCCTGCAAGCTGAGCAGTAACAAAGTTAACAAGCTAAGCCCCGGCCCTCAATCAGGGCGGGGCACCAAACACAGCCGTTCTAGGCTCAGCTCCTTACAGCAGGAGCTGAGCAACAATAATAGTTCAGGGCTCAGGTCCTTGCATCAGGAGCTGAGCAACAATAGTCAGTAAGCCCCAGCCCTAGGTCAGGGTGGGGCAACAAGCAATAGTCCCAGGGACTCAGGTCCTTGTCTCAGGAGCTGAGCTATGGCAATAGTTCCGGAAGCCCGGGCCCTTAGTCAGGGCGGGTAATAAACAATAGTTCAAGGCTCAGGTCCTTATAGCAGGAGCTGAGCACTAACAAAGTCTGGAAGCCCAGGCCCTTAGTCAGGGCGGGGCAGCAACACAGCAGTTATAGGCTCAGGTCCTTACAGCAGGGGCTGAGCAGCAATAACAGTTCAGGGCTCAGGTCCTTGCATCAGGAGCTGAGCAATAATAATAGTCAGTAAGCCCAAGCCCTAGGTCAGGGCGGGGCAGCAACCAATAGTTCAAGGAGCTCAGGTCCTCGGACAGGAGCTGAGCAACAGCAAGTGCGTGCAGGCTTCTAGGCCTGAGCGCTGGTGTGAGGGGGAGTCTGCCACCCGTGAGTGGGGTGGCAGGGGGGACACAGGCCCACCCACTCCACTGTGCCCCAGCCCGGGGCCCTAGCAGCGGCGTGGATCCGCTGCAGTGTCGGTGGCGTCCTGACCGAAACACACCGACATCGGCTCTTCCTCTGTTGTAGCCAGACTGGGGTCAGCTACCCCCGGGCTACTTCCCATCTCCCCCTCCATGGGTACCTGCTCCTCGCTGGGCTCTGCAGCGGGGTCCCACACCATGGGCTCCTCGGCGTTCTGAGGGCTCTCTAGGTCGGGCTGCTCCTCCGGACTCGGGTCATGGGAACGCTCGGGCAGCTCCTCGGGGTACCGGGCTCGGGGCAGGCTCGGCCAGTCCACCTCGGGGTACCTGGCTCGAGGGAGGCTCGGTCCGTCCGCGTCAGGGTACCTGGCTCGAGGGAGGCTCGGTCTGTCCGCGTCAGGGTACCTGGCTCGAGGGAGGCTCGGTCCGTCCGCGTCCGGGTACCTGGCTCGGGGCAGGCTCGGTCCGGCAGGAGCCTGAACAGGAGCGTCCGTCCTCTCCGGCCGCTGGGCTCCAACTGAGTGTTGAGGCCGGGCTTTTATACTTCCTGTCCCGCCCCTTGACTTCCGGGGGGCGGGAACAGGTGGCGGTGGCTCCGCCCACTGAGGTGGCTGTTCCGGTTCCTCCCTCTCAGGGGCCGTCGGGAGCCAGGCTGCCTCACTACAGGGGGTGATTGTGAGTGTGGCTGGGGGCGGTGATTGTTGCTCTCTTTGGGGGTTGGGCTAGCATGTCCCTCTGGGTGTGTGGTGTCTGAGTGTTCTTGCGATTGTGTGAGTCTCTTTGTGCGTCAGTGTGTATGTGTGTGTGTGTGTGTGTGTGTGACTTGCTGCAGAATACAAAATCCTGCAAAGCCATTTCCTACTGGTTAGCCCAGCAACACACTGATACAAACAGTGTCACAGATGCACACACACACAGAGTAGGGCTCAGCCCCACCAGCAGGGGCAGCAGGGACACACACGTCTCTCCTGGGCCAGCTTGGACAATTTCCCATCACGACCCGGCACAGTGCTGGTGCCCCCACACGGGGTTGGGCAGTGACTGGGCAGGGGGGGCAGATGTGCCGGATCTGTAAAAGCAGCAAAGAGTCCTGTGGCTCCTTATAGAATAACAGCCATGTTGGAGCATGAGCTTTCGTGGGTGAATCCCCACTTCGTCGGATGGATTCAGAAGGAAGCACTTTGGGAAAATCAGTCAAGGCCCTTAGATGAGCTGAGACACAGACCCAGTGACCCCTGCACCACCCTGGGAGGGGAGTGGGGTTGAGTGGTCAGAGCAGGGAGGGGGCTGGGCACCAGGACCCCTGGGTTCTATCCCTGGCTCTGGGGGTGGTGTGAACTGGGATCCAGGACTCCTGGGTTCCATAGGGGAAACTGTTTTTCCCTGTGCTTCCCTCCCTAGTGATCCCAGCCCAGCCCCCTAGTGGAGGCTGAGCACAAGTGGGGGGAGTTGTTCTCCCACTTTGGACTTATGATTCAAACCCCTCCCCCAGGGGCTGTGATATCAAGAAATCTGCCCCCCACCCCCAACACAGAGAAAACTGGTGGGATTCTGTCCACACGCAGATAATTTTCTCCGCCGGGCTCCTTCGGTTCATCTCGCTGCTCTCCCTACTGCCGCCAGACACTGCTCATCTGCATAACCCTGCCCATGGACACGTGACACCTTCTGTCCTGCTGGTTTCAAGTGAGTGAGTTGCCCTCGGGGAGTGAGCAGGTCCCAGCACGTCACAGCCCCAGCCAGGGCTGGCTCCAGGCACCAGCTCAGCAAGCAGGTGCTTGGGGCAGCCCAGGGGAAGGGGCGGCATGTCGGGGTCTTTGGCAGCAATTCGGCAGCGGGTCCCTCGGTCCCTCTTGGAGGGAAGGACCTGCCACTGAATTGCTGCTGAAGAAGAAAGTGGTGCAGTGGAGCTGCCGCCGATTGTGATCACAGATTTTTTTTTCCTGCTGCTTGGGGCAGCAAAAACCCTGGAGCCGGCCCTGGCCCCAGCACACCATGTCACAGCCTGGGGCAGGGAGATATTGGGGAAGGGGATGAGGGGAGAGACCCATCTCCATAGACCCCCCAGAAGCAGGAACTGAGGGGAGAAGTGGGGAGGGAGGGATCCAGCCCTATAGAGGCAGGGAGATATTGGGGGCAGGAGGGGGGTTGGCAGAGACCCAGCCCAGGGTGCAGGGGAAATGGGGTGGTTTGGAAGGAACTGGGGAGGAGAAGAGACACATGGAAGGACAGGGAAACTGACTCACTCCAAATACATGCAGAGCAGGGCAGAGGCAGATCATGCTGGTCCCAGGGTAATTTCAGGGGGTTCTGATTCCCCACTCAGCTGGGGGGCTCACCTCTGGGCTGAGGAGGATGCAGGGGCTGTGTGTGTCAGGCTGGGGGAGCTGCTGAGCCACGTAAATTATCCCGATCTAAACGCCATTGTAGAGAACACTATGTTGGCACACCGCTTCCTGGCAGCCAGAGACTGTGCTTTCTACACCTGCTCCTGTGGATGTGACCTCTCTCCTGATTGCTAAGGAAAGGAACCTTTCCAGGAAATGGCCACAGCTTCTGGGAATCCACATGTGGCTGTGAACAGAATTTGGCTCCTGGAACACAAGGCAACTTAAGAGCTGAGCACCCAGACAGGGGCTTGAACCCTGGCCCCTCAGATTAAAAGCCTGATGCTCTACCAACTGAGCTACCTGGGCTTGTTAAGAGCATCTTCACCATTCACCACAGGAGTGAGCAGGCAGGCAAAAGAGAGGCAAAAGAAAGTCCCCAGAACTCCTCCTCTTTCTGCACAGCCACTGCCTGTCAGCAGGATTCCTCCTCCTCCTCCCTCCTGTGCCTCAGTGCGACTAAATCTCCACACCTAGACAGCCGGTCTGTCCGCTGCACCCCAATCCCCCATGCCTGAGCCTCCCTGTCAAAGCCCTGCACCTGGCCCCGTATAATTAAGTCTCACATCTCACTGGGAACTCGACTTCTTGTGCCAGAGAGTCTCGCCCCCCCCTCAATAGGTGACCCAAGAAACACAGTGTCCACCTTTTCCAAAGAAGGGCATGAAGTAGGCGCCCGCATGGCTTAACGGATAAGGTGTCTGACTTTGAATCAAGAACTTGAGGGGTCAAGTCCCTTTGTGGTTGTGTTGATGCAGTTTTACCTTCGTGCTGAAAGTCCTGCTCCTTTCAAATCTGGAACCTCTTCTTGGCCGCTCAGGCCAATGGTCTGCCTTCAGCTAGAGCCCTGGGAAGGAGTTGGGGGTTGGATGTCACAAAGGCTGGGGCATGAGCCCCAGGTGCTTCCAGTCTAGCCTTTGCTATTCCTGAATTCCCAAAGAAAATGGATGGCTGCCCGGGCTAGCATGTGGAGCAGTTTCCCTCTGTCCCTGTGCTTGAGGGGGGTTGCTACACAGCGCCTTGGGAGCCTGGATGTTTCTCTGCTTCTCACCAGCTGGAGAAAAGCCTCTTGGGATAAAATCTCCTGCCCCACTGCAAAAGTGAGCGTGGAGTATGGGAACGGTAAGAGGCCCCACCAGGGGGGCTGGCCCTGCTTTCCTACCGTCTACTGATGTTGGACACAGAGCATCAGCAGCCACCCCGCATGGTGGTCTGCGGGTGGCCTTCAGTGGGGGTTTGGCATGGCAGGGAGCAGGCTGGCCGGGAGTCTTGTTGCCTGTCTGCTGGCCACACATAGGCATGGTCCTGTCCTTGTCTAGCCCCGCCCTCAGTCGCTCTGTGGCTTATAAGCCTTCCCTCGGAGCTGTCAGCACCAGCCGCCTCTGCTCCAGGTGCCCAGAGGAGGAGAGGTGTGCTGGGCTCCAGCCTGGGACTCTGCCTCCCTCCTGCCTATCAAGCCTGGCCCTGGCCCTGCTTTCTTCAAGTGCCATGTGAGCAAGAGGAAAAGTGCGGCTACAAGCACCAGACTTGTGGGCATCAGGTGAAGCAATGAGAATCCCAACCACTAGAGCCACTTCTAAACCCCCACCAAAGACCTGGCTCTGGTGGGGAAAGGAGTTAACCAGCAGGAGGGAAATGATCCACTTTTGTATAGCTGGAGACAGGAAAGCACTTTGAGCACCAGATCTTTACCACCAGCTAACACAAGGTCCCACTGAGATTTGAACTCAGATTGCAGGATTCAGAGTCCTGAGTGCTGCCCTTTACACCATGGGACCAGCTTGTACTGTTCTCTCGGGACATTGGTGACTCTCACAGGGCTGGCTTGTGTAAGGGACTGTTGGCCCTTTACTAAAACTTAGTGGGGTTTGGTTGGCTAGTTCCCAGTCCCAATAGAAGGGGGAAGGACCAATGGGAAATCAGGACCCTGAGAATGAGAAAATCACACACTGCACAGGCCCACACAGACATAACAAAAACCAAACCCACACAGCACACAGAGCCATATACACAAAAAGGAAAACCTCACAAAATATAGAAAGAACAAATCCACACCAAAAATACAGCAAAAGCCCACAACAGGAAACACAAAACCCGCATATCAAAAGAATACAAAGCAAAAAACAATATTAATGCAAAAATCATACACACATCCATGCACACAGAACTATGCAAGACATCCACCAAAATCACACAGGACCCACATGCACATCAATGTGACAGATGAAAACCACACCAGCACACAGAAAGCCAGGCAGGGTTTGAGTCTCACAGCGAAGAGGGTGAGCACACAGGTGGTTTGGGGAGCAAAGACTGAGGGGGAGTCAGGGGCAGTGCTCTGGGTTCTGCCTGAGCCCTCCTGACACAGGCAGCTGGTGGAGGACAGAGCCTGGTAGATCTGTGGAATCTGCCCTGCTCTCTGTAAAGCAAGGGGACCTCAGTGTCTTCTGAGCAGGAATTGTATTTTCTGCAGGGCAAACTGATTGGCAGAAGCCATTTGCTTAAAGGAAACTAGGGCTGCAGGTGAGGTTTGAACTCACAACCTCAGCATCACTCCACTCAGCACTGCTCTGTAAGTACTGGGCACTAACCCATTGCACCACTGGGCCCTGCTTTCAGGAGCTTGTCTCCATGTTTCATGGCTGGATTAGAGGAGTGGGGGGGTTGCATTAGCTAATACAAATCCATATGAAAGGCTGCAGAATGGCAGCACAAGAGGTGCGGAGCCTCCTTCCATGTGAAAGAACTGGTTCCCCCTTCCGTTGCTCAGGGGAAGGTTGGTGCTTTGAGCCCACCTGGTGCTGGAACATCTGATGGGTGAGATTAACGGGACTCAGGGAGGGGAAGGAAAGGGAGGGGAAGTCTTTTCTATCCCTGCCTAGCTCCACTGGTCTCCTGTGGCCCTTTCGGCTCCCTGCTCCCCTGTTGGGGAGATGCAGAGACAAGCCCCCATCTGGGTGAGTCACCGAGAGGCTGTGTCCCGTGGCGTGTGTGGGGGAGGGTTGGATGGGGCTCAAGGGGAGAAGGTTGTGTGTGACAGTGCGTGGGGGAGGGGGAGGGTGTGTTCCTTAGGATATAAACAGAGGTGAAAGTAAGCTGGTACAAGCTGGTACGGCATAGCGGCAAGAGCCAATACGCCGTGCCGGACTGCACCGGCTTTTGCTGTGGGGATTGAAAGGGCTCTAGGCTCCCCGCCACAGCTGGCAGCCCAGAGCCCTTTAAACCCCCCACCCGCGGCTCCGGCGGCCAGGCTGGGGCCGGATTTAAAGGGCTCTGGGCTGCTGCGGCTGCGGTCAGCCCAGAGCCCTTTGAATCCCGGCCGCGGCTCTGGTGGCTGGGCTGGGGCCAGAATTTAAAGGGCTACCTCTGCAGCTGG
Organism: Mauremys mutica; assembly: GCF_020497125.1. Taxonomy (NCBI): domain Eukaryota; kingdom Metazoa; phylum Chordata; order Testudines; family Geoemydidae; genus Mauremys; species Mauremys mutica. Next base: position 3,510,707 of record NC_059089.1, on the reverse strand, counting down.
GAGGCCCTGGTTCATTTAAAGGCCCTTGGTCTCCCAGCCACAGCTGGTACTCCAGGGCCTTTAAATCTTGAGAGGCCACGCCCCCTTCCAGATGAGGCCACGCCCCTTCTGGATGAGGCCACGCCCCCTCAGGACTCCAGCAGTACCGGTAAGTCCTGTAAGTTACTTTCACCCCTGGATATAAATGATGGAAAACACAGGGGTAGTGACAGTGAAGCCCCGTGTCTGAGTGTTATGACTATGTGTGGTGTTGCCATTCACCTTCTCCTCCTATGGTCTCAGCTTTCATTGAATCCAGCATTTTTTCTCCTGTCATCATCCCAGAGGTGTCCCACATGCCTCAGCTACCGAGTGTCCCTCTTCGAGACGCTGAGGACTGGAACTGATTTCAGCTGCTGGGCAGCTCTGCTAGGTCTTTATTCATTTGCATAGGAAAATAGTGTTTAAATTCATTTCAAGCCCCCCTCAACTTCAGCGAACTCCTGAACATACTGGAGATGGGTGTGGAAATCGATTTTCATTTGAAAAAGTTTCTTTAAGGGACTCATTTGGAGTGGAACTAGGAACCCATTACCCTACAGGGAAACATTCACCCACTGAGCTATACTCTCAACAGAGAACATCCTGTATAGCCCAGAGCAGGAACAGTTTTTAACCTGGGGGTTAGTAAACTTTATCTCTATACAAACACCACAGCTTACAAACTCCCCACCCCCACTCTGTGTCACCAGAGCACAACAACTCTCCTTGGAGCACACACAGCTCCCCAGCTCCCTGCCCGTCAGTCTCTCCAGCATTGCTCCAATCCCTTAAAGCAGGGTCTCAACCTCAATTTACCTTAGGGCCAGGGCCAGGCCTCCAGTCCTCCCAGTGGGCCAATAATGTCACTCATACCGCCCAGAACCAGCCCCCCAAAACTCCACCCCCCACCTGCCTAAGGCTCTGGGAGGGAGTTTGGGTGAGGGGAGGAGGTCTAGGGTGCAGGCCCTGGGCTGGGGATTGGGGTGCAGGAGGGGTGCAGCCTCTGGGGGGAGTTTGGGTGCAGAAGGGGTGAGAGGCTGGTCTCTGGAAGGGAGTTTGGGTGGGGGAGGGATTCTGGGGTGCAGGCTCTGGGATGGAGGTTGCAGCACCGTAACATGGGCGAGGCGAGTGAGGCACTTGCCTCGGATGCAGAAAGTGGAGGGGCGCAGCTCTACCACGATCAGAGGCGCTTCCGCTGCCACTTCTTCGGCGGCAGTTCGTCAGTGGGTCCTTCTCTCCGAGAGGGACTCAGGGACCCACTGCTGAATTGCCACCGAAGGATGAATGAAGCGGTGGTGGCAATTCAGTGGCAGGTCCTTCCCTCCGACAGGGATCAAGGAATCGCAGCTAAAGAGCCTGGAGCTGGCCCTTGCCTCGGGCACAAAAATTCCTTGTACGGCTCTGGGAGTTTGGGTGCTGGGTGCAGGCTCTGGGCTGCGGCAGGGGGTAGGAGGAACAGGAGGAGGGGTGGGGGTGCAGGCTCTGGGAGGGAGATTAGGGTGGGCAGGAGGGTGTGTGTGGAGGGAGAGGGTGCAGGCTGTGGGAGGGAGTTGGGGGCAGGTGTGTGTGGACCGGGCTGCAGGCTCTGGGAGGGAGTTTGCAGGGAGGAGGGGGTATGTGGGGAGGGGGTGGCGGTGCAGGCTCTGGGAGGGAGTCAGGGGTGTGGCGCTTACCTGGGTCTCCAAGGTGGGGTGGGCTGGGGGCCTCAACGTTCTGCTGCCCCCAGGCATCACCCCCGCAGTGTCCCATTGGCTGCAGGGGCTCGAGGTGGGGGCAGCGCATGGAGGCCCAGCCCCACCCTGCCCTGCCATGGGGAGGGGCCGACAGCCACTGGAGCAAGCAGGCAGATGCTGCTCAGCTGTGCTGCACTGCTGGGGCCCCTGGGGAGGAGCGCCTGGAGGCAGCAGGTGGGGCCAAGGGAGAGATCCGGTCCCCAAACTGCTGGAGCCCCACGGGCGAGATCTGGGGATCAGGACTGCCAGCCAGCCAAACACCTTTAAGAGGAGGCGTCCCTCTCCCTGTCAAAAACTGATCTTCCTCCTTCAGTTCAGTGACAGCCTGAATTGTTCCTTATCCCGGCAGAGCCAGAGGATTGAAAGCAGCAACATCAAACCCCGGTGTAGCTCGCAGGAATGGACATAAACACTCCCTGGTATCTGAGGAGATGTTCAGCTTTGCCCTTGGTCAACTACAAGGCCAAAGGGAAAAGAGGTGGCACCAAACACAGGTACAAGTACTAACAACAGTGGCTGCCTTTTAGCCATAGATTTTAATCGGGGCAATAAGTTGAAACAAACCCCTGTTAAATCGAGGGCCGCCCAGAGGATTCCGGGGGTCCAGGGTCTTCGGTGGCGGGGGGCCCCCGCTTTGGCGGTAAGTTAGCGGCGGAGAGTCCTTCCGTTCCGGGACCCGCTGCCAAAGTGCCCCAAAGACCCAAAGCGGGGGCCCCCCACCGCCGAATTACCGCCGAAGCGGGACCCGCCCCCGAAGTGCAGCCCCCACCATGGGCCTTTGGGGCACTTCAGTGGCGGGTCCCGGAACGGAAGGACCCCCCCCCGCCGCCGAATTACCGCCGAAGACCCGGCTGCACTCCGGCGGCAGGTTCCGCTTCGGCGGTAATTCGGTGGCGGGGGGGGGGGTGTCCTTCTGTCCCAGAGAGGAAGGACCCCTGGCAGGCAAAGACCGGGAGCGAAGAAGCTCTGGGGGACCGGGTCCCATGAGAGTTTTCCGGGGCCCCCGGAGCGAGTGAAGGACCCTGCTCCAGGGGCCCCGAAAAACTCTCGTGGGGGCCCCTGCTGGGCCCGGGGCAAATTGCCCCATTTGCCCCCCCCTCTGGGCGGGCCTGCATACAGGAGGCCTGTGATATGCAGGGGGTCAGATTAGATGCTCTAATGGTCTCTTCTGGCCATAAAGTCGACTAATTTCTGAAAAACTGAGTGTAGCATTGGGAGCAGCATCTGATGTTTTCCTGTCTAGCTGGCTTGCTTCCTAGAACGAACGCTCCTTGAGTGGGGTGATCCACAGGGAGTAGCTCAAACCTCCAAAGTGCCTGGCCAGGGGCAGGACATTAGCCCAGCAAGGGAGGGGTGTGGCAGTGACATCACAAAGGCCTTTTGCAGGACCTCAGACTATTGGCCAAAGGTGGTGGGGAGGTGGTGACCTCACAGAGAGATGCTGACATCAGCCAGGCAGGAGAGGGGCGAGGGGCCAGGGAAACCTCAGAGATCCCTGTGGCTTTGCTTCAGCAAGTCTCCTTCTCCAGGTCTCTCTTTGAGGACTGGGGGAGTATTGGGGTTCACATACCTGAGCGCCAGGAGGAACCTCTTTAGAGTTTTCTCCTTTCCTTTTAGTGATTTTACTAGAAAACAGAAGTCCCTGTTTAGAAGGTAAGAGCCTGCTCGAGGGAATGGGTGTCCTGGGGGTGTCACTTTCAGATGCCGGTGCCCCCCCCGCCATGTAAGGAAGTTCCCACCATCCTGCTCTGTGTTCACAGGATGGGAGAGAGCAGCATTTCACAGCAGTGATTTGCTCCTGGCTGCCGCAGCAGAGCAGCAGGCTCAGCTGCCAGAACTTCCCAGAGCTATGAAATGGGAGGGGCCCATGGCTCTGTAGCAGGAATGCAGGGCAAGTGAGTTCACGGCAGGCATGGTGGGATAGTGGGGAAGGCCAGTTATGGTGATATAATGACCAGCAGTATTTACACTGACAATTTGTCACTTTAAGTTTGCTGCAAAAAGCTCTAGATCTCTAGTCGAGGTGTTTTTATTTTGTCACCAAAACAGGGCAGTTTTGTTGCCAGACGTGGCATTGCAGTGTGTGCACCAGCCAAAAGCTGCTGACCGAGGGAGCGTTGTGTGTTTTTCACAAACCAGAGCAATATAATTCTGCTGAAATAACTTTGTAGTGCAGATCTGGCCAAAGATTCACACACACACACAGCTTGCAAGGAAAACCTCACCTGCTCCTCTGCATTGGTGGGCCCAGGTGGGGCCCAGGGAGTCAGGTGTGAGCAGACACTGTATCTTAATCAAAGGCAGGCACCATGGTTTAGCTGGTTAAAGTACCTGTTTTGTAAACAGGAGATCCTGGGTTCAACGCCCAGTGGTGCCTTGTTGAGATGTTTTGAGAGCACCTGGTATTGGCTACTGTCAGAAGATACAGAGCTAGACGGACCTTTGGTCTAGCCCAGTGTGGTTTTTCTTATGGTTTAAATTACACTCACTGGCACTGATAATAGAGTTGATGAAAGTTTGGGAGTTAAGAGCTGATAGGTCAGTGGTCCAAGCCCCTCGCAGATGACCCCCACCCTCTGGGACAGGGGCAGGTCTGAGCTCTCACACCAAATGCTGATTGTGGCTGCCAGAATCTGTGGGCAGCTCATTTAGTTTACACTCAGGGTTGAGTCCTTGGTTTACACATCAAGGATAACGACCTTTTGTTTCTCCTGCGCCAATAACAAGGAGACTGGGAATCCAACACCAGCCAAAGTGATCATTTCAGCAAGCAACCCTGGCTGATGTCAGCATCTCTCTCTGAGGTCACCACCTCCCCACCACCTTTGACCAATAGTCTGAGGTCCTGCAAAAGGCCTTTGTGATGTCACTGCCACACCCCTCCCTTGCTGGGCTAATGTCCTGCCCCTGGCCAGGCACTTTGGAGGTTTGAGCTACTCCCTGTGGATCACCCCACTCAAGGAGCGCTCATTCTAGGAAGCAAGCCAGCTAGACAGTAAAACATCAGATGCTGCTCCCAATGCTACACTTAGTTTTTCAGAAATTAGTTGACTTTATGGCCAGAAGAGACCATTAGAGCATCTAATCTGACCCCTGCATATCACAGGCCTCCTGTATGACACAAGAGCTACTTTGGGGGTAAACACATTCCAGAAAGGCATCTAGTCTTCATGAAATGACGTCACGAGATGGAGAATGCACCAATTTCCTTGGTAGCTTGTTCCTGTGGTGAATGATCCTCACTGTTGAATATTTGTGCCTTAATTGTAATATGAATTTGTCTCTTTTCACCTTCCAGCCATTGGGTTTTTTAATGCCTTTCTCTGCTACATTAAAGAGCCCTTTAATAGCCAATCTTTTCTCTCCATTAAGGCACTTCAACGTTTCAATGAAGTCACCTTTCAATCTTCTTTTGAGAAATTAAACAGTTTGAGCTCTTTCACTAGCTCACTAGAAGGCATTTTTCTCCAGCCCTCAGAACATTTGGTGGCTCTTTGCTGCCTCAACTCCAATTTCACACCATCTTTTTCAAATGAGGACACCAAAACTGGAGGCAGTATTCCAGTATCAGTCTCACTGATACCATGTCACCTCCTGTGACGTTATTGATATAATCTGTAACTGTATAGATCACCGTTGCCACCACTGTTCTATATTTGCAGCCAATATTGTATAAAGGTGGTGTGATGGAGCAAGGCCGGATGGCTACAGGAAAGTCCTGAGGAGCAGGTATGTTAGCCCCAGGCTAAACAAATCCCTAGTACCTTGGGAACCAAAATGGCAGTTGCTCCAGGCTAATCAAGGCACCTGGGGCCAATTAAGAACTTTCTAGAAGGCACCGGAAAGAGCTACATTGATTGGAGCACCTGCAGTCAATCAAGGCAGGCTAATCATGGCACCTGATATAAAAAGGGGAGCTCATTCCAGTCAGGGGAGGAGGAGCCAGAGGAAAGAAGTGCATATGAGGAGCTGGGAGCAAGAGACACAAGGAGCTAAGAACAGAGAGGTGGTACTGCTGGAGGATTGAGGAAACATCATACAATCAAGCAGTATCAGTCACCAGGAGGATCCGGTGGTGAGGATAAAGAAGGTGTTTGAAGGAGGCTATGGGAAGTAGCCCAGGGAGCTGTAGCGGTCAAGCAGCGGTTACAAGTAGCACTATAGAGACTGCTGCAATTCACAGGGCCCTGGGCTGGAACCCGGAGTAGAGGGTGGGCCCGGGTTCCCCCCTAGCCTCGCTATTCCTAAGCAGAAATAGGAGGAGTTGATCCAGAGTGTGGGTTTTGTCCGAGGGGACAACCACTGAGGGGAGGAAATCCGCCAATAAGCGCAGGACCTACTAAAGGAGAGAAGGAACGATGTCACAACTGGTGTCAGGAGTGGGATCTTTGGTGTGCACAGCGCGGCGGAAGAAGGAGGGTGATTAAAAAACACACACAAACAAAAAAAAAAAAAGGAAGGTGGTTTACAATTTGTTACCACAATGGATGATGTAGTACGGGCACTGATACAAGCCACGGCGGCCCAGCAGGAGGCTACCCGTGTCCAGGCAGCTGCGCAGCAAGAAGCTGTGCGGCTGCAGCAAGAAACTAATCGCCTGCTAATAGACCAAGCTGTTCAAGACCGAGCTATGTTGCAGGAACTGGTAAGCCAGGTAAAGACCCTTACAGAACTGAACCGTGGGCATGATGGGACACGGCTCATACGGGCTAACCATTGGCTGCAGAAAATGACGAGGGAAGATGATGTAGAGGCATACCTTCTGGCCTTTGAGAGGACAGCCCTACGGGAGGCCTGGCCTCGAGATCAGTGGTCTGACATCCTTGCCCCGTTCCTGTGTGGGGAGGCCCAGAAGGCCTACCATGATCTGCCTGAAGAGGCTGCAGCAGACTACTCCCAGCTGAAGGCAGAGATCTTGGCCAGATCTGGCGTAACCTCCGCAGTACGGGCCCAGCGATATCATGAATGGAGGCACCGGGAAGACAAAACCCCGCGGTCCCAATTATATGACCTCGTCCATCTCACACAAAAGTGGTTGCAAACAGAATCCCGAGGTCCGGAAGAGATACTAGAGGTTCTGGTCATCGACCGGTACACGAGGGCACTGCCACCAGATCTCCGCAAATGGGTAGGCCAGAACGATCCGTGCACCTATGATGAGATGATCACACTGGTAGAAAGACGCAAGACAGCCAGGGAATTGACCCAACTACGCAAGGAAAGCCCCTTCCGTAGCAAACACCCAACCCCAACCCTGGAAGGAGGGACAGCCAAACCCCTGGGGAGTCCTAGGTGGAGGAAGAGGGGGGCTGAAAACCCACAGAGACTCCAGAAGGAAGGGATTGGCCTGAGGGGAGGGAACCACGGGACCAAACCCCCTAGCCCACATGATGGGAGACTGACTAGAAACAGCTGTATATGTTATGCATGTGGGGAGTGGGGACACATAGCAGCACAGTGTCCCAGCACTGAAGAGCCTATGCAATGCAACTTGGGGGATTGGGAAGTCCCATGCTCCCTTATCCACCTTGCGGGCGTTGCATTAGCCCCACATAACTACACTAGGCCAGTGAAGATAAATGGAACAGAGACTACAGCACTGGTGGACTCAGGGAGTGCTATCACCCTTATATCGGGTAAGCTGGTAAAAAGTAGCCAGCTGCTGCAAGCCAAACGTGTAGCAGTGACATGTGTGCATGGGGCCATGAGCCAATACCCCACCATCCCAGTGGAGATAGAGGTTCAGGGGAACCCCATTGAGGTGACAGTGGGCGTTGTTCCTAAACTCCCATATCCTGTAGTTATTGGGAGAGACTATCCAGGGTTTGATAATTTACTTCCCCCTGAGAGGCTGCAGGGAAGTGGAGACCCTGTTGACAGCGACTCCTCAGTGGGGGAATGTCAACCCCCCATGTTTTCGGAGTTTTCTCAGGATCTATTCTCAGCCCCCCTAAAAGCCCAGAAGACAAAAAAAGAAAGGAAGGCCGCGAAGGCTTTGGGAACCCGGATCCTGACCCAGGGCCAGAAGACTGCACTAGTAGGCAGATGGACACGAGCAGCCAACACCACCACGGAAGGTGAGCCGGAGGCTGGCCCCAGCCATAAAGACGATGGGCCATTGGAAGAAGCAGAAGCCGGCCCCTGGGAGCTCAGGCAGGTTAGTCCTGGGAGAGAGACTTTCAGACGGGACCAGGCAGAGGACCCTAGATATGATAACGTCAGGAAAGAGGTGGCTGAGATAGATGGGATACCTGTGGAAGGGAAGGTCCGAGGTCCAGTACCCTACTTCATAGTGAAAAAAGATCTCCTGTACCGTGTGGTGCAAATGCAGGAGCAGGAGGTACATCAACTTCTGGTGCCTCGAAAACATCAAAACGCCATATTGAGCCTCGCCCACAGTCACCTGTTTGGAGGACACTTAGGGGTAGAGAAAACCCAGGCCAGGATCCTGAGGAGGTTCTTCTGGCCAGGAGTACCTGAAGATGTCAGGCGATACTGCACCTCTTGTCCAGAGTGTCAGCTACATAGCCCTCGCCCACACTTACGGGCCCCTTTGATACCTCTTCCAATAATAAGGAAGAGGCTGTATTTCAAAGAAACCTTATTGAGGTTGCAGGAACAAACCATCCCGATGTGTAGGAAGAGAAGTAAATATGGCAGGCGACCAGCTTGGCTTAACAGTGAAATCCTTGCTCGTCTTAAACACAAAAGAACAGCTTACAAGAAGTGGAAGATTGGACAAATAACCAGGGAGGAGTATAAAAGTATTGTTCAGGCATGCAGGTGTGAAATCAGGAAGGCCAAATCACACTTGGAGTTGCAGCTAGCCGGAGATGTTAGGAGTAACAAGAAGGGTTTCTTCAGGTATGTTAGCAACAGGAAGAAAGTCAAGGAAAGTGTGGGCCCCTTGCTGAATGAGGGAGGGAACCTAGTGACAGAGGATGTGGAGAAAGCTAGTGTACTCAATGCTTTTTTTGCCTCTGTCTTCACAGACAAGGTCAGCTCCCAGACAGCTGCACTGTGCAGCACGGTATGGGGAGGAGGTGACCAGCTCTCTGTGGAGAAAGAAGTAGTTCGGGGCTATTTAGGAAAGCTGGACGAGCACAAGTCCATGGGGCCGGATGCGCTGCATCCGAGGGTGCTAAAGGAGTTGGCCGACGAGATTGCAGAGCCATTGGCCATTATCTTTGAAAAATCATGGCGATCGGGGGAGGTCCCGGATGACTGGAAAAAAGCTAATGTAGTGCCCATCTTTAAAAAAGGGAAGAAGGAAGATCCAGGGAACTACAGGCCAGTCAGTCTCACCTCAGTCCCTGGAAAAATCATGGAACAGGTCCTCAAGGAATCAATCCTGAACCACTTAAAGGAGGGGAAAGTGATCAGGAACAGTCAGCATGGATTCACCAAGGGCAAGTCATGCCTGACTAACCTAATTGCCTTCTATGACGAGATAACCGGCTCTGTGGATGAGGGGAAAGCAGTGGATGTACTATTTCTGGATTTTAGCAAAGCTTTTGATACAGTCTCCCACAGTATTCTTGCCAGCAAGTTAAAGAAGTATGGGCTGGATGAATGGACGGTAAGGTGGATAGAAAACTGGCTAGATGGTCGGGCTCAACGGGTATTGATCAATGGTTCCATGTCTAGATGGCAGTCGGTATCAAGTGGAGTGCCCCAAGGGTCGGTGCTGGGGCCGGTTTTGTTCAATATCTTCATTAACGATCTGGAGGATGGTGTGGACTGCACCCTTAGCAAGTTTGCAGATGACACTAAACTGAGAGGAGTGGTTGATACGCTGGAGGGTAGGGATAGGATACAGAGGGACCTAGACAAATTAGAGGATTGGGCCAAAAGAAATATGATGAGGTTCAACAAGGACAAGTGCAGAGTCCTGCACTTAGGACGGAAGAATCCCATGCACTGCTACAGACTAGGGACCGAATGGCTGGGTAGCAGTTCTGCAGAAAAGGACCTAGGGGTTACGGTGGATGAAAAGCTGAATATGAGTCAACAGTGTGCCCTTGTTGCCAAGAAGGCTAATGGCATTTTGGGTTGTATAAGTAGGGGCATTTCCAGCAGATCAAGGGATGTGATCATCCCCCTCTACTCAGCACTGGTGAGGCCTCATTTGGAGTACTGTGTCCAGTTTTGGGCCCCACACTACAAGAAGGATGTGGATAAATTGGAGAGAGTCCAGCGGAGGGCAACAAAAATGATTAGGGGGCTGGAGCACATGACTTATGAGGAGAGGCTGAGGGAACTGGGATTGTTTAGTCTGCAGAAGAGAAGAATGAGGGGGGATTTGATAGCTGCTTTCAACTACCTGAAAGGGGGTTCCAAAGAGGATGGATCTAGACTGTTCTCAGTGGTAGAAGATGACAGAACAAGGAGTAATGGTCTCAAGTTGCAGAGGGGGAGGTTTAAGTTGGATATTAGGAAAAACTTTTTCACTAGTAGGGTGGTGAAGAACTGGAATGGGTTACCTAGGGAGGTAATGGAATCTCCTTCCTTAGAGGTTTTTAAGGTCAGGCTTGACAAAGCCCTGGCTGGGATGATTTAGTTGGGTTTGGTCCTGCTTTGAGCAGGGGGTTGGACTAGATGACCTCCTGAGGTCCCTTCCAACCCTGAGATTCTATGATTCTATGATTCTATGAATAGAGGTACCATTTGAACGCATAGCCATGGATCTGATTGGGCCTCTAGAGAAGACAGCTCGGGGCCACCAACATGTGCTGGTTGTACTAGACTATGCAACCCGATACCAGAAGCTGTCCCCCTACGCAACACAGCTTCCAAGACAATAGCTAAGGAGCTAGTGTAGATCTTTTCCCGGGTTGGACTGCCCAAGGAGATGCTGACTGATCAAGGGACACCTTTCATGTCTAAGTTGATGAAAGATCTCTGTTCATTGCTCCATGTACAAGCCCTACGGACCTCTGTATACCACTCACAAACAGACCGCCTTGTGGAAAGATTCAATAGGACCCTCAAGGCCATGATCAGGAAAGTGGTGAGCCGAGATGGGAAAGACTGGGATACCCTATTGCCTTACCTCATGTTTGCCATCTGGGAAGTTCCACAAGCCTCCACAGGTTTCTCTCCATTCGAACTACTATATGGGCGCCACCCCCGAGGCATACTGGATATAGCCAGAGAAGCCTGGGAAGAGGAGCCAAATCCCGGAAGGAACATAGTTGAGCATGTACTACAGATGAGGGATCGGATAGCCCAGGTTACACCCATTGTACGAGAACACTTGGAAAAAGCACAGGAGACCCAACGGACCCATTATAACCCCAAGCAAAGCTTCGACGGTTCCAGCCAGGGGATCGAGTAATGGTCCTTGTGCCCACAGCAGAAAGCAAGCTGTTGGCCCAGTGGCAGGGACCCTATGAAGTGATTGAAGCCATGGGAGAAGTAAACTATAAGGTACGGCAGCCAGGCCGCAGAAAACCGGAGCAAATATACCATATCAATCTTCTAAAACCCTGGCATGATTGAGAGGCATGCCTAGTCACCCGGGAGACTCTTCCCCAGGAGGATGACGTACATGAGCAAGTGAAGATATCACCTGACTTGACGCCAATCCAAAAGATCGAGGCAGCCGACATGATTAATCATAACCGGGATGTATTTTCTACAAAACCGGGTCGGACGACTGAGACCTATCACCATATCCGCACAATCCCCGGATCCAAGGTAACATTGAGACCCTACCTAATCCCAGCAGCCAAAAGAGAAGAAATCAAGGCCGAAGTAAAGAAAATGTTAGAATTAGGCATTATTGAAGAATCCTACAGTCAGTGATGCAGTCCAATTGTTCTGGTGCCCAAACCTGATGGTACCACGAGATTCTGTAATGACTTTCGCCGACTGAATGAAGTATCCCAGTTTGATGCATACCCCATACCACGCATCGACGAACTGGTTGACCCACTGGGTAGTGCCCGATTCTTGACTACACTGGATCTGACAAAGGGTATTGGCAGATTCCGCTGACCAAAGAAGCTAAAGAAAAGACAGCGTTCTCCACCCCTGATGGGCTGTTCCAGTATACTGTCCTCCCTTTTGGGTTACATGGGGCCCCAGCCACATTCCAGCGCCTCATGGATAAGCTGCTGCGCCCCCATACTAGTTATGCAGCTGCATACCTAGATGATGTCATCATCCATACGCCAGACTGGGGAACCCACTTGGAGAAAGTTGAGGCAGTACTACGCACCTTAAGGCGGGCTGGCCTCACCGCTAATCCTGCTAAATGTGCCAGAGGACTAGCAGAGGCTAGGTACCTGGGATATATTGTAGGAAGGGGTGTAGTGAAGCCCCAAGCTAATAAATTGGAAGCGATTCAAAACTGGCCCCGGCCGACCCGAAAGAAGCAGGTCCGTGCATTCCTAGGCGTGGTAGGCTACTACCGACGGTTTATTCCCCACTTCGCCAGTCGGGCGAATCCTCTAACGGATCTGGTGAAGGCGCGAGGTCCAGACATGGTTAAGTGGACCGACGCTGCAGAAGAGGCGTTTGTAGACCTTCGGACGGCCCTCTGTACTGACCCCATACTCATAGCCCCGGACTTTACCAAGGAATTTATTTTACAGACTGATGCTTCTGAGGTGGGGTTGGGGGCAGTTCTGTCCCAAATGATTGGAGATGACGAACATCCGATTCTCTACCTAAGCAGAAAGCTGCTCCCACGAGAACAGAAGTATGCAGTAGTCGAGAGGGAATGCCTTGCTGTCAAATGGGCCATGGAGACGCTCCGTTATTACCTCTTAGGCCGACGCTTTACTCTTGTGACGGACCATGCACCCCTTCAATGGATGCAGAGAAATAAGGAAAAGAATGCAAGGGTCACCAGGTGGTTCTTATCCCTCCAGCCGTTTCAGTTCTGCATTCGGCATAGGGCTGGTTGCCACCACGGCAATGCTGATGGTCTTTCACAAGCACACTGCCTGGCGTCCCAAGTTGCCCAACCCTGTGGTGTTGAGCAGAGGGGGGGGATATGTGATGGAGCAAGGCCGGATGGCTACAGGAAAGTCCTGAGGAGCAGGTATGTTAGCCCCAGGCTAAACAAATCCCTAGTACCTTGGGAACCAAAATGGCAGTTGCTCCAGGCTAATCAAGGGACATGGGGCCAATTAAGAACCTTCTAGAAGGCACCGGAGAGAGCTAACATTGATTGGAACACCTGCAGCCAATCAAGGCAGGCTAATCATGGCACCCTGATATAAAAAGGGGAGCTCACTCCAGTCAGGGGAGGAGGAGCCAGAGGAAAGAAGTGCATATGAGGAGCTGGGAGCAAGAGACACAAGGAGCTAAGAACAGAGAGGTGGTACTGCTGGAGGATTGAGGAAACACCATACAATCAAGCAGTATCAGTCACCAGGAGGATCCGGTGGTGAGGATAAAGAAGGTGTTTGAAGGAGGCTATGGGGAAGTAGCCCAGGGAAGCTGTAGCAGTCAAGCAGCAGTTACAAGTAGCACTATAGAGACTGCTGCAATTCACAGGGCCCTGGGCTGGAACCCGGAGTAGAGGGTGGGCCCGGGTTCCCCCCTAGCCTCGCTACTCCTAAGCAGAAATAGGAGGAGTTGATCCAGAGTGTGGGTTTCGTCCGAGGGGACAACCACTGAGGGGAGGAAATCCGCCAATAAGCGCAGGACCTACTAAAGGAGAGAAGGAACTTTGTCACAGTGGTCACATAAAGGGTCTATGGAGAGGTTATGATTGGCTGATTATAATTATGCTATCTCTAGATATGTATCATTTTTGTAGTTGACATTATGAATATTGGCTCTATGCTGCCTGTATTTCAAACTTGTGCTATGCTTCTGGGGAACACCCCAGCCAGACAAATTGGTGTCAGCTCTGCCTAGCCTGCTTGATGGCCCATTAAGGACCATCAGCTATACAATTGACCCATTGAGAGAAGGCAGATATGCCTTGTGGCTCAGCAAGGTGTGCAGGGACCTGCCTATGGACAGAACTCTAAGGTTTTTCTATGTCGCGTGCTGGAGAGTGTCCTTGGGACAAAGAAAGCAAAGACCACATGGCAAGAGACTATAAAAGACTGATGCCTCATCTCCATCTGGTCTTCAGTCCTGCTTCATACCTCTGGAGGGACTTGGCTACAAACTGAAGCTCTGTACAAAGGACTGAATGGCCCATCCCAGTTGTGGATGTACTCCAGAGACTTGATTTGAACCTGCAGTTTATTCCATCACTGCTACAAGCCTGAACCAAGAACTTTGCCAAAGTACACGTTTTGCCCAGGGCACCGTTTCCCCTAACGCTGGTCCTTGGTAACATTTCTTGATGGGAGGGGGAGGGGAGAGAGACGAGGCGTTTTCTCTCTGTTTCTTTCCTCTCCATTTTCTGCTCCTTCCTTCAATTCCAGAAACCTCCCTTGTGTTTCAGACTGTGCAGTGACACCCTCCCCACCCCAGGACTATGGAGCCTTTGGAGCAGAAAGATCCTAGGAGCTAAGGATGAATCCAGGGGTGAGTAGCTGGCAGGAAGGAGTCCTAGCAACTCTTCTGGGAGTGCAGGGGAGGAATGACTCCCCCTTCTCTACATTCTCCCCATGGGGCTCTGCGGAGCAGGGAGGGTTGTGTGATAAATTCCATCCAACATTCCCCTTTGATCCAAACCGAGAGACATCTCAGCTCTGCATGATCCCCTTGGCAGCACCAAACAAGGGATGTTTTCCACTGCCCAGGAGACTGAGCCAGGGACTGATGTGCTGGAGAAATGTTGGGAAAAGCCAAAGCAGGAAGCCAACAATCTACAGCAACATCATTAACCACAAACACACTCTAACCATGCTCCAGCCAGAAGGGAAATGGGCAGGAATTCTTGCTGTTCAGCCATGGCCACACATACAGAGATGCACAGCAGTGAGGGTGCTGGGCAAGCTGGTCTGAGCGAACATTTGGAAATGATCCTTCCGTTAGAACAGAACCAGAGTGTAGAAAGGTCCCTGTGTTATGTGGTTGAGGCTGAGGCCTTAGGAAGCTGGCCTACGATACCACAGGAATCTTTCTGTGGAGGTTTGATTCTTGCCAGCTAGGGGAAGCTGGTGTGTGGTGTCTTTGTGGCTGCACTTTCAGTGATGCAGGTTTCTCTATCCCATTGTTCCAGGGTCATCCTACTAGATTGCCAGCTGCTTTTCAGCTGCAGTGTGGAGACTGTTTGTGTGTGTGTGTTGGGGAAGAGTGAGTGTGTTGAGGTAGGTAGGAGCGGATCATTATTATACCTACTTGAAAGAGGGAGACGCTCAGGCTGAAAAAGGAGAATTGACTTGTCTTAGGTCACACAGCCAGTCAATGGCTGAATTGGGAATAGAACCCCCAGAGACCTGATTTTTAAATTAACCATCGGATCTTGAAATTCATACATTGAATGACCTCAATAAAGTGCTCTTAGATGAGCTCCAGTCCAACAAGTGTGCACAGTAATTATTCAGCCAGTGTTTGAGGAGAACTGCAATGTTAGAGAGGCTGAGGGGTCTCACCAGAGAGCTCAAAGGATGGCCCAGGTCACTGGTGGGGATCACTGCCCCAGCACTACTGCAGCTCCACAGTTTTGGGCGAGCGATTTCACCAGGACATTGCAACATCGTTCACAATCCACATGAGTGGAGACTGTTCATTGATTCATCGAAGACCAAGTCTTAAAGATGTTTTACTGCATAATGGCAATGGTTCGCCATGAATTCCACTTGGTGATGCAGTCCATAGGAAGGAAACCTAGGACAACATGAAACAACAACATGAAACCTCTCTGAGGCTCTTATCTGCTCCACAGGGACGTCTGTCTTCTCATTCAATTAGCAGTGGGAAAGGGGATGCAATGTCTGCCCCCAGCCAGACCACCAACCCCATCAGACACCCTCCCCCGCTGGTGCACCAGGGTCTCCCCCAGACCGACAACAGCTATGAATTAAAACCTCACAGTGTTTGTTGGGGCTACTGGAGATGCTGAAATCTCACTCTTGTCTCTCTCCTCCTGCCTCCACCTCCAAGCCAGGCACTGGGCAGTTCAGTGGGGAAGGGATGAACTGGTGACAGTGGAGGAAAAAAATCAAAAACCAAAAGTGAAGCCAAAAGCGCAAGTCGGGCAGGCAAGGCAAATCGCAGGCTTCTGCCATAAACTAGTCCACCCCGCTCTTCCAATAACCCACCCAAACCGCGACACCACGTTCCTGGTGTAGCTCCACCTTCCAGTGTAGGGATATTAAAGAAGGTTTACATTACACATGGTTTATATGAGAAATGATTTATTGATTTATTGTACTTTATAACTTAAGGTTTATGAGGTTTATGTTAGAAGTAGATTTGTAAGGATTTATTTGTAAGGATTTATTGTCAGAAATATCTGTGCAAGGTTTATGTTAAAAGTAGATTTGTAAGGATTTATTGTTAGAAATAGCTGTGCCTGTACGAAGCCTGCTCAAGGAGACACTTTGTACAAAACTTTTTTAACGTCAATTAACTCTAAGCGCCTGTGTTCTAAAGTGAAACTTTGAAGTCGCTACTTTGCTTTGTAGCAGCGGCTGTAAGCTGTTAACTGGTTAATTGACATCAATTGACTCTAAGTACCTGTTGTCTAAGTGAAAGTTTGTAACTGCTACTTTGTTTTGTAAATGGCCGCTGTAAGCTGCTGATTGGTTAATTGACTCAGCACCTTGTTAACTCAGCGCACAAGCCGTCAATTAACCCTATGCCTCAGGCAAAACTATGTAACATACAAATAGAAACCCCCGCCTCTGTTAAATTCATTTTTACCTCACTTTATGTTTTTTAATTGTTAAAAGACAAGGAGTCTCACACCCAAAAAGGATAAAGAAAGAGTAAAATGAATGTTGTTAAGATAAAAAGTATATGTGAATGAGAGTCTAGTTTAAATGCTGAATGAATGGTTAGGGAGTTACCAGCTTAGAAAATTCAGTGTTGGCCGAAGAAGGTGTCAAGTGGAATCAACCAGATGACCCCCGGAGGGCGAACTGGAATCCACCCCGGCACCTCAAAGGAAACAAAGGGCAGAATGGAACCAGCTATCTGCTGATTGATCTAGTAACAGCAGAATGAAGAACTAACACAGGGAAAAATCCTTATAAAAATGGACTCTAGAGAACAAGAACTTTGAGTCTATGGTTCTGCTGCCAGCCTCCAGGAGCATCAGGTGCACCTGACCCGGACTCGGCTCCACTCTTGTGTACAGGATACCTGGCCAGTATTCTGTCACAAGCAACTTCAAGCTGGTAACTATAATATCTACACAGAACTTGTATGAATGATTGTGTGCATGGGTATACATATTGTAGTAGGCGAGAACCACGGAAGATTCTGTTACGGCTTAGCTCAGGCAATTCCGCTTTCTCAGCCTCCGGTTATTGTAGGACACAGCATGCTGGCTTTGACCTGCTGTAGCCGGCTGGGACTGCTGTGTGGTAAGTCCCTGGCTGTTGGCCAGGGAGGCAGCCCCGGAGGGCGGAGAGTGTCTATTGCATTATGTATGAGCTGATATGCTGCTGTTTGTATAAAATGAGCATGCTTTGTGTTTGTTTTAGGACTTCACCCCAGGCCGAGCTGCAGGGCGCTGGGTCCCCGTCTCAGTGACAGCAACGCTTGGGGTCCCCGTTGCAGATGTGTCACTTTACCTTCATTAAAGCCAATTACTCTCAGTGTGGAGTTGGTCTCGTTCTTGCAGAGTACCTCGGACCCTTTTGGGCAATAACACACACACACACACACACACACACACACATATATATATATATATATATATATAAGTAACCATAGGAATAAGTAGTCAAACAACGTTGTTTGCTGTTATCTTCTATTTTATTATAATATTTACAATATATGTGACAAATGTCTTTTCCCCTTTAATAAGATCCTGCTGGTTTTTATTATATTGGTATAACACGAGTGGGGAACCAATTACTAACACACACAGCATATTCCTGAGGCGCAGTGCTGGGAGCTGGGGGGATCTGGCGGGCACCTCACTGTGGGATTCACGAGTGGCTCCGGGAGCATCCATGCAATCAAGCCGCTCCACATGCCATTGTGCCGAGGGATAACAGCGCCTGGAGGGGTTGCTGCTGGTCACTAGCAGGGTATTGTGGGAGACAGCCCAGGCTGGAGAGGGTTTGGGGGCACAGCGGATCCCATCACAGCGTGTCCCCCCAGCACCCACAGGGAATATCGTGCCCCTAGGAGGAGGTTTGGGCTTTGCTGTGATGTGTCACTTTCCAGCCTGTGCTCTGTCTCTTCTCCTATGCACTCCCATGTCAATCAGGCATTGCTCAGCTGGGCTCTGCAGAGAGTAGCTCAGGGACGTGAATACCAAGCTCAGGGCAGACTGTTACACACCAGGGCACCCCCCATGGGGACTGGGAGCTTCCACCCCCCGAGAGCGAACTCCCCAGGCACACGAACAGCCTGAGCAGGGAGTCACAGACAGTCCCCTTGGGCACTCGGGGCTATCCTGCCACCTAGGCAAGTCTGCCTTTGGGCTAGATCTGTGCCTCAGGGAGGCCTGAGGCCACAGGCATGAGCTGGGGCTGCCAGCATCACCCCCGCTCCCCTGCCCCCCGCCACTGTCCACAAGGGAGAAAGGATTTGAACCAGGGTCCCCCATGTTTCAGGTCACTGCACAAAGCAGTGTGCCGTGGTGGGGCTCTGTCCAGCTCTCCCTTTGAAGGGGGTTCATTGGGGCTAACTAATGAGAGCGAGTGGGGCAGGGGGATCAGCTCCCCGGTGTGTCCTAATTCCTGCTTCTCAGCTGGGTGCCTGAACTACTGGACACTGTCATCCAAATAGCATTGCTAGAAATAAACAATGAAAAGGTGCAGAACTCCAGGGAGCTCAGGACAGGGAGACTAATTCAGGCAATCAGAACAGCAGATAAGACAAATCTTGAGCTACTCTGAGGCTCCAAGCAGACATGTTACCGAGACGGAAACTGGCCAGGAATTCTTTGAAACGGCGTAAACACGTCTAAAAGTATCAGTTTGCTTTATGATGAGGGGATGGGGGGAGGGAGGTTTAAACTATTTCTCTGAATCACATCTCCCTTGGCAGCTCAGTCACCATTTCAGCTAGAGCAGAGCGGTGGAGCCTGAGCACTGGGCCACTCGGGGCCTTTAACACCACAGCCCTGGGGAGGGGGGGCTGAGATGGACCATCCTGCGAGGAACACGAGTCCTTCTACCATCCACCACACCCTAGTTTGGAACTGCTGCTGCCGGCTCACCCCATCTGTGGGAACTTCTATCCCCTCTGCCTCCCTCTAGCTGGGGGTTTCCCTTCTGCACCTACCTGGCAGGGCAGCCCCCGTCTGAACCCCTGATCCTGTCCCAGTTTTGTCCCTCTGCCCATCCCGCCCCTCCGATTCCCCCCTTCAGGGGGATTTTCCGGCCTTTGATTGCAGGGAGCAGATTCTGATGGCGCGTGAGGGCAGCAGCTTGCAGCTGTTACTGAGCATGTGAGAAGAGCATTAGAAGAGAAGAACGGCCAGACTGGGTCAAACCAAAGCTCCATCTAGCCCAGTGTCCTGTCGGCCGATAGCGGCCGGTGCCAGGTGCCCCAGAGGGAATGAACAGACAGGAATCATCCAGTAAGCCATCCCCTGTCGCCCAATTCCCAGCTTCTGACAGACAGAGGTTAGGGGCACCATCCCTGCCCACCCTGGCCAACAGCCATTGATGGACCTGTCCTCCACAGAAACACAGAATCCTAGACAATGAGGGTTGGAAGAGACCTCAGGAGCTCATCCAGCCTAAGCCCCTGCTGAAAGCAGGACCACGAATCTCTCTAGTTTCCTTTTCATCACAGGACCCTGCTCAGGAACAGTGAAGTTGCAAGTTCTAACAGGAAACAGCTTCAGAAAGAAGGGCAGCTCCTCTTCCTCTTCCCCTCCTGTGGGGACGAGCAGCCCCCCCAACTGCCTCCCTGCCCCGGCCTCCTTCAACCCATTGCCCCCTTCAGCCTCCCCCAACTTCCCCCATCACCCTCTTCAGCCTCCCCCAACTTCCCCCATTGCTCCCTTTAGCCTCCCGCAACTTCCCCCATCACCCTCTTCAGCCTCCCACAACTGCCCCAATTGCCCCCTTTAGCCCCCCCCAAATGTCCCGTTCCCCCATCTCCCCCTTCAGCCTCCTCCAAACTGTTCCCTTTCCCCCATCGCCCCAGTCACCTCCAGCCTCCCGTTGCCCTCTTCAGCCTCCCCCAACTCCTCCCCCCACTGCCCCGGCTCCACCGCTCTCAGGTTCCCTTCCCCACAACCATCTGCTTCCTCACCATGGGGAACAGGAGCAGAAAATGCTTTTGAAAAAACCTTCTGTAAAGCAAAAAGTAAAACAAGCCAAGCAACCACTTCCCTGGCTTTGTGCTGGGTGCCCAGCTGTGGGCTTGTGTGTGTGTGTGTGTGTGCGGGGGGAGGTGGGGCTGTTCTGAGCACACTCCGGTCAGGGAAGGGGCAGAGTTGGCCAAAGGGGCAGGTTGAATCTTTAGCAGAGAATTCCTTTCTCCATTGTGTTAGCTAAGCGTTGCTGTTAAATGTCAGCCGACAAATGCAGCATTTGAAACAATCTGACTCTAAATCCCCCACCCTCTCAGTTGCTGTAGTTCTCACATCCTCTGCTCTTGTGATGTCACCACATGACATAGTGTCTTATTCCCATAGTGTCCTGTAGGTTAGACAGGACTTAAGTTTATGAGGTAAAAACTGAAGCATAACTCCATCCCTTCCTCCTTTTGACTTCGGAAAAATAAATCCTGTCGCCTCCCTCAGTCCCAACCCAGCCCCACCGGCGCTGCTGCGGCTTGGAGACAGGTGCCCTCTCAGCTGGCCCTGAGCTGCTGTGGGGAGAGAGGGCTGGAGGGGGGAGTTCTTTCTCCCTGGGGCAACCTGCTCCCCAATCTCCTCATTCCCAGCCCCACCCCAGAGCCCTCACCCCCTGCGCCCCTACCCTCTGCTCCAATGCTGAGACCCTCATCGCTAGCCCCACTCCAGAGCCTGCACCCCCAGCCGGAGCCCTCACATCACTGCGCCCCAACCCCCCCCCGAGCCTCTCCCACACTCCAAACCTTTCAGCCTCACCCCTGCCACACACCATCCATGTGCAGAATGAATTTTGTAAGGAGTGCAATATGCAGGTGATGTGTCACACCTCACCTCCATATTTGTGCCCAAAACAAAATTCATTCCACACATGGACATAACAAATTAGAGGAAACACTGCTCCTGACTTTCAGCCTCTCTCTCACATCTTGAATTTCACACATTGAGTGATCAGAATAAAGTGCCCTCAAGTGAGCTAGAGACCAACAGTGGTTCATAGTAATTATTCAGCAAGTATTTTAGAAGACCTAGGACATTATTGAAAATCATGACCTTCCAAGAGACAATTAATGGAGAAAAGCAGCAAGATTAATTCCATACATTGGATTGGTTGTGACTTATTTGCCTGATTTGAAAAGAGACCAAACTGACCTGAGTCTCCTTGGTGTCGATAGCCCCCTGCTCAGCCAATCAGCACTGAGTCTCTGAGGGGCAGAAGGCTGAGGGGTCTCACCAGATGTCCCAAAGGACGGCCCAGGACACTATCAGAGGGGATCACTCTCAGACCCAGACCCACCTCTTGGTGAGGACCTCCCGCAATGAGAGCAATACCCCTCCCCTGCCCACACTCCAGACCCGTCCCTCCTAGGTAGAGGGAGGGAAGCTGGAAAAGGGAAAAAAGAAGCAAGAGAAGAGGAGAAAGGAGGGAGGAAAGAGGAAAAGATAAACCAAAAAGGATACACCCCAATGTCCCCAGGGATTCCAATCATCAAAACCTAGGGAGGAAATCAAATTCTGCCACCTGAAGCCAGTGTTTTCTGGGCCGAGAATGCTGCCTGCGCCAGGTGGATCAGATGGAACAGGTTCCAAATCTCTCTGAGCCTCTTACCTTCTCAAAGGGAAGTTTGTTTTCGGCACAATCCGTGGTAGGAAAGGAGAAAACTCCACAGAGGTTCCTCCTCATGCTCACAACTCTGAATCCTAATTCTCTCTCAGCCCTCGAGGAGAGACCTCGCGAAGGAGACTTGCGGCAGGAAAGCCGGGAGGTCTCAGAGACTGGCCTGGCCCTGCACCTCTGTCCTGCCCGGCTGATGTCGGGATCTCTTTGTGAGGTCACCCCCTCCCCATCACCTTTGCCCAATAGGCCGAGTTCCTGCAAAAGGCCTTTGTGATTTCACTGCCACACCCACCCCTCCCCTCAAAGCTGATGTCCTGCCCCTGGCCAGACTTGTTGGGTGTTTGAGTTGTTTCCCCTGGATCTGGGGTTGCCAACTTTCTGACCCCACAAAACCGAACACCCTCATCCCGCCCCTTCACCGAGGTCCCGGCCCGCTCAATCCATCTCCCTCCGTCGCTCGCTCTCCCCCACGCTCACTCACTCGCTCGTTTTCACCGGGCTGAGGAGGGCTGGGGAGGGGCCCTTTTCAACTGGGTGTTGTCGGTTCAGACCTGGGAAGGAGGCTGCCTGCCAAACACCTTTGAGAGGCGCCGTCCCTCCTGTCAGAAAATCATCTCCCTCCTTCAGTTCAATTACGGCCTGAATTGTTCCTTATCCTGGCAGAGCCGGAGGATTGAAAGCAGCAACGTCAAACCCCTGTGCAGCTAACAGGAATGGACACAGACACTCCCTTGTATCTGAACAGATATTTAGTTTTATTCTTGGTAAACTACAAGGCTAAAGGGACAGGCAGTGGCACCAGATCTAAGGAATGAAACACAACACAATCATCATCATTATGCCCATCGCTGCCCCTTTATTCTTCCACTGTCTCTCTCCCACCACCGTCGCCCTCTCTCGGTTCAGTGACAGTGCCACACTCATGCTTCCGACACACAAAGACTCACACACACACGTTGCACGCAAAACCTCACCAAGGAGTCAGATGCACCTGTTGGTTCCCTGCACCCCTGCTGTACAGAATCCAATCACAAGGAAAGCTTGTCGGCCCAGAGCTGGCGGGGAGCCTGGGGCTGGAGTATTTAACCTACAGTGACGGCACTCACAGGAAAGATGCTGAACGAGTGCAAGTTAAACATTGGTAGCTCCGGTTCCAGTTCCCTCACAGGTCAGTCCATCCCTCCAGGAAAGGGGCACATCTGAATTCCCAGCTGGCTCAGTCTAGCTGCATAGTTCTTCTTTACACCCAGTCAGGTCTGAGGCCTGTTCCGCACCCTGTGTTTGAGGAGACCGTCATAACCAACTCTCTGCAATAGCAAAAGCAGGAGGCCGTGTTATTGCTCCTGCCCCAGCACAGACAGACAACGAGGGAAATGGTCTGTGTTGGAGGGTGGGGCTCCCTGTCCTTGGCCAAAGACCAGCACCTCCCTTTGCCCTTTGTCACTCATGAAGCTTTTCTTTCAGCAGCGAGCCATAGAGCTCAGTTGCTGGAGCGTTGTGTTTGTCACTGACGGTCGGGGAGCTCCACCATCATTGGGCTCTTCTACCAGGAAGTCCAACGAAAGGATTGATTTCCTCATGTGACACTCCTGGGCTTGTCTGAGGGGGTATCCACACTGCACACTGTGCCTGTCTCTGTGTGGCCTGGGCTTGGTGACTTGTATTGCCAAGCTGGTGTTTGAGCATCCAGACTGCAGTGGAAACTCAGGCCTCAGGCTGTGTCCATCCTTCTGCAGTAAGTCGTCCTAAGTGACGCTGCTCCAGCTACGGGACTAACACAGCTGGATTCGACGTAGCTTAGGTCGACTTACTGCTGTGTCTACGCTGTGCTGGGCCGACGGGAGACTTACCTTACTCCTGTCATTCCCGGTGTAGTCCCAGAGTCGCCCGGAGAGCGCTCTGCTGTCAATTTAGTGGGTCTTCACTAGAGCCCCACTAAACCGACTTGGGTGCATTGATCGCATCAAACAGCCTCACAGCTGTGCTGTGCATCCACCCTGCACTGCTCAGCCCCGAGTCAGAAATTCAGCTCCTGTGGGGTGTGTCACCCTCCACAGCTGAAGATGCTCCCCAAGTCCCCAGTGATTTCTGCGATAACTTGTCTCCAGCCTGTTTGGGTCCATACGCTCCCCGCGGGGAGGCTGGGAGTGGTCTAGGGACAAGCTCTGGTTGCTCAGGCCTGTCAGGGAAGGCGAGCTCCGGGGAACATTGACACTCTGGAGATCCCTCAGTGGAAGCACAGGTGGTTGGTAAATAGATGGGGAGGCTAAGCCTCCCCTGGCACAGCTGCCGCCAACCAGGCCCTGGATGCCTGGGCCCTGGTGCCCAGCCTGTGCTCCATCTCCTCCTGTATCTGCTTCCCCCCTTCTCCCATCCCCCATCGCCCACTGCTGCTTGGCTGAGTCCTCCCTCTCCTCCACTGCACCCCCTCTCTGGGGTCCTCACCACTCACCGTGGCCTCCTCTCCTCCACCCCTCCCCCGCGGACTCATGAGTCAGCCCTGGGGCTGGTCAACGAGAGCTGAGGATTACAGTGGGCGAGAAGCCGGCTATGAGTCAGCAATGTGCCCTTCTTGCCAAGAAGCCTAGTGGCATATTGGGCTGCGTTAGTAGGAGCATTGCCAGCAGATCGAGGGAGGTGATTATTCCGCTCTATTGGGCACTGGTGAGGCCATATCTGGACATCTGGAGCATTGCGTCCGGTTTGGGGCCAACCCACTACAGAAAGGGTGTGGACAAATTGGAGAGGGTCCAGCTGACGACAAGGAAAATGACCAGGGGGCTGGAGCTTATTTAGTCTGCAGAAGAGGACAGCGAGGGGGGATTTAATAGCAGCCTTCAATAGGGTGACCAGACAGCAAATGTGAAAAATCGGGACGGGGTGGGGGGTAATAGGAGTCTATACAAGAAAAGGACCCAAAAATCGGGACTATCCCTATAAAATCGGGATATCTGGTAACCCTAGCCTTCAGCTACCTGAAAGGGGGGCGGGGGTCCGAAGAGGATGGAGTTCAGCTGTTCTCAGTGGTGGCAGATGACAGGACAAGGAGCAATGATATCAAGTTGCAGTGTGGGAGGTCTAGGTTGGATATTAGGAAACACTATTTCACTAGGAGGGTGGTGAAGCACTGGGATGGGTTCCCTAGGGAGGTGGTGGAATCTCCTTCCTTAGAGGTTTTGAAGGCCCGGCTTGACAAAACCCTGGCCGGGATGATTTAGTTGGTGTTGGTCCTGCCATGGGCAGGGGGTTGGACTGGATGACCTCCTGAAGTCCTTTTCAACCCTCATCTTCTCTGAGTCTGTCAGTCCTTTGTCCATCCCCTCAGTAGGCACCAACTTCCCCTCTGGCCAGTGGGTGCTCAACTCCTGCTCTGCCTCAGGCCCCTCCCCCACTCCACCTCTTCCCCAAAGCACCGCCCCACCTTTTCCCTGGTCTGCCCCGCCACACCCCCAAATCAACCCCTTCAGGGAAGAAATAGTAGAGGAAGCAATAGTGGATGGGAACCTGGAAGGCAGTGACCATGAGATGGTCGAGTTCAGGATCCTGACACAAGGAAGAAAGGAGAGCAGTAGAACAGAGACCCTGGACTTCAGAAAAGCAGACTTTGACTCCCTCGGGAAGCTGATGGGCAGGATCCCCTGGGAGAATAACATGACGGGGAAAGGAGTCGAAGAAATACTTTAAAAAGTATTTTAAAGAATCCTTATTGAGGTTGCAGGAACAAACCATCCTGATGTGTAGGAAGAAAAGTAAATATGGCAGGCGACCAGCTTGGCTTAACAGTGAAAACACAAAAAAACAGCTTACAAGAAGTGGAAGATTGGACAAATACAAATACCCTACAAAGACCTTGTGAGCTCTCCAAGTTCAGGATTGTTCTCTGCAGATGTGGAACCATTATGGCAGATGTCACTCAAGGCTTCCCATCTATTCTGACTGACAACTGGAAACAGGTCCCTCCCCAATCTCACTTTCTCCTGAATGATCTCATGAGATACAGACCAAAACTGATCCCTTCCTCTCTCCTCTGGGGGAGGATTTGGGAAAAATCAGATCCTGATAGGTTTGATCTCTCCTGCACATATTTTGGTTTGTTCATCCCTTTTCCATTCCTCTCTCTGAGATTCCTTTCTCTCCAGCATAGGGAGTGACCTATGTCTGGATTGTCTCTATCTGCCATCTATCTGCTATCTTCAATCGGAGCTCAACTCTTCTCACACATTGGAGAACCCACACTGGAGAGAAACCCTACATGTGCTCTGAGTGCGGGAAAAGCTTCATTCGGAGCTCTGCCCTGATCACACATCGGAGAATCCACACAGGTGAGAAACCTTATGGATGCTCTGAGTGTGGGAAACACTTCAGTCAGAGGCCACACCTTACCACACATCAGACAATCCACATGGGCGAGAAACCTTATGAATGCTCTGAGTGTGGTAAACGCTTCATTGATAGTTCAACCCTCATCTCACATCATAGAATCCACACAGGAGAGACGCCTTACACATGCGCTGAATGTGGGAAAAGCTTCAATCAGAGCTCAAACCTTATCAAACATAGGAGAATCCACACAGGTGAGAAACCTCATGGATGCTCTGAGTGTGGGAAACACTTCATTCATCGTTCAGCCCTCATCTCACATCAGAGAATCCACACAGGAGAGAAGCCCCACATATGCTCAGAGTGCGGGGAAAGCTTCAATCAGAACTCTACTCTGATTGCACATCAGAGAATCCACACAGGAGAGAGACCCTACACATGCTCTGAGTGTGGGAAAAGTTTCAATCAGAGCTCAAACCTTATTAAACATCAGAAAATCCACATGGGGTATGTCTACACTACTGGATTATTCCGATTTTAGAGAGACCGATTTTTGGAAACATTGTATAAAGTCGAGTGCACGTGGCCACACTAAGCACATTAATTCAGTGGTGTGCATCCATGTACCGAAGCTAGCGTCGAATTCTGGAGCGTTGCAATGTGGGTAGCTATCCCATAGTTCCCATAGTCTCCTCTGCCCATTGGAATTCTGGGTTGAGATACCAATGAATGATGGGGCAAAAACAGTGTCGCAGGTGATTCTGGGTAAATGTCATCAGACAATCCTCCCTCCGTGAAAGCAATGGCAGACAATTATTTCACACCCTTTTCCCTGGATTGCCCAGTCAGATGCCATAGCACGGCAACCATGGAGCCCATTCAGCCTTTTTTCACTGTCACCGTATGTCTACTGGATGTTGCTAACAGATGCGGTACTGCAGCGCTACACAGCATCATCCCCTTGCCTTTTGCAAATTAGCCAAGAGGGTGACCAGCTCTGCTGTACCGTCTGCTGCATTGCAAGTTGACAATGACTGTTACCAGTCATACTGTACCGTCTGCTGCTGTCATGGGTGCTCCTGGCCTGCCTCGGTGAGGTCAGCCGGGGGCGCATGGACAAAAATGGGAATGACTCCCGAGGTCATTCTCTTCTTCAAGTTTTGTCTAAAGGGAGAGTCAGTCCTGCCTAGAATATCAGGCAAGCCTACTAAAAAACCAGAGAGGCAAATGGCCGCTCCAGATCAGAGCCCCAGATATCCCGCAGAAATGATGAGCTGCATGCCATTCTAGGGGGTGCCCCTGCAACAACGCCACCCATTGCTTCCCTCCTCCCCCACCCCTCCTGGGCTACCGTGGTAGTTATCCCCCATTTGTGTGATGAAGTAATAAAGAATGCATGAATTTGAAACAACACTGACTTTATTGCCTCTGCAAGCAGAGATCAAAGGAGGGAGGGGAGGGCAGCCTCCAGCTGCTATGATATTCCAGGCAGGAGTGAATCTCCAGGAGACAAAACTTAAAGAAGAGAATGACCTGGGGAATCATTCTCATTTTCGCCCAGGCGCCCCCGGCCGACCTCACCGAGGCCGGCCAGGAGCAATCAGGGGACGACGATGACGGAGATCAGTCATGCTGCACCATCTGCAAGGGAAGGGAAGGGAAGGGGATGCTGCTGTGTAGCGCTGCAGCACCGCATCTGCCAGCAGCATCCAGTAGACATACGGTGACACTGAAAAAAGGCGGGAAATAATTTTTTTCCCTTGGTTTCACAGAGGGAGGGTTGGGGGGCTGATGACATATACCCTGAACCACCCGCAACAATGTTTTTGACCCTTCCGGCTTTGGAAGCTCAGCCAAGAATTCAAATGGTTTTTGGACAGTGTGGGAACTGTGGGATAGCTACAGTCGTCAGTCGCTCCTCCCTCCGTGAGCGTCCATTTCATTCTTTGGCTTTCTGTTACGCTTGTCTCAGCTCCTTAAGTTTCACGCAGCACTGGGCCGAGTTCCTGTTGTGGCCTCTGTCCATCATGGCCTTGGATATTTTTTCAAATGTTTTGGCATTTTGTCTTTTGGAACGGAGTTCTCGTAGAATAGATTCATCTCCCCATACAGAGATCAGATTCAGTATCTCCCGTACGGTCCATGATGGAGCTCTTTTTTGATTCTGGGACTGAATGGTCACCTGTGCTGATCAGTGCTCCACGTTGGGCAAATAGGAAATTAAATTCAAAATTCCTATCTACCTGGCCAGTGCATCCGAGTTCAGATTGCTGTCCAGAGCGGTCACAATGGTGCACTGTGGGATAGCTCCCGGAGGCCAATACCGTTAGATTGCAGCCACACTAACTCTAATTCGAAATGGCAAAACCGATTTCAGCGCTACTCCCCTCATCAGGGAGGAGTGCAGCTATCGATATTAAGAGCACTTTATATCAAAATAAAGGATTTCATTGTGTGGACGGGTGCAGCGTTAATTTGATTTAAAACGCTGCTATATTCGAAATAAACTCGTAGTGTAGACCAGGAAGGAAGGAAAACCTTCAATCAGAGCTCAAGCCTTATTAGACATCAGAAAATTCACATGAGAGAGAACTGTAATAAATGCCTTGACTAGGGTTGGCCAAAGATTTTTTTTTAAATCACATTTGTTAATTCCCCACAAAGTGATCTTCACATCATCTTCACCGTGGTCTCTCAGCTCCTGCAGATGGGTTGCCTGCTTCTGCCTTTTGCAGCTGACCCTTCTTTGGGGTCAATCCTGTGTTCTTTTCTATCAACTTTTTTCCTTTTGAGTCTTAGGAGTGTGTGTCCCTCCAGCTAGGAATGTTCATCAGCTCCAGGTGGGGGGAGAGAGAGGTTTGATCCCAACAAGCTACACTGAGGCAAAAACTACCTGGGCCTTCCATCCACTAGGGCTGCACATGGTGTTGGCTGCTCAAGTTAGTGACCTTGGTGTAAAAAGACAGTTATAGTTGTAGTGCAGCTGCAGCCCAGGTGCAGTGGTTGGCATTAGCTTTCCCTTTGACCTGACCTAAACTCCATCACTTTTCCTAGTCTAAACAAACCCTGAGCATCACGGTTATACTGTTCCCCCATTTCAAAGCAATTGTTAGTCATCAACAAATTGTTTCGTTCCCAGTTGCTCTGATGTTGCTTCAGGTTGTGCTGGAGAACAAATTGTTACTACCACTTTTCTCACTTAAAATATATTGAACTATAACAGAGATGGAACTGGGAGAGATAGCTCAGTGGTTTGAGCATTGGCCTGCTAAACCTAGGGTTGCGAGTTCAGCCTTTGAAGGGACGATTTGGGGCAAAAATCTGGGGATTGGTCCTGCTTTGAGCAGGGGGGTTGAATTCAATGACCTCTTGAGGTCCCTTCTAACCCTGATATTCTATGAACAGGGCAGGGATAGGGGAAAATGTCACTTCACCCTCTCTAACAACAGAAGAAGCTAGGGTAAGTCAGAGGGCTTCCCTATCACCATCCAAACCATTCAGTTGGGAAGGTCAATATATTTTCTAAAGGGCTGTGAAGAAGATTCCCTGGTAAATGACTTGGAACTAAGGTTAGGGGGTTGTTACAGGAGTGGGTGGGTGAGATTCTGTGGCCTGCATTGTGCAGGAGGTCAGACTAGATGATCATAATGGTCCCTTCTGACCTTAAACTCTATGAGACTATAAGATACCCATGCATTTGGCCCCCAAAGCAGTTGTGGCCCAGGCCCTGCAGGAGGTTGCTCGTTAAGAGATCTCCTTCCTAATCAGGTGCGGGTTGCCTGTTATTTGGGAAATGCAATTCCCATCTAAGTAGGGAAGGGGAAAATGGAAGTGATGTTTCTGTTCAGTCACCCCTGGGCGATGCTGCAAATATGTAGAAAATGAAATCCGTGTTGAATGTGATATAGCTGCAGAAAGAGACCTATTTTCCATAGATACCTGACATTTGGTGTTTTAGAAGGATTCTAAGCCACACCTGAATTTAGTCCCTAATTTAAATCTGTGCCACCAGATTAAATAAATAAAGGGCATATTTGGGGGAGGGGAGGAGTTATACTTCACTATTGCTACTGATCTTTTATGTGCTTGGTGAAGAATTCTACACCAGAGAAGTATAAAATTACTCCAAGAAAAGTCAAAGATTTGACAAGGACTCAGGTAGAAATCGCATGTACTAGTGGTTGATTTTTCGCCCCAGTGATGGAAGCTATGGTGACCTGTGGCCCAGGTAAACTATTTTGAGAATGCTGCTCCCTAGTTAAGTGGCATTGGTCTCACTCCTAAAGGATGCCATTATTAAATTGGGAACAACTGTCTTTTACCATTTGGATCCAAAGTTTCATGAAGCACAGAGAGAGAAACATCTGATTGCTTCAGAGCCAATCCATGCCTATGGGTCCCAATCTGGCTGCCTTTTTGGACAAGAAGCAGTTCCATGCTGGGCAAATTATGGTAGCTAATGAGGGAATGTATCAGATTCCAAGTTCAGACTGCAGGATACATGAATGTTGAGTCCTGACTCTGTGGTTTGGTCTCTTAGTTTTGCTATTAAGTCTTATGCATTTGTATCACTTCTCCACCTGCTGCTACTCTGAAAGATTAGAAAATGTGATAATAGAACACAGGTGTTTTTTCTCATGATGCAGCCTTCCCACGTAGTGTGAGAGCCCTTCCACCTACACTTATGGGAGAAGACCCAGGGCGAAATGAACTCACATAAATGGAAGGCTTCTAGGTTATTGTAGAATGTGACTTCACACAAAACTCAATGGTGGAAATGGGAATTAAGAGAAAACTGCCCTATAGGTTTATATTTTGTAATCTTTGAATAAGTTGTTACCAGTGACAATGAAATTAAACATGAAGTTAATTAGTGTAAAGTAAGAGGCTGATTATGTGATAACTTTCAGTGTTACTATATAATTCAGGTTTTCTTCTAGTTCTCTCCCCGCCCCTCCTACTATATTGGAAATGGTGGCTAATCCTGAAAAGTAAAACCTCACTCCAAAGGAATTAGAGCGGGGGAACATGTGGGAGAAATAGCATGTATGAAAATAGAGCCCCAATGTAGACTGTAATTATTTCTCTTTCAAATGGAATTTATTTTGATAAACTTTAAAATAAATATTCTGTGAAGAGGAAAATTGCTTGAGTCAAGATGTGTAACCTTCTACCGAGTTAGAGGGTAACAGCCACAGAGTCCCCAATTTGCTTGTTTGCTAAACAAAGACACATCGGGCGGGAGAGGTCAGAATTTAAAATGGTGATGGATGCAGGATGATTGATTTTTGCAACCAGTTATTTTTATGGGTGCTGAGACCGTTTTTCCTTTTGAGGAGGCAGCTGTTAGAGCCCAGCTGCTTAACCCTCAGGCCTGGCCATGGAAACCTCCCCGTAACTGGCCTTTGTTTCTTTCACGTTTGATACCTTTGGGGTTCACACGTCCACTCTGCATGCGGTTTACGGCAGCAGATACTTTGAGAAAACTGCCGGGCTCAGTCGGGCTGTTCCAAACTGACGTTGGCCCAAACTCTGCCTCACTTCATCTAGAGTGGGACATGTCTGTATCGAAGGATTGGTTCACACCTGATTTGCCCAGACACCTCGCAGGAGGTGTGGTAAGATGGGGTAAGCTGGAATCTACAATGATAAAGTAAAAGGTAAGGGTGGGAGTCCTTCAGCTTTCAGCTCAACAAGCGTGTTCTGTTCATTCTCTCTGAAGCATCTGGCACTGGTCACTCTCAGGCAGCACACTGGGCTAGATGGCCCATTGGTTTGACCTAGTATGACCTGTCTTGTGTTCTTATGTAAGTCATCTAAGGGAGACTGACTTCCAGGATCCCAGGACTGATCCCCTCTGGGGAATGAAGCACAACAGTGACAGGCTGTGCAGCCTGCACTAGTCTCCTGTACCTGAAAAGCCTGCTAGCCCGAAGTGCTGGGCCAGCTATGCCAGTACCTGGTTCCTCAACTGCAGCTACAGGTCCTGCTCCATGTGACTCCAAAGCCAAAGAGCTGCAGAGATCCAACCCCTCATAATCTTTGCCATTTATTTTCCTTTTTCTATTATTAGTGATGCAATAGTGAAATCTAAGGAGAAAACTAATTCACTTTGAGGCTGTGGGCTAAATATAAGCAATAATTTGGTTTCGGTATTGAAATATTCAGCTCTCCAAATTTGGGATGCACTGCCTGGGTGAAAACCTCTGATTGGGGTTTTGGTACCAGTGAATATGCACCTGCCTCCTTGGGTTGCTGTCCTAGGATTTATAAGGGTTGATTTTCTGCTGTATTCTTCTGATGGTTTGACTAAATTGATGACTTGATTCCAACGCAATATCCTAGTTAACTCGTTGATTTACTGATTTGACCTGAACTTTATCACTGTATTGTTTAACCTTTCATTAGCTAGTCGTTTAGCCTTAGCGATGTATGTTCTTGGTTGTATTTGTTCATGTTAATAAAACATGAAACTGGGATATTGAGTCATTTCTTTCAATAAGCAACAAGGGCTGGAACTGTGGAGAATGTGAACGGAGATCAGACATTGCACGTCTGAGCCTTATCAGATTCGTCTAAATTAACACTGTGTTTCCCAAAGGGGAGCAATGGAGGGGGCATCTATCTTAGCTCCAGCTGCGGCCGGGTGGGGAGGGAGAGCTCAGACCATCACAAGGGAAAATAAGCTCCCCTACCCAGGCTTTCAGGAATTTGGGGAGGGGTGCAGTGTGTCTGAGTGAGGAGAGATCAGTGAGGTGGGGCTGATCTGAGTAGGGGTCAGGGGTCTTGCTCTGCAGCCACTCTCATGGCCCTGCCCAATCCTTACCCCAGTCTGATTTGCCCAGGGGTTGGGCCTTGTCAGGCCAAGATGGGGTTGGAGCTCTGGTTGGAAGGGTTGTAAAAGGTAGTGAACAGTTTGTAGATTTCAGCCAGCAGGGTGTTGGTAGAGTAAATGTGTGTGTGTTAAAGGGACGCTGCTGACAGAGGACAGGATGAAGGTGGTGCAGGCAACTGTAACTGAGTCTCCTGCTTTACAGAAGTTTGAGTTTTGCAGCTGCAGAGGTTCTGCAAGGGGCTGATATTGCTCCAGCCAATCTTAACTCTGCATTAAGGAAGGGTTTTGCCCTTTAATGATTAATTCTCCCTCAGTACTAACTGGGCTCTGAGGCTGACCCCCATGCTAAATGCTTAGAAAGAAAACAATGAAAATATCAACTGTCCATGACTCGTTTAAAACAAATCCTGTCCCTCCTGTCTGCACTGGCAATGATGAGAGGAAACCAAGCCAAGTGATTCATTGCCTCGGGAGAAGTTTAACCACTTCCATTCTCTGTATCTTTACTGTAACGGAAAGGAACAAGAAAAGCAAATGGAGTTCACAGAGAAAAAGTGGCAGATTTCTTTTCTCTCCAAAGCTCTGAGAGCAAACCCTGTTCTCCACATGACCCTCTTCTTTATATTTAACTCCTCCCCATTGGGCTGGATTACTGCTAGTAGCACATCCTCGCTCTGCTTCCTTCAGCGTCTCAGTGTGATTACGATTAGATGAGTAATGTCCGTCCTTTCCCCTTCAACCTGCAAAGGAAACTTCTGCTTCACCACACCAGCTAACAAGAAGTCATGAAAGCAGTTTCCTTGGGAATTCCAGTCCTTGTATTACCACCAAAAACACTAGACTGAGAAATGAGTGGTTCTTTAAAATCAATGTCTTCAACTAAGGCCTGGTCTACACTAGGTGGGGGGGGGGGTCGATCTAAGGTACGCAACTTCAGCTACGTGAATAGCGTAGCTGAAGTCGAAGTACCTTAGCTAGAATTACTTACCCGTCCTCACGGCGCGGGATCAACGTCCACGGCTCCCCTGTCGACTCCGCTACCGCCACTCACTCTGGTGGAGTTCCGGAGTCGACGGGAGCGTGTTCGGGGTTCGATATCGCATCTAGATGAGACGCGATATATCGAACTCCGAGAAATCGAATGCTACCCGCCGATCTGGCGGGGAGTGAAGACATACCCTAAGAGGCTGTATTCTGATCTCACAGGACCAGCCGCCCACCCAGGTCAATATATAACTTAGATATTTCCCCAAAATCACATTGATGCCAATCCTTCAGTATCTAAATGCTAAAGGTTTATTTATAAAAAGAAAGAAAGAAAGAAAGAAAGAAAGAAAGAAAGGTGAGAATTAAAATTGGTTAAAGGAATCAAATACAATAATTGCAAAGTTCTTGGTTCAGGCTTATAGCAGTGATAGAATAAACTGCTGGCTTGATAAGTCTTTGGGTGCTTCCAAGTCACTGGAAGTTCCTCTCCCTTGGTTAGATGCTCCCATTAGTATAAGTCCATAGTCCAGATGTTTGAGCAGGAAAGAGGCTGGAGCAGGCTAGAGGCACAGTGGAGATGTTTCCAGGGCCTCTTTTAACTTCTGCCATATGAAGGGAAACCCATTGTTTCAAAGTCCTCAGCACAGCTAGTGGAAAATCACAGGTGAAAGAGGGGAGCTTGGAGTCACATGGGCAAGTCCCTGTCCATGCCCCATTTTGCTCAGTCATTGCAGGATGGATACTTTGCAGGATACGTCAGATAGAACATTCACAGAAAAGTCCGTTCAGTGTAGATGGGTGCCTCCCATGGTCCATTGTGAATTAAGTGTCCGTTCGATGGGCCACTCATTGGCTAACAGCTCACTTCAGCGGATGCATAGAATGGAACACAGAAAGAAGATATTTATACATACAGAGACTGTGAAAAGGTGGAAGTAGCCATACCAACTCTAAGAGGCCAATCAACTGAGATGAGCAATCATCAGCAGGAGAAAAAAACCTTTGAAGTGATAATCAAGATGACCCACAGAAGGTGTGAGGATACTTAACGTGGAGAAATAGATTCAATTAGTGCAATGACCCAACCATTCCCAGTCTCTGTTTAAAACTAAGTTAATTTTATCTAATTTGCATATTAATTCAAGTTCAGCAGTCTCTCTTTGGAGTCTGTATTTGAAGTTTTTTTGTTGCAAAATTGCCACCTTCAAGTCTGTCACTGAGTGGTTAGAGAGGCTGAAGTGTTCTCCTACTGGGTTTTGAATGTTATGATTCCTGATGTCAGATTTGTGTCCATTTATTCTTTTGCATAGAGACTGTCCGGTTTGGCCAATGTACCTATGGCAGAGAGGCATTGCTGGCACATGATGGCATAGATCACTTTGGTAGATGTGCAGGTGAATGAGCCCCTGATGGCGTGGCCACTTTGGAGAAGTGGGGCTCCAGAGTGTCCAGCCCCTGCTGCTGTGCCAAGAAGCACAGACGTGGGACAGCATGGCGGAAGCTGAGCGGTTTGGTCCTGTCCTCCACTGGGCACAAGCTGTCATTGTCTCGCCAGGCTGGGACAATGCTCGGTCTTGGGGCTGGTCTATTTGCTCTGAACCCTCAGATCATGTGCTCTGATCCATGAACAGCACGTCAGGATCAAGGCACATGTCCTGGACCCCAGACCCCAGCTGCAGAAGCCTTGGTAGGATGGATGGAGTGGCCGTGAGGACAGGAACTGCAGTGTCCCTAGGACAGAAGAGCTGATTCCCTGAGGCTCCTCCTGTATCTCAGGGTCTCCCTAGAAAGGAGCCAGTGACTTTTCTCAGGGTCCCATGTCCTGCATCTCACAGGTGTTGGTTTCAGTCTCTCAGGCCCCAGCCAGGCCTGGTGCTCACTGTTAGTGCTTAATGCAACCGTGCAGAGCTCTGGCTGAGAGTCCCAGCTCCTTCCCTCTGCTCCCCTGCGCCCCCGCCCCAGGAGGCGTAAGGGTCCCAACATTGCACTGCACTGGCAGCTCTGGGAACGTGGGGCGGCTTGGGTTCAAGCTGGGAGGACACAACGGAAACGGGACTCTTCTAGTCTCTCCTTTGCAGCCCCCTGACGGGGTTAAGGGGAAATTCCGCCCCAGACCGGCCCATTCTACTCACCTCCAAGAGGTGCTGCAGCTTATCTGGGGTGGGGGTCTCGGTGAGCAGGCACCCGACCATGGCGTCCAGCCTCTGTAAATAGGTGTTGTGCAGAGCCTGCAAGAAGCGGGAACACCCGTCAGTCATGGGACATGGGGCTACACCAGTCATGGGACCAGGGGGGTTCTCTGAGAGCCCTGGCCAGACCCAAAAGGCACATCCTGGCCTCTCCCATTCACATCATTCCAAGGACACTTGGCAAGAGTTCCTAGTCGGATGCCTGCTGGCTCCTCAATCCTTGGCCTTAGCAGTTCTCTGTGCAGGGCCTGGTACCCAGCAGACTAGGGTCCAGCCAAACTGCAATGGGTGGGAAGAAGGATCCCCGGGAGACTCCAGGCAGCAGAGCACAGAATGAGGAGAGGGAAGGCTGGGATCAGCCACAGAGGGGTAATACAATCCCCCCTGGAGGGAAGGGGCCCTCCCTGCCAGTTTGTCTCGGGCCTGTTCCCAGCTCTGCTCACTCCTCCCCTATTCTCAGCAGCTCCATCAAACCAAGGGAGCAGGGACCAGAGGCAGCTCCTACTCCTGGGACAGGGAAGTAGGATCGTGACCTACCTGGAAGTGGGTGGTATACTGCCCAGTGCCCATTGTGAAGATGGTGTAAAGAAGAGCCCGCAGGAGGCGTGATTCCAGCTCCAGGGCAAGCAGCGGCTTCAGTTTGCTGCGGGGAGAGAGGAGTCCGTGTTATCCTTGGCGGCACCGGAGTGGCGCTGGCACTGCCATGCCCATGACCCCCTCCCCCGCAGTGATCCCCTCCCTACGGCCGCTGTAACGTTCCTGGAGTGAAATCACCCCCCAGCCAGGAAAGTGGAGACGTTCCCGCCTCCTCTGCTGGGGGATGGGAACAGCCACAGCTGGGGGTAATCTAGGCCGGAGAAGATCTGGGACTCCCGGCTCCAGACCCGATCAGCACCAGGGTTAAGGCAGCTGGATGGGACGGTCCTGGTACCTGAGGCTGCAAACTGCAGCCATGGAGCTGGAGATGATGGAGGTTGGCTCTGGCACCATGGGCAGATTTTCAATCAGCTCCTGAGAGACCCCAAGAAGATAAATTTGCATGTGAGACTCAGGCCCCGCAGACCCACAGGCACTTTCCAGGGAGGAGGCCAAAGTGCTCTGCAGAAACAGCCAGTGTCACTCCCAACCCCAACCAGCTGGGCCCCCCCATTCCTCCCATCCATCAAACTTCCTTCCCCCTCCCCTCCCCTCCGGCCTTACAATTCCCCCACTGCCAGCTCCCGATTGGTGTCAGAAGCTCTCCCTTCCCTGCTCCCCAGCCCTCCGCCACAGGAACCACTGTCCTCTGCTTCCCCCTCTGGCCCCACCAACTCTCTCTCTCGTTTCTGGGTCTCTCGCCCCAGGGGCCAGACACGGGGTCCCACTCACCGCAATGCTCTCCATGAGGGCCGCTTTGGAGACGGTGGGCTCCAGAGTGTTCAGCCCCTGCTGCTGTGCCAAGAAGTACAGACGTGGGACACTACGGAGGAAGCGGAGCTGTTTGGCCATCAACTAGGAGTGGGGTGGGGGGAGAGAGAGAGACAGTTAGGTAGGGACCTCCCCAACCCACCTACACCAGCTCCATGGCTCAGGAACCCCATGGAGTTGGACAGGGAAAGCCGCCCCGCTTCCCGAAACCAGTGTCGCCCTGCACAGACTGGGGTTGTAACTGGGTCAGTGTCTGTGGGGAGCGGACACCTTGGCCTGCGTGAGACAAATGCCCCCACTTTGGGGTGCCAGGTAACAAGGGAGCAGTTCCCCCCATTGGGGGTGATGGATTCTCTGGGACAAGACCCCCCTGTGTGGGTGGGGATGGAAGAAGGGGCAGGGCAGACTCAGGGGCAGCGCAGCTGTAAGATTTTTGTACCTCAGCTCTGCCCTGGAGGTGGTCCTGGATGACCCTGATGGTGTCTTGTTCAGGGGACACCTCCTCCTCCTCCTTCTCTTCTTCCTCCTCCTCAGCCCACTGCTGCTGGGCACTGGGGGTCTCTGCACCAGGGAGAGCAGGAGAAAGGACAATCCCTGCTGCCACTGGGGGGATGCAGTGTAGAGAAATGGCTCAATGTCCCCCATCCTCAACAAGGAGCCCCATGGCACAGAGGGCCGCACCCTGCCCCTCCCAGAGACACCCTCAGGCCCATCAGCCTCAGGGCCCTGTGGCCGTCAGTCCCCCCCCAACATCTCAG
This sequence comes from Mauremys mutica, assembly GCF_020497125.1. NCBI lineage: Eukaryota > Metazoa > Chordata > Testudines > Geoemydidae > Mauremys > Mauremys mutica. Next base: position 3,472,490 of record NC_059089.1, on the reverse strand, counting down.
GGGAGGCTGGAGCTCCCCAGACTCTGCCCAGCATCCCCTGCTACAGGGTGCAGCTGTGCCACCCCCACTGGTGTTAGTGGGGCTCCCATGTCTCAGTCCTGGCGTCTTGGTGACCCAATGGGCACAGGGTGTTCCTAGTCCCCTACTGCCCCCATCCTTCCCCCTGTCCCCTGGGTCTCCCCTCACCTGCACAGAGGAAGCCTTCAGCCTCAGGGCTGTCAGACCCCACAGAGGAGGTGCTGGCCCCTCAGGAGTAGGCAGAGCTGCCGGTCCCCATGCCGGAGCCGCACAGCTCCTGCTCGGCTGGCTGGAGGCTCCTCGGTGGCCAGGCTGGTGGATAGCTCCTGCTGGGCCCTGGGTCTGGGCTCCTGGCTCCTCTGCTTCCGGGAAAGGAAGCCGCAGAGCCACCTTGCCCGGCTCCTGCCCTCGCCTGGGTCCCTCCTACATAGCATCACCCGGGGCCACCTCCATTTGGGACCAGAAGGTGCCTCAGGGCCTGCTAAGGGAGCTGGTGTTTTCCTCTTCCTCCAGAAGGTCAGGGAGCTTCTCCGCTTTGCCTGCCCACTGGCCTCTTCCCCGCCCGCGGGGACAGAGGGGCCACTCTCCTCCTGGGCAAGACGGACGCTGCTCCCTACTGGCTCCAGAGCCACCTGCCCAGCCTTCCTCCTCAGCATCCGCTTCCACCGCTCCATCCTGGAACTGAGTGGGGAGCAGCCATGAGTCTGGGCTCAAGGCAGCTCTCATTAATGGGCCTGCCTGCTCCCCTGCCTACGTCCCCTCTGCTGAGGCAATTCCTCCTCCCCACACACCCCACCCCAGGGCAGGGGGGCTGCCGTCCACACGCACTGGCAGCAGCTCACAGCACAGGCTGCTCCCAATGTTCCCCCTCACCCAATAGGGCCCTGTGATACTGGGAGAGTCTCATTCTTTCAGAGCAATGGGGCTCTCCGTTAGTTTGGACAAGCAGCTCCCTCCCCCCCAGTAGACCCCGCTCCCTCCCAGGCCAGAGAAAGAGCGGAACCCGGATAGTCCTAAATGAAAGTTTGTTCACACGGTGCCAATCCCAGGAGGGAGGAGTCGCCCTCAGTTCCCACTGATTTCACTGCTTGCCATTGTGGGTGTTCAGCACCTGGCAGGTTCTGCCCTCCCGAAAGACTCTCGACGTTGGGAACAATCTCCTGCAAGGGAAAGGCTGGGAGCCCTATTGCTGGGCCATTCCCACCCCACTGGCGATGGCTCTGGAGACCTCCACTCACTTGCTCTAGATGAGATGGAGCTGGATGGCAGATGCTCTCTTCCTCAATCTCCTCCACCCAGGTGGGCTGGAAAGGGTGCTGCACAATGCCCTGACAGTAGGGTAGAGGGTAGAAGCCAGGAGACCGAAAGTGGCTGTGAAAACAAGACAATGTTTTATTGCCAGGGAATGGATAAATTCAGCCTAGCAACTGGGGGTTCACAACACTCACCTACGGCCAGCAGGACACCCCCCATCTCCAGGTCTCCTAGCACCTCACGCACATTCCTGAAGCGTGACGGCCCAAGGGCTCTAGGGCATTTCTTCAGAGGTGTCTCCACTGTCGTCGTCTTTGCTGTTGTCATGTTCCATTCTATAGGAGTTTATAAAAATATGCTAATGAGTGTGAATATAATGTAACTGCAGCATGCTTCATGCAAAAGGTCTCTTGTAAGGTATCATTACAAGGCTTATAATCTACTGAGTGTGGTCATCCTATTTGTATAAATGTATCACTTTTGTATCTGTATCTGAGTGGAAGGGAACAAATGGGGCAGCCATCGTGAGAAATCCACTAGCTACCACCTGAGCTGGAACAAAGGCTGGACCAGGGGAAAGGAGTGTGAGGAGGGCTCCAGGGAGGCATGGCAAGGCCCAGCCCAGCCCAGACGAGTGGCTCCCTCCAGTCCGTTCCCGACTGAGCGGCTCCCTTCGGCCTGGCTTCGTCCGCCCCTGCCTGGCCCCAGCTGAGTACCCCAGGCCCAGCCCGGTCCCAGCCTGGCCACGGCTGTTTTGACCATATATGGCCTGTGACGTTATGGGTGTAATATAATCTCTCATTGGAAGGCGACAGGGCCAGAAAGAGTTAATTAACTCACAGACTGACTTAACCCTTTAAAGACTGGTTAGGAAGATATGTAAAAATCCACCCACTTGCCTTTTGAAAGAGCCCGTGTGGATAGCTTTGAAAAGGTCTCAGATGGAGTAAGGGCTGTTAAGAAAGTTGAGCAGCTCTATAAGCAAGTGGCTGTGTTTGGCCAGCTGGTTGGGAAGACAATGGTGTTGGAACAGGAATGTCTCCATTCTGATTCTTTAAGTGAGCAGTCTGTGCTTCTGTGTTGATGCAAATTACTTGGCTGGCAGGGAGAAGACTTGCTAATGGCTGTTAGCAAAGAGAGCCCACCCCATCAGCCAGTAAATTCTGTTAAGCAAGAAAAATCAGGGTTTGATCCTTCAGAACAAGGAGGAAGTTTGCAAAGGGAAGCCACAGGTTCATGGGTGGCAAGTCTGTAGAAATTTTGGTGGTGCTCAGAACCCGCCCCCAACTCTGCCCCCACCTGCCTAAGGCTCTGAGAGGGGTCTCGGCGGGGGAGGTCTGGGGTGCAGATCCTGGGCTGGGGATTAGGGTCCAGGGTGCAGGCTTTGGGATGGAGTTTGGGTGCTGGGTGCAGGCTCTGGGCTGGGGCAGGGGGTGGGTGTGCAGGAGGGGGTGAAGGGTGCAGGCTTTGGGACGGAGTTTGGGGTTGGGAAGGGGTGTGTGGGAAGGGGGGGTGCACCTTCTGGGAAGGGAGTTTGGGGATAGAAGGGAGTACAGGGGTGAGGGCTGTGGGTCTGAGGATGAGGGATTCATGATGTGGGGGAGCTCAGGACTGGGTCAGAGGATTAGGGTGCAGGGGGATGAGGTGTGGGGCTGAGGATGAGGAGTTCATGCTGCAGGGTCGCTCAGGGATGGGGCTGAGGATTAGGGTGCAGGGGGATGAGGGTTGGGGCTCAGGATTAGGGTGTGGGGGGATGAGGGCTCTGGCTGGGGTTGAGGATTAGGGTGCGGGGGGATGAGGGCTCCGGCTCGGGCTGAGGATTAGGGTGCAGGGGGATGAGGGCTCTGGCTGGGGCGGAGGGTTTGGGGCTTTGGAGAGGCTCAGGGTAAGGGCCGGGGCCCTATCCAGGCAGGGCCGGGGGAGAGACCCAGCTCCAAATATTGCTGGAGCAGGGCACCCGGCCCCTGAATATTCCTGGAGCCCGGGCACCGCAGGTGTATATAACCTGCCGCCTATGCACGGGTTAACCCTAAAAGGCGCAAACCCCAATGGTATTGAGCCAAAGGTGTGGCATGATGACAAAAATGATTGTAGGTGGACCCTTGCAATGAATTTGTTGATATCGCTAATGGTAATTTTTGTAACTAATGTGTTGCTATTACCAAGAACTGTAAAAATGTTCCAGCTAAGGTGACCAGATGTCCCCATTTTATAGGGACAGTCCCAATATTTGGGGCTTTTTCTTATATAGGCTCCTATTACGCCCCACACCCTGTCCTGATTTTTCACACTTGCCGTCTGGTCACCCACATGTGTGGGTCCCAGCTGCTCCCTGCTCCCCTCACTGAAGCAGGTGTGCAGGGTTACTGCCCTGGGAACTGCAGGGCATCAGTGGACATGGGGCTGGCTGGAGGCAGGGCAGGGGCTGACTGGAGGTAGGGTCTGACTGCAGGCAGGGCAACGGATGCAGGGCTGGTGCGGGCAGGACAGGGTGTGCGGCAGGGGCGGGCAGGAGACAGGCTGGCTGAGGGCAGGGAGTGCGGGGCTGGCTGGAGACCGGGGCTGGAGGCAGGGCAGGGAATGCGGGGCTGGCTGGAGACGGGCCGGTCAGGCAGGGCTGGTGCAGGCAGGGGCTGGCTGTGGACAGGGGGTGCAGCCCACCCTGTACGGTGGTTGCCCCCTCTTCCTCCCTCCCCCACCAGGGTAGCAGCAGCAGCCCGGGCTCAGGGGCTATTTAAAGGGCCCAGGGCTCCCCTGCTTCTACCGCCCCAGGCCTTTAAATAGCCGCCAAAGCTGCACCACTTCCCCAGAGCTCCCCAGGCCCTTTAAATACCCCCCGCCCGGGGGAAGCTGTGTTATACCAATATAATAAAAACCAACAGGATCTAATTAAGAGGGATAAGGCAAAGATGCCACATTTATTGTAAATACCATAACAAAACAAAAGACAACAGTAAACAACGTTGTTTTACTACTTATTTCTATCACTACTTATTCCTTATACACACACACACACACACACACATATATTCATTCACACAATCATTCATTCAGGTTCTGTACAGATGTTATAGTTACCAGCCTAGACATTGCTCATGCCAAGTTACTGGCCAGGTATCTTGGTCATGAGGATGGAGCCAAGTCTGTGTCAGATGCATTTGATGCTCCTGGAGGCTGGCAGCAGAACCATAGACTCAGGCTGTGGCTACACTTAGCACTTCAAAGCGCTGCCGCGGTAGCGCTGCCGCGGCAGCGCTTTGAAGCGCTAAGTGTAGTCAAAGCACCAGCGCTGGGAGAAAGCTCTCCCAGCGCTGTCCGTACTCCACCTCCCTGTGGGGAATAACGGACAGCGGTGGGAGCCGCGCTCCCAGCGCTGGGGCTTTGACCACACTGGCGCTTTGCAGCGCCGCAATTTGCAGTGCTGGAGAGGGTGTGTTTTCACACCCTGCTGCAGCGCTGCAAATTTGTAAGTGTAGCCAAGCCCTCAAAGTCCTCAGTCTTTAGAGTCCAGTTTGATAGGAATTTATTCCTATGTCAGTCCATGAGAGTTGCTTCATTTTGCTGTTGCTAAATCAATCAGCAGGTGGCTGGCTCCATTCTGTCAGATGCTTGTTTTTCCTTCCTTTGAGGTAGTGGGGGTCATCTGGTTGATCCCACTTGACACCTTCTTCAGCCGACACTGAATTCTTCAGGCTGGTAACTCCCTAACCATTCATTCATTGTTTAAACTAGGCATGCATTCACATACATTCTCTAGCTTCATTACATCTAGTTCACTGTCTTTTTACCTTTAGGGGTGTTACCAATTTATGTGAACCTCCCTGTCTTTTAACAAGCAAAGATAAAGTGAGATGAAAACTTACAGAGGGTGGGGATCTCTATTTATACACTATAACAGCTACTGTTTTGGCTTACTTAGAGATAATTAATGTTTAACAAGTTTTATACAAAGTATTTCTTTGAGCTTAACAAGTTTTATACCAAGTATCTCTTTGAGCAGGCTTCACACAGATACAGCTGGTGGCTTGCAGGTTAGAGGCTAAATGTTGGGAATCACAAATTTACTTCTAACATAAACCTTAAGTTATAAAGTATTAATTAACAATAAATTAATAAATCATTTCTTTTGTAAACCATGTTTAATATAAACCTTCTTTAATATCCCTACAGCCGGGCCACCCCGGTACAGCGCACCGGCTCTTGCCAGTACACTGTACTGGGGCTTGGGCACAGGGCCCTCTAGGGGCGGGGCCCGATTCAGGGGAATTGGTTGAATTGGCCTAAAGCTGGCCCTGCTGGCAGCTCCAGCCTTTTTATAGGCAGAGGCTGGCTGGTGTGTCACGCAATCTCTTTATTACTCGCCTGAGATGGGTCACCTGTTACTTGTGGCTCTGAATATGCATATAAGGAAAAATCCCAAAAGGTCTGACCATCTATGGCCATCAGGTACCAGTGATATGGAAGTGCCATCACCACAGCGGTGACCATAAAGTCAGGTGTTTTGACCACCTATGGCCTGTGATGTTATGGGCGTAATATAATATCTTATTCAGCCAATCACTCAGACAAAGAAGTTGTTTATATCTGCAGAAGATAATGCTGCCTGCTTCTTGTTTACACTTCTCTGCGTGAGATGTCACTATTGTTTCATTGGCAATGGAGTGTGATGTCACAGACTGTGTACATCATCATGTAATGACTGACTGCACCCACCACTTTTAAACCACTTGGTTTGCACCCATGCCCTTAATCCTGTCCTAAAATTACCTTTTCATGTCACTAAGCTCTCTTGTTGCTGTGGGGTACTGTAGGTGTGAGGCAGGGCAGGTTGGGAGAAGAAATATTCTTTATCTGAAGAAGTGATCTGTATGAGGAAAACATTTGAAAACTTGTTTACTGAGTAATGTGAGTTCTTCACTCTACTTGATAGCATTTCTCTGCTTGTAACATGAACTTGTGAACACCACATCCAAGCAATTCCAAAATTCCAGGAATATTCTAGGCATCAGTGAGCAGAACCATATTGGTTTTGGTGAAAATTGGAATGGGAAATAGACCAGTCGTGCTTAAGTTAGGTTTGGCGCCTAACTCCTATTGAAATCAGTGGGTGTTATGCACCTAATCTGCTGGTGCAATTTTCAAAAGCACCTTTAAGCATCTGTTTGCATCTTAAGCACCTAAATATCTTTGAAAATCTGGTCCTTCATCTCTGCCTCAGTTCCCCATCTATAAATGGAGGTTAATAATACTTTATCCTACTGTTTGCCTATCTTGTCTATTTGTTTAGATTGTATTTGAGGCACGGGACAATCTCTTACTATGTTTTTGTAATGGGACCCTGAATTTTGGTTGGGACATCTAAACACTACCATAAAGCAAAAAATGATCAGCCCCATAATATAAAGGCCCACCAATGATCTATTTTTCAGGGCAAGTCACAGGCCCAGCTGCCTCAGAGGAAAGTCTGAGAAACACAATATCAAACAATTATGGATTAACCTGCCCATAGGAGAAGTTTCTTCCTGACCCCTATCAGTTGGTGGTAGGCTTATATCCTGAAGCATAAGGATTTATATCCCTTCTACATTTAGTATACCAGCGAAGTTTGGATGATATGGTCCATATAAATGTCTAATCCTTTTCTGAATCAGCAGCGTCTCACCCAGGAAACTCAATGCCAATATCCTGAAGAGAGAGAGACACACACAATCAGACAGAGACTGAGGGCTTCCCCCACCTTTAGCAACAACTGAAACCCCCTCCCCATAGGGACATGTCCTGATTTTATTTGCCCCCATGTTAATCCAGCCCAGAGCCTGCCCCCCCCCGCCTGGTGACAGTGAGTGAGGGTGGGGGAGGAAGGGGGCCGGCGTGAGCAGGGCAGGGCCTCGGGGAGGGGCCACGGCAGATCCGGGGCTGCTCTGAGGGTCACAAAGTGCCCGTGGGCGCGAAGAGGCTGCAGCCCCGGAACTGCCGGACAACGCACAGCTTGACTCTGCCCCTCGGTCCCTGCGCACACAGGACGGGACCTCGCCCGGCCCCGCGGCCCCAGGCCGCTGCTCGTGGGGCTGCTCCCCGGCAGCTCAGCCCCTGCCCCACCTGCTGCTGCCCCCCAGGCCCCGCGGGGGTGTGTGTGTGAAGCCCTTTCACTCCACGCTGCCTCTGCCCTATGGCCCGCCCCGCCCCAGCCCGGCTCCCTGGGCAGGGGCGCGGCAGGGCTGGGCCTGGCGCCTGGCACTGGGGGTCTGAGCCCCCAGCCCGTGCGGAGCCGCCACTCACCGTCCCGCCTCAGCGCTCCGCGGACCTGCCCCGCCCCGGCCGCCGGCTGCCCCCGCACCCCCCCGCTTCGAGCCCCCCAGCAGCGCCGGGGCGGGAGTCCCACTGGTGCCGCCCGCGGGGACTGAACCGCGCTACCCCCCCCCGCGGCTCCCCGGGGCTGGGGCTGCCCCTGGCCGCGAGCGGGATTCGAATCCCAACGGCCGCAGCGCGCGCCCGGGGCGGGGCGGGGGGCGGCGAAGCCTCGGGGCGAGGGAAGCGGGGCATTACCCCTCGCGCCGAGTCTCTGTCCGCCAATCAGGGAGCGGGGAGGGGTGCGGCGAAGTGACGGGATAGGGCCCCTCCTCCACTAGAGGCCGCCTGCGAGAGGGAGAACTACACTACCCAGTGTGCACTGGGAGGGGGCGCGTTGTCTGAGCAACCAGGCCGTCCCTTCCGCTCTGAGAAGAGCCAGGAACTACAACTCCCAGCCTGCCCCGGGCGCCCCGTCCTCTCGAGCCCAGGGAAGGGCGGGTCCCTGGGTCAACCTGACACCTCTCCCCCCCCACCCCCGTGCAGTGTATTAACCTGCCCCGCGTAGGAACGTGCCGCGCTGCTTCGCCCCCTGCACAAAGCAGCTGAGCGGGGCGGGGGGAGGGGTGAGGACTGGGGCGGCCGAAGCGCCGCCCCCCCAAACCTGGCGGGGGGGGTGGGGGGCAGGTCTGTGCGGGGCTGGTCAGTGCCGGGTCTGTCTCCGTCCGGTGACTTTACACCTGTGTCTGCACCGCGGGGATGGTCCCAGCGCCCCTTGTTTGCTGGGGCTTTAACCCCCCCCCGGGGGTGAGCTGGTTTCTGTGCGTGTCTGAGGAGCCTTGTACCCGGCTACTGGTCAGCGCCCCTCACTCCCGCTGTCCCTCCCCAGCCACCCCCCCTTCCTCCTCCCTCGGGTGAGCCCGGCTTTGAACACCCCCTGCAGTAACAGTGCCACCCACAGACAAAGCTGCCACTGAACTGAATTAACCCTCCTCATCCCCGAGCCCCCCCTCGCTCCGCCCATTCCCCCATAGCCCTGCCCCTGCCCCTGAGGTCCTGCCCTCACGCTGCCCCTGCCCCCGAGGTCCCTGCCTCACATAGAATCATAGAATCTCAGGGTTGGAAGGGACCTCAGGAGGTCATCTAGTCCAACCCCCTGCTCAAAGCAGGACCAAACCCAACTAAATCATCCCAGCCAGGGCTTTGTCAAGCCTGACCTTAAAAACCTCTAAGGAAGGAGATTCCACTACCTCCCTAGGTAACCCATTCCAGTTCTTCACCACCCTACTAGTGAAAAAGTTTTTCCTAATATCCAACCTAAACCTCCCCCTCTGCAACTTGAGACCATTACTCCTTGTTCTGTCATCTTCTACCACTGAGAACAGTCTAGATCCATCCTCTTTGGAACCCCCTTTCAGGTAGTTGAAAGCAGCTATCAAATCCCCCCTCATTCTTCTCTTCTGCAGACTAAACAATCCCAGTTCCCTCAGCCTCTCCTCATAAGTCATGTGCTCCAGCCCCCTAATCATTTTTGTTGCCCTCCGCTGGACTCTCTCCAATTTATCCACATCCTTCTTGTAGTGTGGGGCCCAAAACTGGACACAGTACTCCAAATGAGGCCTCACCAGTTCTGAGTAGAGGGGGATGATCACATCCCTTGATCTGCTGGAAATGCCCCTACTTATACAACCCAAAATGCCATTAGCCTTCTTGGCAACAAGGGCACACTGTTGACTCATATTCAGCTTTTCGTCCACCGTAACCCCTAGGTCCTTTTCTGCAGAACTGCTACCCAGCCATTCGGTCCCTAGTCTGTAGCAGTGCATGGGATTCTTCCGTCCTAAGTGCAGGACTCTGCACTTGTCCTTATTGAACCTCATCATATTTCTTTTGACCCATCCTCTAATTTGTCTAGGTCCCTCTGTATCCTATCCCTACCCTCCAGCGTATCAACAACTCCTCCCAGTTTAGTGTCATCTGCAAACTTGCTAAGGGTGCAGTCCACACCATCCTCCAGATCGTTAATGAAGATATTGAACAAAACCGGCCCCAGCACCGACCCTTGGGGCACTCCACTTGATACCGGCTGCCATCTAGACATGGAACCATTGATCACTACCCGTTGAGCCCGACCATCTAGCCAGTTTTCTATCCACCTTACCGTCCATTCATCCAGCCCAGACTTCTTTAACTTGCTGGCAAGAATACTGTGGGAGACTGTATCAAAAGCTTTGCTAAAATCCAGAAATAGTACATCCACTGCTTTCCCCTCATCCACAGAGCCGGTTATCTCATCATAGAAGGCAATTAGGTTAGTCAGGCATGACTTGCCCTTGGTGAATCCATGCTGACTGTTCCTGATCACTTTCCCCTCCTTTAAGTGGTTCAGGATTGATTCCTTGAGGACCTGTTCCATGATTTTTCCAGGGACTGAGGTGAGACTGACTGGCCTGTAGTTCCCTGGATCTTCCTTCTTCCCTTTTTTAAAGATGGGCACTACATTAGCTTTTTTCCAGTCATCCGGGACCTCCCCCGATCGCCATGATTTTTCAAAGATAATGGCCAATGGCTCTGCAATCTCATCGGCCAACTCCTTTAGCACCCTCGGATGCAGCGCATCCGGCCCCATGGACTTGTGCTCGTCCAGCTTTCCTAAATAGCCCCGAACTACTTCTTTCTCCACAGAGAGCTGGTCACCTCCTCCCCATACCGTGCTGCAGAGTGCAGCTGTCTGGGAGCTGACCTTGTCTGTGAAGACAGAGGCAAAAAAAGCATTGAGTACACTAGCTTTCTCCACATCCTCTGTCACTAGGTTCCCTCCCTCATTCAGCAAGGGGCCCACACTTTCCTTGACTTTCTTCCTGTTGCTAACATACCTAAAGAAACCCTTCTTGTTACTCCTAACATCTCCGGCTAGCTGCAACTCCAAGTGTGATTTGGCCTTCCTGATTTCACACCTGCATGCCTGAACAATACTTTTATACTCCTCCCTGGTTATTTGTCCAATCTTCCACTTCTTGTAAGCTGTTCTTTTGATTCTATGATTCTATGACATCACCTGTCCCTTCCTCCAATGCCCCACCCTCACTCTGCTCCTTCCCCCGAATCCCCACTCCCGCACTGCCCCTCCCCAATACACCCCTCCTCTGCCCTCACATTGCCCCTTCCCCCAAGCTCCCGCCCCTGCACCACCCAGTGACCCAGGAGCAGGCCAGACCCGGGACGGGGGAGGCATAAACATGCTTTGCTCTGCCACAGACTTCCGAGTGTCCTTGGGCACATCACTCAGCCTCTCTGGGCCTCAGTTCTCCCGTGTGGGAAATGGGGCTGGTGGTGCTTCCCGCCTTCGCACGAGCCTGGGAGGAGAACTACCCTACAAATTAGGAAGATGCTGGGATCCTGGAGTCATGGGGGAGGGTTCAGGGGGAGCATATTAGCACCATCATCTGGTATATGGAGTCTGTTTGGAAACAAAATATTTCCCTGAAGTCATTCCAAACCCTGTATTCAGCCATAACCTTGGGAAATCCATAATGGAGCAGTGTGGTTTTTCCCTGTGTAGCCAGCAACGACCTGGCACCACCCCCAGCTCTGCCCCCTTCCTGCCACTGCGACCCCATCTCACCTCCTGACCCTGGCTGGGCACCCCGCAGCCCCTCGTAGCAGGGGGTGTGTAGGGGGGTCTCCTTGCAGCCCTCAGTGGGTGTCTGGTGGGTGCTGTCACCTCTGCCAGAGACCCCCAAGAAACTCACCAGCTTCCTCCTCATGTGGGGAAGGGCTCCTACTTTCTGACATGGGAGGGAGATTCTGTGATGTCAGAGCCCGTGGGAGGAGGGGTTCTAATCACAAGTCTGGAGTGGCAGGGCAACCCCCTCCCCCAGTCAGATTCTGCTAGGGGGCTGGGCAGGGATCTCTAGGGAGGGAGACACAGGAAAAAACAGTTGCCACTATGGAACCCATGAGTCCTGGCTCCCAGTCCCCCGCTCTCACCTCTAGACCCCACTCAGCTCCCAGAGCTAGGGATAGAACACAACCCCCACCCTGCTCTGACCATTAGACCCCACTCCCCTTTTAGGCTCACTGCCTCGTCTATCCACCCAACCCACCTGTCCATCCCTTTGCTGCAGGTTTCTGGGGTCACCCCGGCTCTGCACTCCCCCAGTGCAGCCCAAGACCTTTCCTCCCCCCAACCACACATCCTCTCCCCCTCGTGCTGGATCATCTGCTTGGCCCCCCACCGCCTCTTGAGGTGTGCTGTGTGGCGTGACTGGGGATTGTGCAATGGCTCAGCACCAGGCAATGCAGAATGTAAACCACAGACGCTGCCCTGCCTGACCCCACCGGAGCTGCCGTCCAGGGGCATCGGAGCCCAGTGCCCTGCACCTGTGCCCTCCTGCCCCACGAGGGGCGAGCTACAGTCCCCACCACATTCCGCAGAGGGGAGAAGGGTCAAGCCAAGCAGCCCATTTAGGATGGGGGAAATCAACACCCTTTTTTCTGCACAGCCACTGACCATCAGCAGGATTCCTCCTCCTCCTCCTCCCTCCTGTGCTTCAGTGCGACTAAATCTCCGCACCTAGACAGCCGGTCCATCCACTGCACCCCAGTCCCCCTTACCTAAGCCTCCCTGCCAAAGTCCTGCACCTGACCCCATAGAATTAAGTCTCATATGTCTTTGGGATCTCAACTTCTTGTGCCCAGAGAGTCTCAGCCCCCTCAGTAGATGATCTTAGTCTGAGAAACATAGTGTCTGTCTTCTCCAAAGAAGTACTTGGAGAGAGTTTTCTTATGTGATCATGTGGCCTAATGGATAAAGTATCTGACTTTGGATCAGGTGATTGAGGGGTCACTTGTGCTTGTGCAGTTTTACCTTCATGCTGAAAGTCCTGCTCCCTTCAGGGCTGGAACCTCTTCTTGGCCACTCAGGCCAATGCTCTGGCTTAAGCAAGAGCCCTGGGAAGGAGTTGGGGGGTGGGCCTCACAAAGGCTGGGGCATGAGCCCCAGGTGCTTCCAGTCTCGCCTTTGCCATTCCTGACTTGCCAAAGAAAATGGGCATCTGCCCAGGCTAGCATGTAGAGCAGTTTCCCTCTTCCAAATGTGCATCTGTCCCTGTGCTTGAGGGGGTTTGCTAAATAGCACCGTGGGAGCTTGGGTGTTTCTCTGCTTCTCGCCAGCTGGGGAAAAGCTTCTTCGGATAAAATCTCCTGCCCCACTGCAAAAGTGAGCACGGAGAGTGGGAACGGTTAGAGGCCCCACCGGGGGGGCTGGCCCTGCTTTCCTACCGTCTTCTGATGTTGGCCACAGACAGCCGCTGCGCATGCTGATCTGTGGGTGGCCTTCAGTGGGTGTTTGGCATGGCAGGGAGCAGGCTGGCCAGGGGTTTTTGTCGCTGTCTGCTGGCCATGCATAGGCATGGTCCTCCCCTCCTCTGAACAACCAGAGTTAGTCTGTGCTTGAAAAGAGAGACACAGGAGACTCAAGACAAGAGGGTGAGAAAGATCGAGAAAGGACCTATGAAGACAGCCCACACAACAGGGACACTGCCTGGTGAAGGGATGTGGAGGCACCAAATTGCCCCATTTTTCCTGGTGCCCTATGCAGCTCCGTACTGCTCCAGCAGCCAGCCCGATCCCCCGGCTGGCTGAGCCGGCCAGGAAAGCTGCCCCTGCTCCGCCTCTTCTCCAAAGCCCCTACCCTGCCTCTTCCCACCCCTGCTCCATCCCATCTCCCCCCCCCACTCCGCCCCTTCCCCTGAGCTACATCCCGGTGGACTGCAGGAGGGATCAGGTGCACCCTGCACTCACCGGGCGGTGGGAAGTGGAACGACCTGGCCCCAGCCCGCTCTGCTCCACCAGCTCCCAGCTGCACCGCTGGTGATTGTTGGGGGGTGTTTCCCCACCCCACCCCCCAAGTTCCAAAGTTGGGAGCAGAGTGCAGTGGGCTGGGGCCGGATCACTCCACTTCCCGCCGCCCTGTGAGTGTGGGGTCGGGCCTGCCCTGCAATTCCCGGGCGGCGGGAAGTGGAGTGACCTGGCCCCAGCCTGCTCCACTATGTCAGCTCGGGCTGGAGGACGGGGGTGCTAACGGGGGGGATGGGACTAGGGAACGGGGAACAGGGACACAGGCAAGGCTCTGTGGTGTCAGAGCTGGGAAGTGGGACGTGGGGTGAACACTCTGCAGTGTCAGAGTTCATAGACTCATAGACTTTAAGGTCAGAAGGGACCATTATAATCGTCTAGTCTGACCTCCTATACAACGCAGGCCACAGACTGTCACCCACCCACTCCTGTAACAAACCCCTGACCTATGTCTGAGCTATTGAAGTCCTCAACTCGACGTTTAAAGACTTCAGGGTGCAGAAAATCCTCGAGCAAGTGACCCGTGCCCCACGCTGCAGAGGAAGGCGAAAACCCCCCAGGGTCTCTGCCAATCTGCCCTGGAGGAAAATTCCTTCCTGACCCCAAATGTGGTGATCAGCTAAACCCTGAGCATGTGGGCAAGACTCACCAGCCAGCACCCAGGGAAGAATTGTCTGTAGGGATGTGGGGTAAACGCTCTGCAGTGTCAGAGCTGGGAAGGGAACAATGTGGAACAGACTCTATCAGTGTATAGAGATAAGCCTGACTGGTGTGAAGGGCTTCGGAATCTGCTTGCTTGGAAATTAACCCCAGTAAACTTCACTTTGTCTGTGCTTCCGACTTCTGGTCTTTTGCTGCCTGCGTGACAAGAACCAGGGAAGTGGGCAGGGGAAGGGAAAGCCCTCTAACAATGGCACCTTCTCCTCTAGGTGGAAAAGAGGAGACTAAGGGGGGGATATGATAGAGTTCTATAAAATCATGAGTGATGTTGAGAAAGTGGATAAGGAAAAGTTATTTACTTGTTCCCATAATACAAGAACTAGGGTTCACCAAATGAAATTAGTAGGTTTAAAACAAATAAAAGGAAGTTCTTCTTCATGCAGCGCACAGTCAACTTGTGGAACTCCTTGCCTGAGGAGGTTGTGAAGGCGAGGACTATAACAATGTTTAAAAGGGAACTGGATAAATTGATGGTGGCTAAGTCCAAAAATGGCTATTAGCCAGGATGGGTAAGAATGGTGTCCCTAGCCTCTGTTTGTCAGAGGATGGAGATGGATGGCAAGAGGAAGATCACTTGATCAATGCCTGTTAGGTTCACTCCCTCTGGGGCACCTGGCATTGGCCACTGTCGGTAGACAGATACTGGGCTAGATGGACCTTTGGTCTGACCCGGTACGGCCTTTCTTATGTTCTTATGTTTTCCACTGCCCAGGAGACCCAGCCAGGGACTGATGTGCTGGAGATATGTTGGGAAAAGGAACTGTCTGAATTGCCAAGGCAGGAAGCCAACAATCTACAGCAACATCATTAACCACAAACTCACTCTAACCATGCTCCAGCCAGAAGGGAAATGGGCAGGAATTCTTGCTGTTCAGCCATGGCCACACATACAGAGCTGCACAGCAGTGAGGGTGCTGGGCAAGCTGGTCTGAGCGAACAATTGGAAATGATCCTTCCGTTAGAACAGAACCAGAGTGTAGAAAGGCCCCTGTGTTAAGTGGTTGAGGCTGAGGCCTTAGGAAGCTGGCCTACGATACCATAGGGATCTTTCTGTGGAGGTTTGATTCTTGCCAGCTAGGGGAAGCTGGTGTGTGGTGTCTTTGTGGCTGCACTTTCAGTGATGCAGGTTTCTCTATCCCGTTGTTCCAGGGTCATCCTACTAGATTGCCAGCTGCTTTTCAGCTGCAGTGTGGAGACTGTTTGTGTGTGTGGAGAGACAGTGTGTGTGTGTGTTAGGGAAGAGTGAGTGTGTTGAGGTAGGTAGGAGCGGATCATTATTATCCCTACTTGAAAGAGGGAGACGCTCAGGCTGAGAAAGGAGAATTGACTTGTCTTAGGTCACAAAGCCAGTCAATGGCTGAATTGGGAATAGGACCCCCAGAGCCCTGATTTTCAAATTAACCATCGGATCTTGAATTTCATACATTGAATGACCTCAATAAAGTGCTCTTAGATGAGCTCCAGTCCAACAAGTGTGCACAGTAATTATTCAGCCAGTATTTGAGGAGAACTGCAATGTTAGAGAGAATCATGAACTGCTCAGAGACCACTAATGCAGAGAAGCAGCAAAATTTGTCAAACATATAACTGGTTATGACTTATTTACTTGGTCTTAAAAGAGAACAACAAGGACCTGAGTCTCCTCCCTGTCAATAACCCCCTGCTCAGCCAATCAGGGTAGAGACTGAGGAGGGGAGGCTGAGGGGTCTCACCAGAGAGCTAAAGGGATGGCCCAGGTCACTGGCGGGGATCACTGCCCCAGCACTACTGCAGCTCCACAGTTTTGGGTGGACCTCCCACAGTGAGAGCTGCCGAGCACTCCCCCACAACACACACACACACACACACCTCCTGGTGTTGGGAGGGGAACAGGAGAAAGGACAAAAGAAGCAAGAGAGGATATTCCAGAGATGGAATTTATCACACAACCCTCCCTGCTCCGCAGAGCCCCATGGGGAGAATGTAGAGAAGGGGGAGTCATTCCTCCCCTGCACTCCCAGAAGAGTTGCTAGGACTCCTTCCTGCCAGCTACTCACCCCCGGATTCATCCTTAGCTCCTAGGATCTTTCTGCTCCAAAGGCTCCATAGTCCTGGGGTGGGGAGGGTGTCACTGCACAGTCTGAAACACAAGGGAGGTTTCTGGAATTGAAGGAAGGAGCAGAAAATGGAGAGGAAAGAAACAGAGAGAAAACGCTTCGTCTCTCTCCCCTCCCCCCCCCATCAAGAAATGTTACCAAGGACCAGCGTTAGGGGAAACTTGTACTTTGGCAAAGTTCTTGGTTCAGGTTGTAGCAGTGATGGAATAAACTGCAGGTTCAAATCAAGTCTCTGGAGTACATCCACAACTGGGATGGGCCATTCAGTCCTTTGTACAGAGCTTCAGTTTGCAGCCAAGTCCCTCCAGAGGTATGAAGCAGGACTGAAGACCAGATGGAGATGAGGCATCAGTCTTTTATAGTCTCTTGCCATGTGGTCTTTGCTTTCTTTGTCCCAAGGACACTCTATCCAGCACGCGACATAGAAAAACCTTAGAGTTCTGTCCATAGGCAGGTCCCTGCACACCTTGCTGAGCCACAAGGCATATCTGCCTTCTCTCAATGGGTCAGTTGTATAGCTGATGGTCCTTAATGGGCCATCAAGCAGGCTAGGCAGAGCTGACACCAATTTGTCTGGCTGGGGTGTTCCCCAGAAACATAGCACAAGTTTGAAATACAGGCAGCATAGAGCCAATATTCATAATGTCAACTACAAAAATGATACATATCTAGAGATAGCATAATTATAATCAGCCAATCATAACCTCTCCATAGACCCTTTATGTGACCACCTTTATACAATATTGGCTGCAAATATAGAACAGTGGTGGCAACGGTGATCTATACAGTTACAGATTATGTCAATAACGTCACAGGAGGTGACATGGTATCAGTGAGACTGATACTGGAATACTGCCTCCAGTTTTGGTGTCCTCATTTGAAAAAGATGGTGTGAAATTGGAGTTGAGGCAGCAAAGAGCCACCAAATGTTCTGAGGGCTGGAGAAAAATGCCTTCTAGTGAGCTATTGAAAGAGCTCAACCTGTTTAGCTTCTCAAAAGAAGATTGAAAGGTGACTTCATTGAAACGTTGAAGTGCCTTAATGGAGAGAAAAGATTGGCTATTAAAGGGCTCTTTAATGTAGCAGAGAAAGGCATTAAAAAACCAATGGCTGGAAGGTGAAAAGAGACAAATTCATATTACAATTAAGGCACAAATATTCAACAGTGAGGATCATTTACCACAGGAACAAGCTACCAAGGAAATTGGTGCATTCTCCATCCCGTGACCTCATTTCATGAAGACTAGATGCCTTTCTGGAATGTGTTTACCCCATAAGTAGCTCTTGTGTCATACAGGAGGCCTGTGATATGCAGGGGTCAGATTAGATGCTCTAATGGTCTCTCCTGGCCATAAAGTCAACTAATTTCTGAAAAACTAAGTGTGGCATTGGGAGCAGCGTCTGATGTTTTACTGTCTAGCCGGCTTGCTTCCTAGAATGAGCGCTCCTTGAGTGGGGTGATCCACAGGGAGTAGCTCAAACCTCCAAAGTGCCTGGCCAGGGGCAAGACATTAGCCCAGCAAGGGAGGGGTGTGGCAGTGACATCACAAAGGCCTTTTGCAGGACCTCAGACTATTGGTCAAAGGTGGTGGGGAGGTGGTGACCTCACAGAGAGATGCTGACAACAGCCAGGCAGGACAGGGGCGAGTGGCCAGGGAAACCTCAGAGACCCTGTGGCTTTGCTTCAGCAAGTCTCCCTCTCCAGGTCTCTCTTTGAGGACTGAGAGTATTCGGGTTCACGGATGTGAGCGCCAGGAGGAACCTCTTTTGAGTTTTCCCCTTCCTTTTAGTGATTTTACTAGAAAACAGATGTCCCTGTTTAGAGGGTTAGAGCCTCCTCGAGGTTTGAAACTGTTCGGTCTGATCATTCTGGTGACAGTTGAATTCATGGAAAGCATGATCTTAAGGAGGCAGAATTTTATTCCACACCTGGGATCTTGTCCCTTAGAATCACTGAGGACATTAGGGTTTGTCCTTTTTGTTTCACCTTTTCCTCCATCCATCCCTCCTTTCTCTACCTCTCTTGCTTCTTTTGTCCTTTCTCCTGTTCCCCTCCTAACACCAGGAGAGGGTGTGTGTGTGTGTGTGTGCGTGTGTGTGTTGCGGGGGAGTGCTTGGCAGCTCTCACTGTGGGAGGTCCACCCCAAACTGTGGAGCTGCAGTAGTGCTGGGGCAGTGATCCCTGCCAGTGACCTGGGCCATCCTTTGAGCTCTCTGGTGAGACCCCTCAGCCTCCCATCCTCAGTCTATATCCTGATTGTCTGAGCAGGGGGTTAATGACAGGGAGGAGACTCAAGGCCTTTTTGTTCTCTTTTAAGTCCAAGTAAATAAGTGATAACCACTTATATGTTTGATGGATTTTGCTGCTTCTCTGCATTAATTGTCTCTGAGCAGTTCATGATTCTCTCTAACATTGCAGTTCTCTTAAAACACTGGCTGAATAATTACTGTGCATACTCGTAGGTCTGGAGCTCATCTGAGAGCACTTTACTGAGGTCATTCAATGTATGAAATTCAAGATCTGATGGTTAATATGAAAATCAGCGTTAGGGGAAATGGTGCCCTGGGCAAAACTTGTACTTTGGCAAAGTTCTTGGTTCAGGCTTGTAGCAGTGATGGAATAAACTGAAGGTTCAAATCAAGTCTCTGCAGTACATCCACAACTGGGATGGGCCATTCAGTCTTTGTACGGTGCAGGGGGTTAATGACAAGGAGGAGACTCAAGGCCTTTTTGTTCTCTTTTAAGACCAAGTAAATAAGTCATAACCACTTATATGTTTGATGGATTTTGCTGCTTCTCTGCATTAATGAGGCAAGTATGAAGCCTCATTCAAAGACCAGGGGTCACTATATTACTGCACAGTCAATCAATGCAGTCAATTAATGCAGTTGTAGATAAATCTCTGCATTATGCATTTTTGTATAACTTGTATATGACTTTGTATTGAACCTTGGTAATATGTTATAGCGGGCCCCTAAGGTAGTGTAATTAAGGTAAAAGAAAAGTGTCTTTTTGCTAGAAGTAGAATAAGATCTCCCCCCACTTGGTAATCAACTGCCCTGTTGAATGAATGAGGTGTGACTGAGCAAGGCGTGGAGGCTAGTACCTCCAGACAGCTGCAATCCTTGGAGAGGGGCTGGCAGCCCAACCAAGGACAATCAAGCTTGGCAAGTGGGCTGACTAGAGAAGAGCAGACATACTGATGGCCTCGGGGATAAGAAGCAAACACCTTCATGTGGGAACAACCCCCAGCCCAGAGAAAAGCAGCTAGAAGGACCAACAGACACAGTCACAGATTTTGAATCTGGGAGATTTGCCCCTCTCCATCCACCGACTCGCTGCTTGCCTCCTCACCCCCCCCACCCCAAGTATAAAGCCTCATTCAAAGACCCAAGGAGTCACTATATTACTGCACAGAGCCCTCCCCCCCCGACGAACTCTGCCCCTCACCTGCCTCAGGCTCTGCAAGGGAGTTTGGGTCGGGCGAGGAGGTCTGGGGTGCAGGCCCTGGGTTGGGGCAGGGGTTTGGAGTGTGGGATGGTTGAGAGGTTTGGCTCTGGAATGGAGTTTGGGTGCTGGGTGCAGGCTCCAGGCTGGGGCACAGGGTGGGGGTGCAGGATGGGTGGAGGCAGGGGCGACTCTAGGCACCAGCAAAGCAAGCAGGTGCTTGGAGCAGCCCATTTGCAGGGGCGGCAGCCAGCAGGGATCCAGCCTGGGAGCTGAGAACCAACAGGGGGCCCTGGGAACTGTAGTTCCTTGGTTAGCTCCCTGCCTATAGAGCCAGCTCTGGAGCAGGAAAAAAACTACATTTCTCAGCATTCCCTTGGCCGCTATCAACAAGAAAGGCAGGGGGAGGGAGTATGGTAGCTGAAACCTCAAGCTGCAGCTTGCTGTGAATGGAGAGCTCACTGCTAGAGCGGGGTGGCACTGTGAATGGGGAACGAGTGTGCCCAAGTTGTAGAAGGCTTTGCCCTAGATATCCCCTTCAGAAGACATCCCCAGACTGGATTAGAGATACTGGTGTGACCTCACCTTGTAGCCCCCAAGGAAGGAATTGGGTGGACTAAATGGACAGTTGCCCTCTTTATCTGAATCCTAGCAAGGGAGGTACGTGGATCCCACTAGAATTTAAGAGTAATGGAGGAGAGGCTCTACTGGACCTGGGCAGCTTTAGATACAGTACCAGGCACGTAGAGGATTTCCACTTCTGAGCCATCGAAGCAGAAATTGACTTTTCCTTTCCAGATTTAGCTAATATTCAGAAAGGGAATCTAGCACCTGCCTTCCAGATTTGAACACCCTCAAAATTCAGGAGTGCTGAAGCTCAATTTGGGCAGCTGTTACTTCATTTCTCCCAAATCAAATATACTGATTCACTGTAATTTGCTGTAGAAAAAGTAGGATAAACTTGAGCAAGAAATGCTTCCCAGTGGTTTTTAGGACTGGAATTGCTATTTTCAACAGCCATTGCCTTTGTTTGTTTGTTTTATAGTTTTATTTGTTTAAAAGGAAGACAGTGATATTGCATTGGCAAATTGCCCATAGAAACAAAGAATGGAACATAAGGATAATAAAGGCACCTCAACGTTTCCTCATTTCTGTAGGACAGTCTTATAATATGCATCCAGATATCCTTTAATCACACAAGCTGGAAATTGTTCCATGTTACTGCAGTTCTGTAACCATATGGGAACCAATCCTGTCTGTGTTCTGTGCACATCCAAAATTCCTGCTGAATGACCCACTCTGGGAGCAAGTTACCAGTGACCCAGGGCTGGGGTGGAAGGAGGGTGCAAGTGGGTGGGGGGAGCCCAGAGCTGGGGCAGCACGGGGTGCATGTGTGGGGAAGATCCCAAGGCTGGGGTGGCAGAGGGTGCTGGTGTGTGTGGGGGAGAGCCCAGGGCTGGGATGGCATGGGGTGCGGGTGTGTAAGGAGAGCCCAGGGCTGGGATGGCATGGGGTGTGGGTGTGTGGGGGAGAGCCCAGGGCTGGCAGCAGGGGGGTACAGGTTGTGGGGAGAGGCCCAGAACTGGGGCAGCAGGGGGTGTGGGTGGAGGGGGCAGAGCCCAGGGCTGGGGCAGCAGGGAGATTCAGGGAGGAGCCCAGGGCTGGGGTGGGGGCAATTTTTTTTTTGCTTGGGACAGCAAATAGTTGGCCCTATCTCCACCCACCGTGAGGTAGGTAGGAGTGGATCATTATTATCCCTACTTGAAAGAGGGAGAAGATAAGGATGAGAAAGGATAATTAACTTGTCTTAGGTCACATAATCAGTGGTAGAGTTGGGAATAAGACCCAAGAGCCCTGATTTTCAAACTAAGCATCGGATCTTAAATTTCCGACATTGAATGAACTGAGTAAAGTGCTCTCAGATGAGCTCCAGACCAGCAACAGTGCACAGTAAGTATTCAGCCAGTATTTTAGGAGAACTGCAATGTTAGAGAGAATCATGAACTGCTCAGAGACAATTAATGCAGAGAAGCAGCAAAATTCATCAAACATACAACTGCTTATGACTTATTTACTTGGTCTTAAAAAAGAACAACAAGACCTGAGTCTCTTCTCTGGCAATAACCCCCTGCTCAGACAATCAGGGTAGAAACTGAGGATGGGAGGCTGAGAGTTCTCACCAGAGAGCCCAAAGGATGGCCCAGGTCACTGGTGGGGATCACTGCCCCGCAACACACACACCCCTCTCCTGGTTTTGGGAGGGGAATAGAAGAAAGGATAAAAGAAGCAAGAGACGAAGAGAAAGGAGGGAGGGAGGGATGGATGAAAACGTGAAACAAAGGACAAACCCCAATGTCCACAGTGAATCTAAGGGACAAAATCCCAGGTACACAATAAAATTCTGCCTCCTTAAGCTCGTTTTTTCCATGCCTAGAATTCAACTCTCACCAGATGACTGAGACTGAACAGGTTTCAAACCTCGAGGGGGCTTCTGGCTGTGATTTTTCAGTCCTCAAAGGCCAGCCAGGTGACTGTAACTAACTTACAATCATTAGGAAAAATTAGTATCAAGATTCCAACTCTAGCAGTCAGACAACATTGGTTCAATTTAGAAGAGATTACTTTTTATATTCCTTGGTTCCCCCCAAATCAGGAAGGGCCTGTGACCACAGGTCCTGCAGGGTACAAAGGGCAGGTCTACATCCCTTTTCTCTTTGTGCATAGTCCTGCCTGCTCCCTTGTCAGTTTCAGTTCTGCTACCACAGTACTGATCAGCACATTCTTCAGTAGCATAGGGAAGGGCAGGCACCATCACACAAGGACTATTACACAGAGACCTGCCAAATGCACACAGCAAACAAATGAAAACAAGAGATGAAAATGTTATTTTTTCATTAATCCCTTTCAGTGACAGCAACCTCCGTGGCTAATTGTAACAATAGTAGATGCAGCATTTTCTGAAACATGCATATGCTGCTATTTGCATGAAAACTTCTACACACCTGAATAGAGGAGGATCCTTTGAAAATGTGGCCTTTTAATTATATTTAATACTCCACAAGAGTAGCCTAAAACCAACAACGGGATATAATAAGGCCCTGGCATCAAATGAATAAGGAACAATATAAAAAAATCAGCAGCACTTTATAAAGAGGACAGGAACAAAATATACAGTAACCATAAAACCAACAGATAAAACAAAACCCAGATTTCCCCAGGTGCAATCTAACAGGACAATTTTGCATTCATAACTCTAGCAATACTCATCTATTTCAGCATGTAATGATCCTGTTTAAAGTATTCAGGAAACAATAAACTCTGGCCCCGGGGCTTGTACATGTTCACTTTGTTGAGTGTGGCTCATATATCTGGACCTCCCAGCTGTTAACAGCTTCACCAACCACCCCTCTGTCTTTGCTTCTGTGTATGTCACTTCATTCTGGCTCTGCAAGGTGTCTGAAGTCCCAAATGCCACTTGTGCTTCTGTAAACCTATCCCAGCGGTATCCCTCCCCCAACTGCCTCCTTTGGGGTTCAATTCTACACCATTGAAATCAATGGAATTTTTTCCATTGACTTCAATTAGAGCAAGATCGGGCCCTTCAGCAATTTCCACCCAGTTCTTTCTATTATGATTTGTACCAATCAGGGTTCGGGGCCTCATTGTTCTAGGCACTGTCTAACAAAACAATGGTCCCGTGCCCCAAATATTCTGCAGCATCATGCAAAAGATGCCAGAAATGCAGTCCAGTGAATTACCTTGATAACCTCTGGTGTAATCTTTCTTAATATCTGTGGTTTCTAATTCTATCAATTACTCGACAATTAAATTAAGGGGGTTAAGTTACACAGTGGTTTCTGAGAGCAACTGTTTTGAAAATCCAGTTAAAAATGTATTTTAAAGGTAAATAAATGCCTAATCTTTGCCTGAAACACAAGCAATATGAATTTTTTTTAAAATGTATGCTACCATCTCCTAGCCTCATCCTCTCTCCAGTGAAATCCCTCTTCAAATGCCTGCACTTTTTCATTTCCACCCATGCCCTTTCCCTTTTTGCCTTTACAGAGCTATTAAATTTGTTAGTCTCTAAGGTGCCACAAGTACTCCTCATTCTTTATGCTTAATGATGTACTTCTAATAAAGAATTTAATTCTAATTTTTGCCTAGAGTGACTCTGACTTTCAAATTATATTTAAACATAGGAACTTGTGGAATGGTTTAGGAATAAAAATAAATTAACATGTACAGAAATATGAAATAGAAAAACAAATAGGACAATTTCACTGCTCTACATGGGAAAAACCCACACAGAGCTTATTTCATCTTGTGAATTTTTCTGCAGACTAAGCTAAGGGGGGGAAAAGAAAGAGTTTCTCTAATTGTTTTAAACCATGGATGAAAAGAACCTAACATGATCACCCTTGATTAACATGCTTATTATATAATATATAAACAGGGAAACCAGGGAGACAACCCTGGGCCACGAAAATAAATAAGGAATCCTTTTTATATTGATAGTTCCCAATGTATCCTCTGCCAAGAAATGGACTTTGTGCAGAGAAAAATCCATTTTCTAGTGCCAAAGATATTGATAATTAACATTTATGTCATGAAACGTGTAATACCAGTTTGCTAAAATAAAGCTAAGCTTTTCATTATTATTTTAGAGTTTAATTTAGTCATCCAAGGTTACTCAGCTTCATGTTTATAAATTATACAGGGCAGGGACTTAACTCCTCTTGATCGACCTTTTTTGGAATTATGACTGTACAAGTAAGGAGGTTCATAACCTTGTTTGAATATCTGATCCGGCCTTGAAAGAAGGTGATTTATGGGATCGACAAACCCTCATCATTTCAAGAATCGGCATCTGAGAACAAGATTTTCCTCTATAACACAAAGAGCGGAGCAAATCAGTTAAGTCTCTACTAGAAGCTACAACTTTGTTTATGTAAGAGTCATACAAGGTTACAAGGTCTGAGAATAGTCTGCCAGTAAGAGTATGGATTTTAGAACAAATAAATAGCTACATACTGCATAAAAAATTGGAAGTTTTGAAACTACTTCTCTGATAATTCAGCACTAGCCATGCTACAGCATGTTCTAATTTACCATTTGGTATATGCTTTTTGAAAATACTGAAAGTACATGCCAGTGGTCAACTAAATCATAGAAAATTCAAGCCCTATTTTACATGATGGGTGAGACATTGAAAACTGCATGACTTAGAAATGCCAGTCCCATTAAAAGTTAATGAGACTTATGTTCCTAAATCACTTACTCTCTTTTGAAAATCTCACCCATTTTCCTTTCCAGGGCTACTGCTGCCAATCACCAATATTTTTAAGATAGTACATTTTTTGTAATTATCTGGCATAATAAAAGCACCAAAATTGTTTCCTGGAGAAAAACAAATCCAGAAACCCTAAAATACTGCAGCACTTCTGTTTCACTTTCTGTACCAATGATGAGAGGATTCTGTGAAGACAGACTTTTTTTTACAGGATCTGAAAAATGTCTATAGTAATCAAACATATATGCCCGTATTAAGCACCATAGACTGCCAAATTCCAGAGAAACAGAAAACACTCTAGACTTGTGCATGGAATCACTTTTATGTGTTATTTCAAATGCCCTTCCTGAAGTTCTTATGGTGATCTGCGGAGGGAGAGGGGGGAGAATTCTGAAGATAAAAGTAAATTCCAGTGCCATTTCTATGATTGTGGAACCATGGGAAGCCAGGGGCACTGAATTTATCACAGTATTTACATTACTGTTACAAATCCAAATGTTTCACCTATTTTCTAGGAATACTTCACCTTGGTTAAAAAGAACCAAGCAAAATCACGGTGCAACGGTAATACAATTAGGGCATTACCGATGCACCCAAACTTGTAGATTGTGCAAGGAATATCAGGTTGCAACCTGTATAAGTGCAGGTAACTGTGCAAAAAGGGGCTAAAACTGTTTTTCTTTAATAATTGTATTCTCTGCCATGCATTGTCAGGGATTGAAGAAAGCACATGCCCAGCTTTCATTATCTGAAGATAACCTTCCAAATGTAAACCAGTGCAGACCTGTCTTCCTGAGTCTGCAAACTGGCAGTTCCAGAGCTTCTATTCCGCCTCACAATGCTGCCAAGCATTAGCAGCTTTGGTCAGTTTCACTGCTGTTATTCAGAACCCCAGGGGTGACGGTAAAACAGAAAAATGGTGCCTCTTTCAGGAAAAGTAAGTTCAAGCAGAATCAGGCACTGGAGCTATTCATAGAGAAGCTCAATGCCCGCTTCCCTCCTCCCATGGAGTAGGAGGAGGGAGGGGATTTCTCCCTTTGGGTCTTGAAAAAACAAGAGTGAAAAACAGGGTGCTGGGCTATGGGGGAGATCTGTGTGTGTCAGGGCACTGCGGGTCTGTGTGGGGCATTGTGCAGTTATGGTGTGGGGCTGTGGGGAAGGGCACTGGGAGGGAGGAAGGAAGGGAGGGGAAATCTGTGTGTATTGGGAAACTAGAGAGTGGGGGTTTCTGTGTGGGGTGCTGGGCAGCTGTGGTGGGGCTGTGGGCAGGGGTGTGCTGGGTGAGGTGTGTGTGCACAGCACTGTGCATTTGTGGTGGAAGAGTTGTAGGGGGGTGCTGGGCAGGGGAGCTCTGTGGCACAGCATGGGGGCACCCCAATAGGAAAGGGCACGCTGGTAGCACAGGGCCAGGCGGACCAGTGTGCCTCTGGCTCCCAACGGGGCTGCGCACCTGTGTCTGTCTGTCTCCCCCCCAGCTCCACCAACGTGGCCTGATAGTTCACGCTTGCGATCTGGTCACCCTCCCGCTCCCTCCATCCTTCACTCCCTTCCCTGCGTCCCCCCAGCCCTGTCCTCTGTCCCGTCCCGTCTCCATCCGTCCCTGCCCCCTTCGTCCCCTCCGCCCCATCCCTGCATCCCCCCAGCCCTGTCCTCTGTCCCGTCCCCTGTCTCCATCCGTCCCTGCCCCCTTCGTCCCCTCCGTCCCGTCCCTGCATCCCCCCAGCCCTGTCCTCTGTCCCGTCCCCTGTCTCCATCCGTCCCTGCCCCCTTCGTCCCCTCCGTCCCGTGCCTGCATCCCCCCAGCCCTGTCCTCCGTCCCGTCCCGTCTCCATCCGTCCCTGCCCCCTTCGTCCCCTCCGTCCCATTCCTGCGTCCCCCCAGCCCTGTCCTCTGTCCCGTCCCCTGTCTCCATCCGTCCCTGCCCCCTTCGTCCCCTCCGTCCCGTCCCTGCATCCCCCCAGCCCTATCCTCCGTCCCGTCCTGTCTCCATCCGTCCCTGCCCCCTTCGTCCCCTCCGTCCCGTCCCTGCATCCCCCCAGCCCTGTCCTCCGTCCCGTCCCCTGTCTCCATCCGTCCCTGCCCCCTTCGTCCCCTCCGTCCCGTCCCTGCATCCCCCCAGCCCTGTCCTCTGTCCCGTCCCCTGTCTCCATCCGTCCCCTCCCGTTCATTTGCAGCCCAGCTCAGCCCCGGTCACTTTCGCCAGGTAGTGCCGGGCAGCTCCCCTTCGCTGCGATCCAGCACCGGGCACCGTCTTGCTCCCAGCCGCGGAGCACCGGGCAGGCTGTGCAGGGTGGGGAGGGATACTCGCATTGCTGACACCTGCCTGCCTCAGGGCTTTCTCCCTGCCCGCCGCGAGGATCGCGAGGGAGGGGAGCAGCGTGCCGCTGAGAGCCGTGCCAAATTGGCCGGGTGGCTGCCTGCAGACAACACGGGGGAGAGAACCAGACAGCCCTGTAATGCAGCCGCTGCTCGGGACCCGGATCCACGCTGCTGTGCCACCGAGATCCATCAAGTGCCACGGGAGCGGGGGACACACCACCCACCCCATGGAAGTGTCAGGGGCTGCTCGGGCTGGGAGCCCGACGGAGAGTCCAGCTGGGGAGAGGCTCAAAGGGGGGGGGGGTAAAAACGTTGCACCAAAAATATGAAAAAGTTGCAAGACAAAAACCCTTTAATTACAGCTCGGACGGGCCCCTCCGGAGCAGGGGGGGCTCGGGGCCAGCCGCGGTCCCGCCGCCGGGCAGCAGGAGCAGCAGCAGCAGCGAGGCAGCAGGAGGGGGCGGCGCGAGACGGTTCCCGGGGATTCCCTGCTCGCGCCGCTGCCGGGGGGAGCCGCTGCTGCTGCGAGCTGGTGCGCGGGGGGTGGAGTGGGGGGTGTCCTCGCGGGCGGGGCTCGCGCCCAGAGCGCTGACACTGTCCGTTCGAAACTGTGACGCCGGTCGGCCGGGCCGCCCCACTTAGGACGTCACCGCCCTCTGCCCCCGCCCAACCAGCGTGGTCAACAGGGCTCCGCCCACTGTCGCCGCGGCAACCACCAAAACAAACATTCTCGGAACACGTGGGGCAGGGAGGGGGGGAAAGGATGGGCCGTGACGCAAACAAAGCAGCTGGCTGGCAGCGCGCGGCATTGACGTCACCGAGGAGGAGTCCGCGACGCAGGGGCGGCTCCTCCCCCCGCTCCCCCGCTCGCGGGCAGCGACCCAGGTCCTCGCGCACCTGTGCTGGAGGGGAGGCGGCGGCGGATGCAGGGAGGGGACGGAGGGGGCAGGGACGGATGGAGACGGGACGGGACGGAGGACAGGGCTGGGGGGATGCAGGGACGGGACGGAGTGGACGAAGGGGGCAGGGACGGATGGAGACGGGACGGGACGGAGGACAGGGCTGGGGGGATGCAGGGACGGGACGGAGGGGACGGAGGGGGCAGGGACGGATGGAGACGGGACGGGACAGAGGACAGGGCTGGGTGGACGGGACGGAGGGGACGAAGGGGGCAGGGACGGATGCAGACGGGACGGGACGGAGGACAGGGCTGGGGGGATGCAGGGACGGGACGGAGGGGACGAAGGGGGCAGGGACGGATGGACAGAGGGGACGGGACAGAGGACAAGGATGGAGAGACGCAGGGAAGGGAGTGAAGGATGGAGGGAGCAGGAGGGTGACCAGATCGCAAGCGTGAACTATCAGGCCACATTGGTGGAGCTGGGGGGGAGACAGACAGGTGCGCAGCCCCGTTGAGAGCCAGAGGCACACTGGTCCGCCTGGCCGTGTGCTACCAGCGTGCCCTTTCCTATGTGCCCTAAGGCATTCCTATGTTATTCCATAACATTCCTATGTGCCATAACAATCTTATGTGCTGAATAAGAGCACATAACATTCCTATGTTCCCCTCCCAACACCAGGAAGGGTGTGTGTGTGTGCCCTTTCCTATTCTTATGTGCTGATCAGTACTGTGGTAGCAGAACTGAAACTGAAAAGGTAGCAGGCAGGACTATGCACAAAAAGAAAAGGGATGTAGACCTGCCCTTTGTACCCTGCAGGACCTGTGGTCACAGGCCCTTCCTAATTTGGGGGGAACCAAGGAATATAAAAAGTAATCTCTTGTAAATTGAACCAATGTTGTCTGACTGCTAGAGTTGGAATCTTGATACTAATTTTTCCTAATGATTGTAAGTTATTTACAGTCACCTGGCTGGCCTTTGAGGACTGACAAATCACAGCCAGAAGCTCTTTGATTTTTGGGAAGGCCCCAGATCATTTTGCAGCTGGAGTGGGCAGCACCACTCAGGCTACCGTTGATACACTAGGACTATCACAAGTTCTTCTGCTGAGCATCCAGCATGACGTTTGACCACAAAAAGGGGCAGACAATTAGAAGAGGCAATATAGTATGTAGTGGGCTCAGGGATGAGAACAAGGGACTAATCCTAGCGTTGACACTGGCTCCCACTGTGGCCCTGGTCAAGTCACATAGGCCAAAATTTCCATACTTGAGTGCCTATAGTTATGTACCTAAATCATTGACTTTAATAGGGTATTAGAGCAGTGGAAGCTACTCCAGCCATTGATCTTTTCCCATTTTGCATACTGAGGAGGGAGAGTGCTTCCTTGCGTCCCCCCTTGCAAGGATTCCCAGCACCCACGAGTTACTCATGTGGGTATTGAACATAAAATTTTCCCCATGCAAAAATACATTTTGTTTTCAAACAATCCAAGGACTTAGTTGACACGGAGAATGTTTTTAGAAAAAGGGCAAAATAGCTTGACATTTCAAAAGAAATCACTGTTTAATTTTCTTTATAGTTCAAACATTATTTTAAAGGAGTTGAACTCAGATGTTACTGAGGTTTAACAATGACTTGTATACATAGCTCCCAGAATGGAACCTGTGCAAACAAAAAAATAAACAATAATAGTGTCTTTTAAATTCACTGTATTTTTAAAGACACACAGAGGAGAATCAGCCAGGCTGATTCATTGTATTTTCCCTGTGCTGATGAAGGAATTAGAGACAATAACAGAGCTTGACAAAACCAGCTAAAGCCACCAAACCAACTGGAGGGTTAAATCTATCAATCAGCAGTAAATATGAAATATAGGGGGGTGGGATCAGGGCGATGCCCTGGGGAGAAGCCCAGAGAACTCCTCTTCCCCAAATGTCAGAAGAGGGAAGGTGCTGGGATTTTTATCAGAATGCCCTCCCTGAGTCCTATTTAGAGATTCAGGTTCTTTAACATTATAGCTGTCCCAAGTTTGCATAGTGCAATGCTTGAATTTACATGAAGAGAAAGTAGAGAGTAAGTAGTAAAGTTCTTCCAATTTTAAACTAGATGTATATTAAATTAAATCTGTGCTAATTAATCAGATGCATAAAGAGTATTTAAGACAACAGCTCAGCCCCTCTCACCCACCCTCTCTCCATCACCATTGTCAACTTTCTCTGGATGTGTTTTTATGGATAAACTGAACTGATCTGACTGGCTGAATCAAACAATAAGTTGTTCTAAACGAATCACGATGCTTCAGGTCAATAACTGTTTGGGAAACATCATAAGAACATAAGAACATAAGAAAGGCCGTACTGGGTCAGACCAAAGGTCCATCTAGCCCAGTATCTGTCTACCGACAGTGGCCAATGCCAGGTGCCCCTGAGGGAGTGAACCTAACAGGTAATGATCAAGTGATCTCTCTCCTGCCATCCATCTCCATCCTCTGACGAACAGAGGCTAGGGACACCATTCTTACCCATCCTGGCTAATAGCCATTTATGGACTTAGCCACCATGAATTTATCCAGTCCCCTTTTAAACATCGTTATAGTCCTAGCCTTCACAACCCCCTCAGGTAAGGAGTTCCACAAATTGACTGTGCGCTGCGTGAAGAAGAACTTCCTTTTATTTGTTTTAAACCTGCTGCCTATTAATTTCATTTGGTGACCCCTAGTTCTTGTATTATGGGAATAAGTAAATAACTTTTCCTTATCCACTTTCTCAACATCACTCAAGATTTTATATACCTCTATCATGTCCCCCCTTAGTCTCCTCTTTTCCAAACTGAAGAGTCCTAGCCTTGTGAAAGTAGAATAAATTATATTGTAAAAATAAGAATGGATTAAAGAAATGTTGTATGTACCTTTAAGCAGAAATAAGAAATGTTGAAATACAGGTGCCAGGAAAAGAAACATTAGGCATAAACAATGGTGCTAATGGCAAAACATTAACAGAAGATGGGTAGTAGTTAGTAAGGGAATAAAATATGCATGCCTAACCCAGGTAAACTTATCTGATTCTGCTTCCTTTGTTATCTTGTTAAGTTTCTCATCCTTTTATCTGTATAAATAAGATAGTTTGTGTCTTGCATGGGGCTCACATTATCTGGGTGTTATTAGCAGAAGCGCTGTGCTAATAAAACAGAGTGGTCTGACAAACTGTGAGTCCTGAGTCTAACTTTGACAATTTGGAGGTCCCACTGAGACGGCAACCGTCTTCACTGGGGCTGTGTGATTCCTGACTGTTTTTGTAGGACGACCGTGGAAGCCGGCACCTGGGCATTTGGCCCGAGCGGTCCTCCACCAGAACGGAAAGGTGCACGACCACAGTGAAGTCTACGCCATTGAACCTGTTGGTTCCCACTCTGTTCTGGTAGGGATCCCGGGATCTGACATCAGGAATCTGGTCAGGTAATTATTTCTGTGTTTTGTCCGGACTGAGGACTGTTCTGTCTCTGTGTCTATCCGTCTTCCTGTGGAGTGTTTGAGTCTGGGTGCCATCTCCGTCCGGGGATCGGCCGACCAAGGGGTTCCTGTCCCTGCGGTCTGAGTGAGTGGAATCTGCACAATTGCAGCCGCACCACACTTTGGGTAAATCCCTGGGTGTGAAAGCAAGGGCAATTGAGGCAGTAGCCTGTGGGCTCCTTTTGTGTGTTGCACTGGGCATTGCTCTGACAAACCCGAATTTCCTTCTTGTGCGATTGGTGTGTGAAGTCCTCCTGTATGGGTAACCAGATGTCTAAGTAGGGACAGTTCCCTAAACGAACGCCGGCTCATTTTATGTATTTAGGATGGGTCCAGACTCCTGTAAGAAGGGTCCGGACTCCTGTAAATTTCTGGAAAAATGGTCTAGGCTAACTCAGGGGGATCCCAAAACTCAGTGGCCACTGTTAAAATCTTGGAACAAAGACCGAGTGGACGTCTTAAAGGACAAACTCGGCCAACCTAAAACTAAATTGGCTAAAGAAGAGGTTAATTGTTTCATTCAGTGGTGGGAAGAGGCAAATCGTAGCTGGACAAAATAAAAAAACTCGCCTCTCTCAAATATTCAAATAATAAGTTGAAAGCTTTATTAAAAGCCTCCTCTCCCACCACCAGACCGAGCGCTCCCCTTTACCCCGTTCTCAAAAAAACCCACCCCGGATCGATCCAACCCCCTTAATACTCCCATCTCATTGTAAAAAGGACAAAAAGCAGGATCGGGCCCAGAAAAGCAGGCAAGCAACAGATAAAAAAAAAAAACTGAAAAACAGGTTGGAAGCCCTAAGGGCATAGTGTAAGGAGTAAGAAAAGCAGTAAGTGCAGGCATGAACCCCGGAACAATACTTAAAATGGTGAAATCTGAGGTGATAAAGCAGTTAAACTTTGTGAAAATGTTAAAAAGGACCACGTTAAAGAGAGAGAATTCTTGGTTTCTTTGCAGCCATTCTGAAGGGAAAATGGGCCCTTTTCCAAAAGAATGCCTGTAAATAATCCAAATATATATAGAGCTATGTAAAAACAAAGCAGTGCAAAGGAATGTTAAGGAAAAGAAAATGTGTATGTATCTAGTTGTCTGTGAAAATATGTAAAGTTCTAAGAATCTAAACCAGCACATCTGGTTTGTAAAACTCCTGTTTTGTAGGTGTAAGATAAATTAGTTTTGTTTTTGTTTTTAATGCCACTAAAAATTCATTTGACTCTTAATTCAAAGTTGCAAAACCGACAGACCTTTTTGCAAGACACAGGTAATTAGTGTTGTTTGGCTTTGGGATTTAGCATTTAACCCTTAAGGGGTAACTTGATTCTTTATAAAATTTAAAATGTTTTTTAAATAAAAACCAAGTCATGGCTGCAATAGGGCAGTCAAAATCAGGAGAATAGGGAGAGATTCTGGAGTCTTTTTGTTTGGTTGGTTGTTTTTGTTTTTTTTTGGTAACAATAGCAGATAAGAGCTGTAGTGAAAGAATTAAAAAAAAAATATTTTAACAGTGCCCCTCTGAAGCAACAGCAGAGGTGAGGTGCACAAAACAAAAAGAAGCAATGTTAAAAACACTGAGCCTTAAAATGGCTCTGTGTAATCAGACTGTCACTTTTGATAAGGGTACATGAAAACTCTGTAAGAAAAAAAAAAACAGTTACATCGTATGTAAAAATTGATATGGCTAATGTTTTAAAAAAAAAAGTTGTAATATAGAAGGAATGTGCTTTTTCCCTAGGACATGTGCAGTGTATATTGTAAAAAGGGGTAAAAGAAATACAAATGAAATATGCTACTGAATTAAAATCCTATTAGGGCTCCAAAAAGAGCCGCAATAGACTGTTTTCTTTTTCAGATCTCTGTGTGTTTTGTAAGCAGGAGTTGAAAGTGGAAAGAAATTAAAACTCTGGTGGAAGTTAATTGTGTCCCTTTTAAGACAAAGTCTCTGAGCTCTGCTAATGGCTTTGAATCCACAAGCCAAGCCTGTGTTAATGCAAATTACCTAACTGATAAAGGAAGGTAAAAACTGCCAGCACAGAAGAAATTGCCTAAATAAAAGACATGGTATAACAAGATCCCTTTAAGAGATTTGATGCTAAATGTTATTGTTAATATTAAACATTGAAATAAATTTAATGTTAGTAAGTACCCCTGTAACAACGTATAGTGTGTATGATTTTTGAAAAAAACCTTGAAGGTAATATGGTAATAATGCTTCTCAGCTATTACCTGTGAATAAACTTAAAGCTTAACACAGCAGGAAAAACATTACAAACTTGGTCTGCTATATAAGAAGAAAAACTTTAGTTATTAAATTCATGAGGTGGTATACCTCAACAGTGGAATAATTTCCCCATAACTCTTAAAAAGTAGAACCCATTAAAACCTGGCCTGCCTATAGAACAAAAAAACCACAGGAAAATATGGGGGTAATTCCTCTGTTTTGCCTGCAATCAGCAAGGGTATTTGTAAAAGAAAGGAATATTTTAAGCAACAATCAATGCCACCCTGAAAGGGGTAGAAAAATGTTATTTTTGTCTTTCAGAAAATCAGAAAAAGCTAATACCAGCTACAGAACAACCTATTACAAAAACAAATAAGTTAAAAAAAAAAAAAATACTGCAATAGCTATGAAATGTACTAAAATGCAGATATTTAGAACATAAGATGTTTTGGG
The DNA here is from genome assembly GCF_020497125.1 of Mauremys mutica. NCBI lineage: Eukaryota > Metazoa > Chordata > Testudines > Geoemydidae > Mauremys > Mauremys mutica. Next base: position 3,438,113 of record NC_059089.1, on the reverse strand, counting down.
TAATATCAGAAAATATTAAGGTTTTGATGCATCTGTTAAATCAAAGGAAAAGATTATTGTTTAATACCTATCAATATAACTGGATGCAGTATGTCTCCAGTACGGTAAGACATAATTTGTTAAGTGAAGAAATTGTTGTTAAAATTGCACACCAACAGGCTCTGGAAGCAAAAAAAATGAAAAGTTAGCCCACTCCACAGATTGCACCTGGGATCCTTCTGGCTACCTCAAACCTCAAGCCAGTGGGCTGGGGAGGAAGGGAAACTATTGGACACTAGAGGTTGTACCAAGTGAACTCCTCAAAAGTGGGTATGCTTATCCATGCCTGTTGCTCCAAAGCCCTGTAGTAAAGGCATCTCACTAGGATCCTGTATGTGGGATACAATTAATAATTAGGCCAAAGTATTGTATAACGGGCAATGTGTGTGTTAATTCTTGGAAAGAAGTGTTTTAAAAGAATAAAAGTGTTAGCAACCCACCAGTAGACAAATGTACATGTAATGTAAGTACTGTGTTTACCAATAATCACATTTACTATTTGCCACAACCAAAAAGTCTCAGCTTACTGTAAGCACTAATTTAGCTGAGTTCTCTATCAGTCTTGGCATTAAATGGCAAACAGTTACCCATTATCTGTTTAAAAAGGTAACATAGTTCCTAAAAACAAACAAACAAAACAATGTGGGAAACAGAACCATTCATATTATCTGGATGGTCTCCCACAACTACTGGCATACTAATGTTACTACCCCTAATTGTTTTTGGTTTTAAATTGTATGTGTTTAATTAAAATGTTTAAAATATGCTGGTAAATAAAACAAATGTATGCAAAGCTAAAGCCACAGGCCCAAATCACCTCCCAGTATTTTACTACATAAGAAGTGACACTGGTGATTGATAATCTTAGTGTCAAAAGGGGGATATGTAGGAGCTGGACTTTATAATGTATAATTTGATTTCATCCTACCAGCCACCCTTTTTGAATAGCAGAAAGAAATGACCCTCTGGGACTATAAGATTCTGTTTTCCCATATGCATTACAAATTGGGCCCTCTCTAACTCTTTGTTTTAAGATTTAGGTAGTAAGAGACAGGATTCTCTATTGTGTCTATGTTAAGTAAATTAGAGAAACATTGAAGGCCTGGGTCTCAATGTAAATTGTCTTGGTTAATTGTAAAACTTAGCAAGGTTTAATTTGCAATGCCTTTTTGCTCAATATAAAATACTACTGTTTGTATTCTCAATCTGTTTGTGTGAATGAGGAATGAATGCATCAGGAAAAGATAAGGTGTGAAGGCCATTGTTATAGCCAGAGTCAAGAAAAGAAGCAAAAAGACTTAAAGAGTATCAAAGAATCATCAGGCACTGCTTACTACCCAAACTGCTGTTAAACTGTCTGGCATCCGCAGCATGAATACATGCTTTGCTGTGTAAGAATGCACCACCCCAGCGAACCAATCATCACCTCAGGACCACGCAGAGTCAATTTTGACTCCAGAAGATGACGTAGAGGAACAGCCTGCAATACCTTACAATCTACGTTCTCGTAAGGGTTGCCAGAAGCAGACGACTACCTAAAGCAAGGCCCAAGAAAAAGCAGTAGTGAGCCTAGCGCCTGCTGTCTGGTGGACATAAAACTGACTACAGTTCCCTCAGTTGAGGTTGTCAGAACCAGAAGGGCCCTGCCTCCAACATGTGGTGCCTGTTCCTCGGCTGTTGGTGTCTGAAGGTCGGGGGAGTCCACAATGACAATTCTTTTATCCAGCAGCAAGTGTGGATAGCTCAGACCCTTAATATTTCTAAATGCTGGGTCTGCAGCCACATCCCAGCCCACTGTCAAACTGATGTTCCTGTCCTGGCTATCCCACTCAATTCCCCAGACTTCACTGGAGGACCTCGTCCGTTTAATACAATATGGAACAGTAGTGACACCTGGGAAGAGACTATTGGCAGTTCCTTTAACCCACTTGGGGGAGTAATACACCGGGCAAAAAGGCTCCTGAGGTTAAAAGAAGTAGTTAAAATAATGGCAAATAAAACTGGAGAAAGTTTTAAGAGCCCTGGCCAAAGAAACAGGGGCGGTCCGACAGGTGGCCCTCCAAAAACGTCAGGCATTGTACATAGTGCTGGCGGCCAAAGGAGGGACCTGTGCTCTCATTAAAAAAAAACAATGTTGTGTGTTTATACCTGACGATACCAATAAGGTAATAGATCACGCTAGCCACTTAGAACAAATCGCATATATTCCCCATAAAAAGCCAAGTTCTTTATGGAAGTGGCTAAGTATTCTGTGGTATAGGAAACTGGTTGTTTCAGGAAGCCCTAACTATCCTGTTTGAAATCCTAATAATTTTTGTATGTTTTCAGTTAGTCTCCTGTTGTACCCAAAATTGTATAAGGCATGCTACTCAGGTAACTGCCCCAGAACAGAGTGCTAATACAATAATTTTAAATATTGCTAATGAACAAAGAGATTAAAAAAAAACGGTTAATGTGTAAAACCCAGTAAAATTTTGGTCATGGCGTAAGCTTGACCAAAAGGAGGGATTGTGAAAGTAGAATAAATTATATTGTAAAAATAAGAATGGATTAAAGAAATGTTGTATGTACCTTTAAGCAGAAATAAGAAATGTTGAAATACAGGTGCCAGGAAAAGAAACATTAGGCATAAACAATGGTGCTAATGGCAAAACATTAACAGAAGATGGGTAGTAGTTAGTAAGGGAATAAAATATGCATGCCTAACCCAGGTAAACTTATCTGATTCTGCTTCCTTTGTTATCTTGTTAAGTTTCTCATCCTTTTATCTGTATAAATAAGATAGTTTGTGTCTTGCATGGGGCTCACATTATCTGGGTGTTATTAGCAGAAGCGCTGTGCTAATAAAACAGAGTGGTCTGACAAACTGTGAGTCCTGAGTCTAACTTTGACAGCCTCTTTAATCTTTCCTCATTTGGGACCCTCTCTAAACCCCTAATCATTTTAGTTGCTCTTTTCTGAACCTTTTATAGTGCTAGAATATCTTTTTTGAGGTGAGGAGACCACATCTGTACACAGTATTCGAGATGTGGGCGTACCATGGATTTATATAAGGGCAATAATATATTCTCAGTCTTATTCTCTATCCCCTTTTTAATGATTCCTAACATCCTGTTTGCTTTTTTGACCGCCTCTGCACACTGCGTGGACATCTTCAGAGAACTATCTGTTACTTTACTGCTTCAACATTCAGCTGAGAAAATTATTAGATATATATTCTGATAATTTGAACAGAAACAAAGTCATCGTAACAGAACATTGAGAGAGGATCAAAGCCTTAGGTTTTGAAAATAAATATCACACATCAACATTTTTTCCATAAATGCTTCGGCAGCGGGAGACCATTATCCTAAGATAACATTCTCCAGCAGAGAGATGATCTCTTAATTAGAGCAATATGTAAACTACTTTAGGATGCTTGATATAAATCCTGCAAACTGATTCATTGATACTTTTACTAAGATGAATTTTGATATCATGGGATGAAATCCTGGCCCTATTGTAGTTTATAGAATGAGGAGTACTCGTGTCACCTTAGAGACTAACACATTTATTTGGGCATAAGCTTTCATGGGCTAAAACCCACTTCATCAGATGCATGCAGTGGGAAATACAGTAAGAAGATATATATACAGAGAACATGAAAAAATGGGGGTTGCCATACCAACTCTAACAAGATTAATCAATTAAGGTGGGATATTATCAGCAGGAGAAAAAAAAACTTTTTGTAGTGATAATCAGGATAGCAAACAGTTGACAAGAAGGTGTGAGTAACACTAGGGGAAAAATTAGCATGGGGAAATTTTTTTGGAAAAGTTATTTTGTTGAAGAATTGCGACTTTTAGGTCTGTAATCAAGCGTCCAGGGAGGTTGAAGTGTTCTCCGACTGGTTTTTGAATGTTATAATTCTTGACGTCTGATTTGTGTCCTTTTATTCTTTTATGTAGAGACTGTCTGGGTTGGCCAATGTATATGGCAGAGGGGCATTGCTGGCACATGATGGCATATATCACGTTGGTAGATGTGCAGGTGAAGGAGCCCCTGATGGTGGGGCTGATGTGATTAGGTCCTATGATGGTGTCCCCTGAATAGATATGTGGACTGAGTTGGAAACTGGCTTTGTTGCAAGGATAGGTTCCTTGGTTATTATTGTTGTTGTGTGGTGTGTGCTTGCTTCAGGTTGGGGGGCTGTCTGTAAGCGAGGACTGTCCTGTCTCCCAAGGTCTGTGAGAGTGAGGGATCATCCTTCAGGATAGGTTGTAGATCCTTGATGATGCGCTGGAGAGGTTTTAGTTGGGGGCTGAAGGTGACGGCTAGTGGCGTTCTGTTATTTTCTTTGTTGGGCCTGTCCTGTGGTAGGTCACTTCAGGGTACTCTTCTGGCTCTGGAGCACCTGGCATTGGCCACTGTCGGTAGACAGATACTGGGCTAGATGGACCTTTGGTCTGAGCTGGTACGGCCGTTCTTATGTTCTTATACTTGGGGAAAATGACTAGCAACCTGGCTACCATGGCATGAGCTACCTTTGACAACTGATTGCCTCCTTATTACCAGAACATCATTACAGAAAGGAAGCTTGTAATGAAACAGGGCCAGATGTGGATAGCCGGGATAGCCTCCTGCTGTGCTCATTTGGGTTTGTACTGTAGTACGGTGCAGTGTTTCTTTACAAAGGGCAATTGTTTGCTACTTTCCTTAGTAGGGACTAGGTGAAAATAAGATGAAAAATTCCAGCTTTTTGTTGGATATTGTTTATCTGCTCCTTGCACATTCAGGGTAATAGCTTAGAACTTTAACTGAAACTGAAGTTGCATAAAATGAGTTTTGTTTTAATACAGTTTAATTTAATTACTTTCAATTCTCTGATAAACACAGCATTGAGTGGTGAAAAAGGGACTGTCACAAAGATAAGAATGGCAATAAAATATATACTGAAAACAACAGATGAGTAAGAGCTTCATTGTTTAAACAGTACATAGAAAGAAAAAACTATTATATATTAAGAAAAAAATAGGGAAATTAACAAACCAAAAAAACCTTCATTTAACGTTACTTACGTTTGCTTTCATCAATAAAATAAACCATAAAATAATTAGGAAATACAAAGTCAAATTTATAAAAACAATTAAAAGGTTACGAAATTTTATGTTCTCTTGTTAGCAAATGTCCAAATAAGTGTTGCCCTGGGCACCCTTAATTCAGTCCTCTTGTGCATTTCCATGATGATGCAGACTTTCATTACCTGATCCCAGGAAGAAGATCAGTAGGAAGAAATGGAATAAGAGGAAAGAGAAGATGAGAAAAGAGGAAAGGAGGAAGAGGGAAGCCCAAAAGGACAAATTTCAAACACCCGCAGCGAGTCACAGATTCATAAATTCCAAGGCCAAAAGGAACCACTCTGGTCTGACTTTCTATTTAACATCGGCCATTGAATTTCCCTGAAAATAATTCCCACAGAAATTAAAGCAGATTGTTTAGAAAATCACACAATCTTGATTTTTTTTAAAAAAGGCCAGTTGTGGAGGATCCAGCACAACCCTCGGTGAATGGCTCCAAACCCTGAGGTTAAAAATGCGCGCTTTCTCTCTAGTGTGAATTGGTCTAGGCTTCAACTTTCAGCCATTGTCTGCTCTTAACCTTTATCTGCTAAAGTGAAGAGCTCATTAGTAAATATTTCTTCCCTTAGGCTCACCGCTTACCCTTCTCTTTGAATGAGCTCCTGTACTCTGTCAGCACAAGGAGGGTTTTCTAATCCTTTCATCATTCATGTGGCTCTTCTGTGAACCCTGTCCAATGTGAGAGCATCTGTCTCAAACTGTGGACACCAGAAGTGGACACAATTTTCCAGGAGTGGTTGCACCAGTGCTCAGTACACAAATATGGAACCTCTCTATTTCTACTTGAGATTTTGCTCTTTGTATGGCTCCAAGAGTCACATTTGCCCCTTTGGCCACTGGGAACTCATGGGGAGCTGATTATCCCCCATGACCCCAAGTCTTTTTCAGAGTTGGTGGTTCCCAGGTTTGAATCCTCTATCTTGTACACAGAGCCTATATTTTGTCTTACTTTCTACACAGGTGATGACTTCTTTCGACAAAATCTAAACACAGAAATGAAAAAAACTCACAAAGTATCTCCTCCCCACCAATCCCCTTGGTCCTCACAGAGAGACAGCAAAGATGGAGGCTTGCTGCAACCAGGCTACAGGGGTCTCCGAGCTTCCCCCTGCCCCATCCCTGTCCTGCCTGGCTGTTGTCAAGGGAGCTCTGTGAGGTCACATCCGCCTCATCGTCTTTGCCCAATAGGCTGAATTCCTGCCAAAGGCCTTTGTGAAGTCACTGCCACACTCACCTTTCCCTTGCAGGCCTGATGTCTGCTCCTGGCCAGCCCGGTTCGATGTTTGAGTTGCACCCCAAGATCTCCCCACTTGGTCATTATTGATTCTGGGGAGCAAGCAGGCTACCCAGTAAAACAGCAGAGTCTGTTTCTCACCCCACAATGAGTTTTTCACAGAGGTGTCAGTTGAGAAACAATTTGATGGCCTAATCCAGCCTCTATTTCTCAGGCTATGAAATTTCACACACTTAGCACCATATTAAGCCCAATCGCTTGTAGGAATTCACTAAAAGGCACCTTCCAGAATGACAACAAGTTGTGATGTGAGGATAGCTGGAAACAGAGAATCCACCTTTCCCCTAGGTAATTTGTTCCAGTGGCTAGTGTCTCTCACTGTCAAAAATGTGTGCCTTACATTTCATTTGAATTTCTCAGGCTTCAGCTGACAGCCATTGGTTCTTGTTGTGCCTTTCTTGGCTAGATTGAATTAGCCCTGCCCCATGAAATCCGATCTCCCCGTCCTGCTGGGAGCCCCTCAGGCAGGAGCACCCCAGTAGGTGCCTCCTAGCTGTTTGTCTTCTGGATTTGGGACAGGACTTCCCCTGTATGGATGCTCTCCGTAGGGATATCAGATGCACCTCCAGAGGCAGTGCAGAAGCAAGTGCACTGCATCAGCCTGTCATTGGGATCAGGGCTTTGGCCTTGGCAGCTTCTGCTTCAGCCACATCTCTGGGTGCCCAGGCTCAGGGCTTCTGACCCCTGTGGCCACCTCCACATTTGGGAATGTCTTGTAGTTTCAGAACGGTTGGTGGCTTCTTCCCTCCAAGCCCAGGTCTGAAGGCAGGACGGCAGTGAGGGTGGCAATGCTGTGACTCTCCTACAACAACCTTTGAACTCTTCCGCTCTTCCATTTTGGTGGGGAAGCCCACCAAACAACATCTCATTGAGATGGACGTGTTCCCAGGGAATGTCTCAATTACAAGGAATCAACATTTCCCAGCTGAAATAAATGTTGTGCTGGAAAACGTTCTTTTTTTTTTCTTTCGAAAGGACTTTTGGCTTCAGATTTTTTTTTTTTTTAGACTGTGGCTTTTCTGTTTTGTGGCACACAAGCAGACAAGTTAGAGAAAACATAAAATATTCTTGCTGAAAGTTTGCAATATCTTGTCAATTTGTTTATTAAGACCAGAACAATAGCACATAAGAACCCAAAAATCAGAGGGAGAGAACATAGGCTACTGCCTATAACAGAGAGGCACAACTCACTGGGTACCTGCTGACTGACTGGTGCTAAGTCCCAAGTTTGTTTTGCCTTACTGAGCTGCCTAGCATGCAAGAACATACAGAAACGCTGCCCAACATGTAACGTCATAGTATTCAATTTTAACACAACTGCAAATACATCAGAGCATCAACATTTTCTATTTTACAAGGTCTCTCCTTTTTTGGAACCCTTGTTTCTAAAAAAGCCATGCAAGACTTGAATCAAATTTCAGTGACTAATTATCATGTGTGTGGCATCATCATTAATGCGTGTTCTATGTAGTTAGGTTATTGTCTTCTTTAGGAAATTTGGGGAAACAGGAGCCCTGGGAAACCCTGTTCCCCTCCTCCCCTCATACACACTGCACATTTGCTGCTACCTGGTGCTGGCTGAGCAGTAGCATTGTGACATCAGAGAGGATCCACCACTCAGCACCCGTCCCTCCAGTTTATTTGCATACTTGCGGAGAATGAATAGCAACCTGGCTACCATGGCAAGAGCTACCTTTGATGACTGATTGCCCCCTTATTACCAGAGCATCATTACAGAAAGGAAGTTTGTAAAGAAACAGGCCAGATGTGGATAGCCGCGATAGCCTCCTGCTGTGCTCATTTGAGTTTGTACTGTAGTAGGGTGCAGTGTTTCTTTACAAAGGGCAATTGTTTGCTACTTTCCTTAGGAAGGACTAGGTGAAAATAAGATGAAAAATTCCAGCTCTTTTTCTTGGATATTGTTTATCTGCTCCTTGCACATTCAGGGTTATAGCTTAGAACTTTAGCGGAAACTGAAGTTGCATAAAATGAGTTTTGTTTTAATACAGTTTAATTTAATTACTTTCAATTCTCTGATAAACACAGGATTGAGTGGTGAAAAAGGGACCTTCACAAAGATAAGAATGGCAATAAAATATATATTGAAAAGAACAGATGAGTAAGAGCTTCATTGTTTAAACAGTACATAGAAAGAAAAAACTATTATATATTAAGAAAAAAATAAGGAAAGTAACAAACCAAAAACCCCTTCATTTAACGTTACTTAAGTTTGCTTTCATTAATAAAATAAACCATAAAATAATTAGGAAAAGAAAGTCAGGATTTTCAAAAATGATTAAAAGGTTACGAAATTTTTACGCTTCAGCTGACAGCCATTGGTTCTTGTTGTGCCATTTTTGGCTAGATCGAATTAGCCCTGCCCCGTGAAATCCGATCTCCCTGTCCTGCTGGACCCCCCAGCCAGGAGAACCCAGTAGGGGCCTCCTAGCTGTTTCTCTGCCCGGCTGGGGACAGGACTTCCTCTCCGTGGGGATATCAGACGCACTTGCAGAGGCAATGCAGAAGTGAGTGTGCTGCATCAGCCCAGTGTTGGGCTCAGGGCTTTGGCCTTGGCAGCTTCTGCTCCAGTCACATCTCAGAGCTTCTGGCCCCCTGTGGCTGCAGCCAGTGCTGGGGCACTTGGCTCAGGACTTTCATGCCCTTCCCAACTCCTGACGGCACTCTGGGTACCTGGGCTCAGGGCTTCTGCCTGGCATCTGAAGTGAGAGCTCTGGGCTTCCCTTGCAGTTCCTTCTGGGGCTCAGGGGTCCATTTCTCTGAATGCCCCGAAAATGGTAGGAGCAGAGCTGTTCCCAAGTAATAGGTAGGAGCTGAGGTGCTACAACATGAAACCTCTCTGAGGCTCTTATCTGCTCCACAGGGACGTCTTTCTTCTCACTCAATTAGCAGTGGGAAAGGGGAAAACCCCAAGGAGGCTCCTCCTCGCGCTCACAGGCTGTCGGGGGCAGAGAATTCACCCCAAGGCCACGCTTATGAGTCTGTATCATAACACGCATGCACAACAGCACTGCACAAAGTTTATAAACGTCACCTTAACTCTGATGGTTCCTAACGTTTAAAGGCCCCCAGGGGTGCAACTTGGAGCTGGGGTACCGCTGAGCTCTCTGTCTCCCCAGCCTGGGCTCCCTCTCACACTGCTGCTGGGAGAAGATGCAGCTCGCTCCCGTCCCTGCACTCACACAAACCTTTGCACAGGCAGGGACACACCCAGCTGCAGGGACCAGGAAGCTTCTCCCCAGCTCCCCAGCCTAGGTCCCCAGTGCTGCAGCGTCTTGCCCTGGCCAAAAGCCTGACGGGATCACTTTATTACCCAGTCTGCTCCTCCCTCCAAGTGGAGAGGATCATGCACCAGTCTCTGGTCCTGAGCAGGTGCCCCAACCACATCTAGCAAAACGAAGAGTTTTAGGGGGAAATAGAACACACATTGATTAACTATGCAAAGATAGGCTTGAAGGGATTGTAAGCAATGAGCGCACAGCTCAATGCAGGTTACCCAAGAACTGAACCAAAAGAACCCTCTGCTTTGGCCTCAGCGGCAGATCTGGGGCAGTGAGAGCTGAATTCCAGACTCACTTTCCTGCTCAGCTGCAGCTCTTTCCCCCAGGTCTCTCCCCTCGCCGGCAGGCTCCGGCTCAGCGGCTGGCTCCAGCCACCGCAAAGAGTCCGAACCCTCCCTGCCCCCCAGAGCTGGGCACAAAGGGGGCTAATGCAGATCTCTCCCCCATACAGACCCGGCTGGGGCAGCAGCAGCAGCAGCCCAGGCACCCACCGGCCCCCCAGCAGCTCCCACACTCCAAATGCCCTGCACCGCACACACTCACCGGCCTCACAGCTCCTCCCCACCCTCCCATGGTCTCATGGGCTCATAGACTCATAGACTCGAAAGTCAGAAGGGACCATAATGATCATCTAGTCCCACCTCCTTCACAACGCAGGCCACACAATCTCACCCATCCACTTCTATAGCAAACCCCTAACCTATGTCTGACTTACTGAACTCCTCAAATTGTGCTTTGAAGACCTCAAGCTGCAGAGAATCCTCTAGCAAGTGACCAGTGCCCCATGCTGCAGAGGAAGGCGAGAAACCTCCAGGGCCTCTGCCAATCTGCCCTGGAGGAAAATTCCTTCCCGACCCCAAAGATGCTGATCACTTAAACCCTTAGCATGTGCGCAAGACTCACCAGCCAGCACCCACGAGAGAATTCTCTGCAGTAACTCACATCCCAACCCATCTAACATCCCATCCAGACCACTGGGCATACTTACCTGCTGAGAATCAAAGATCAATTGCCAAAGTATGAAGGGGACACTTATTTCAAAGAGCTTCTCTTCCATTCCCAGACATGAGTGGTTTTAAAAATGGAGTTTCATTACATTTTCTATGTGCATGTAAACACCAGAGCTTGCACAATCCCCACAACTGCTCAGTCTCACCAGAGCACAATAACTTTGGAGGCCCCACACCCAGCTACCCAGCTCTGCGGCCTTTAACCTCTTTAGCAGTTCTCCAATGCCTTAAAGCCACGGGGCACAGCATGGAATTTGACCCCATTAATCCTAAATCAATTTGGATGTAAAATCTTTGCAAAAATATTTCGTTTTCCAAACCAAAAGCATCTCCCATTTGTGGCGTCCCCTTAAACTGTCTCTTGGCACACAAAGAGGAGACACTTTAATTTGGAAACGAGATAAGATGCTTCAGTCAGGGTAAGCAGTTGCTCCCCTTCATGATTGAAAGATCATAAAATGCCAGTAAAATTGACTTTCAGCCCTTACACAGCAGACCCCACTGACGGCATCTCCCCGGGGCCGGGTGGAGCCAGCTCACCTTATCAAACCTTCCCATACCCGGGGGAACGGGAAAGTGCGAGGCTGCAGCGCCACCTAGCGGCCACAGGACAAATCGCCGGCTGCTGCACCTGTGGGCACTGGGAGTTCGCTTAACATGGAAAGCTGCCTAATGCAAGTTGGCAAAACGGGGGTCTGCTGCACTACATCATCATCTGCAATGACTCAACCCGATAGGACACCTCCTGTGCTACGCTGCTACTAGTGACCCTCTCAAACAGGTCCCCACAGCTCCCCAGCCTCCCCCCACCAGGAGGCAGCTAGGAGAGGCTTGTTACACTGCTCTACAGCCAAAATGCTTCTGAAATAAATGGAGTCCAACTTTACTAATTCTGGGTCACTGAGAACGAAAATGATGCTTAAAATTCTTGATTGGCTCTAGTTTTCAAGATATGCTATTGAGTCAGTATTTATGACCCTTGACTTGGGAATGGCGGAGGATAAGTGAGTTATAAAGGGACGGGATCTCAATTTAAACCAGTAATGACTAAAATACATCTTTGACTGGATCTATGAATAAATCTATGAATGGCTTTGGACAGTACTTGCTTTTTAGGCAAAACAATGAAGGATACAATCTGAAGCTGGTATTGCCTCATACATGATATGAATTGCATCACGTTATTCCTAGAAGTCATGGATGATGCAATCATAATGAAGCTGAACCAATTGCCCTATATCAGCTCTAGAAATCATACAGTGTCTTGCTCTCTTATTTGTCAGTGTTTGATTTTGCAAAGGGACCCATTTCTCTTTAGCCAAAGTGAGCAGAGATGCCTCGTACTTGTGTGAACAGTGCAGATAACTTGTGCTATGTTTGTGGTGAAGTGACTTTTGCATCACAAAAGTGCAGTATAAACACTATGGTTAAGAAAGCCTATCACTTTTCTTTTGACTGCAAAATTGGAGATCAGGTGAGTGTTGGAAGCAATGAGTGTGGCAATCTCAGGGAACCGACGGAGGGTGACGGTGGTCAGAGAGAGACAACGGAAGGTTAAAGGGGCAACGATGGGCATAGCGATGATGATTGTGTTGTATTTCATTCCTTAGATCTGGTGCCAGCGCCCGTCCCTTTAGCCTTATAGTTTACCAAGAGTAAAACTAAATATCTGTTGAGATACAAGGGAGAGTCTGTGTCCATTCCTGCTAGCTGCACAGGGGTTTGACATTGCTGCTTTCAATCCTCTGGCTCTGCCGAGACAAGGAACAATTCAGGCGGTCACTGAACTGAAGGAGGGAGATGATTTTCTGACAGGGAGGGACGGCTCCTCTCAAAGGTGTTTGGCAGGCAGCCTCCTTCCCAGGTCTGTCCCGACAACACCCAGTTGAAAAGGGACTCTCCCCAGCCCTCCTCAGCCGGGTGAAAACGAGCGAGTGAGTGAGCGTGGGGGAGAGCGAGCGACGGAGGGAGATGGATTGAGCGGGCCGGGACCTCGGTGAAGGGGCAGGATGAGGGTGTTCAGTTTTGTTGGGTCAGAAAGTTGGCAACCTCAGATGCAGGGGAAACCACTCAAACACCCAACGAGTCTGGCCAGGGGCAGGACATCAGCTTTGAGGGGAGAGGTGGGTGTGGCAGTGACATCACAAAGGCCTTTTGCAGGAACTCGGCCTATTGGGCAAAGGTGTTGGGGAGTGGGTGACCTCACAGAGAGACCCCGACATCAGCCGGGCAGGACAGAGGTGCAGGGCCAGGCCAGTCTCTGAGACCTCCCGGCTTTGCTGCCGCAAGTCACCTTCGCGAGGTCTCTTCTCGAGGGCTGAGAGAGAATTAGGATTCAGAGTTGTGAGCATGAGGAGGAACCTCTGGGGAGTTTTCTCCTTTCCTACCACTCATTGTGCCGAAAACAAACTTCCCTTTGAGTAGGTAAGAGGCTCAGAGAGGTTTGGAACCTGTTCAGTCTGATCCACCTGGCGCAGGCAGCATTCTAGGCACAGACAGCACTGGCTTCAGGTGGCAGAATTTGATTTCCTCCCTAGGTTTTGATGATTGGAATCCCTGGGGACATTGGGGTGTATCCTTTTTGGTTTATCTTTTCCTCTTTCCTCCCTCCTTTCTCCTCTTCTCTTGCTTCTTTTTTCCCTTTTCCAGCTTCCCTCCCTCTACCTAGGAGGGACGGGTCTGGAGTGCGGGCAGGGGAGGGATATTGCTCTCATTGCGGGAGGTCCTCACCAAGAGGTGGGTCTGGGTCTGAGAGTGATCCCCTCTGATGGTGTCCTGGGCCGTCCTTTGGGACATCTGGTGAGACCCCTCAGCCTCCTGCCCCTCAGAGTCTCAGTGCTGATTGGCTGAGCAGGAGGCTATCGACACCAAGGAGACTCAGGTCAGTTTGGTCTCTTTTCAAATCAGGCAAATAAGTCACAACCAATCCAATGTATGGAATTAATCTTGCTGCTTCTCTCCATTAATTGTCTCTTGGCAGGTCATGATTTTCAATAATGTCCTAGGTCTTCTAAAATACTTGCTGAATAATTACTATGAACCACTGTTGGTCTCTAGCTCACTTGAGGGCACTTTATTCTGATCACTCAATGTGTGAAATTCAAGATGTGAGAGAGAGGCTGAAAGTCAGGAGCAGTCTTTCCTCTATTTTGTTATGTCCATGTGTGGAATGAATTTTGTTTTGGGCACAAATATGGAGGTGAGGTGTGACACATCACCTGCATATTGCGCTCCTTACAAAATTCATTCTGCACATGGATGGTGTGTGGCAGGGGTGAGGCTGAAAGGTTTGGAGTGTGGGAGAGGCTCGGGGGGGGAGGGGGGGTTGGGGCGCAGTGATGTGAGGGCTCCGGCTGGGGGTGCAGGCTCTGGAGTGGGGCTAGCGATGAGGGTCTCAGCATTGGAGCAGAGGGTAGGGGCGCAGGGGGTGAGGGCTCTGGGGTGGGGCTGGGAATGAGGAGATTGGGGAGCAGGTTGCCCCAGGGAGAAAGAACTGCCCCCTCCAGCCCTCTCTCCCCACAGCAGCTCAGGGCCAGATGAGAGGGCACCTGTCTCCAAGCCGCAGCAGCGCCGGTGGGGCTGGGTTGGGACTGAGGGAGGCGACAGGATTTATTTTTCCGAAGTCAAAAGGAGGAAGGGATGGAGTTATGCTTCAGTTTTTACCTCATAAACTTATTCCTGTCTAACCTACAGGACACTATGGGAATAAGACACTATGTCATGTGGTGACATCACAAGAGCAGAGGGTGAGAACTACAGCAACTGAGAGGGTGGGGGATTTAGAGTCGGATTGTTTCAAATGCTGCATTTGTCGGCTGACATTTAACAGCAACGCTTAGCTAACACAATGGAGAAAGGAATTCTCTGCTAAAGATTCAACCTGCCCCTTTGGCCAACTCCACCCCTTCCCTGACCGGAGTGTGCTCAGAACACCTCTCCCGCCAGCCTCCCACCCCCCCACCACACACAAGCCCACAGCTGGGCACCCAGCACAAAGCAAGGGAGGGGGTTGCTTGGCTTGTTTTACTTTTTACTTTTCAAAAGGCTTTTTAAAAAGCATTTTCTGCCCCTGTTCCCCATGGTGAGGAAGCAGATGGTTAGTTAAACAAAAGTTAAAAGGTAGAGTGACTAAAATGAAATCCCTGCAAGTTGCATGGGCCCTTTTTAAAGACACCATAATAGAGGCCCAACTTCAATGTATACCTCATATTAAGAAACACAGTAAAAGAACTAAAAAAGAGCCACCGTGGCTTAACAACCATGTAAAAGAAGCAGTGAGAGATAAAAAGACTTCCTTTAAAAAGTGGAAGTCAAATCCTAGTGAGGCAAATAGAAAGGAGCATAAACACTGCCAACTTAAGTGCAAGAGTGTAATAAGAAAAGCCAAAGAGGAGTTTGAAGAACTCGCTAGCCAAAAACTCCAAAGGTAATAACAAAATGTTTTTTAAGTACATCAGAAGCAGGAAGCCTGCTAAACAACCAGTGGGGCCCCTTGACGATCAAAATACAAAAGGAACGCTTAAAGACGATAAAGTCATTGCGGAGAAACTAAATGAATTCTTTGCTTCAGTCTTCACGGCTGAGGATGTTAGGGAGATTCCCAAACCTGAGCTGGCTTTTGTAGGTGACAAATCTGAGGAACTGTCACAGATTGAAGTGTCACTAGAGGAGGTTTTGGAATTAATTGATAAACTCAACATTAACAAGTCAGCGGGACCAGATGGCATTCACCCAAGAGTTCTGAAAGAACTCAAATGTGAAGTTGTGGAACTATTAACTAAGGTTTGTAACCTGTCCTTTAAATCGGCTTCGGTACCCAATGATTGGAAGTTAGCTAATGTAACGCCAATATTTAAAAAGGGCTCTAGAGGTGATCCCGGCAATTACAGACCGGTAAGTCTAACGTCGGTACGGGGCAAATTAGTTGAAACAATAGTTAAGAATAAAATTGTCAGACACATAGAAAAACATAAATTATTGAGCAGTAGTCAACATGGTTTAAGCAAATACTCACCAGCAACCGCACACCATACAACATAAACACTAACCCAGGAACCTATCCTTGCAACAAAGCCCGATGCCAGCTCTGTCCACATATCCATTCCAGTGACACCATCATAGGACCTAATCACATCAGGCACGCCATCAGGGGCTCGTACACCTGCACATCTACCAACGTGATATATGCCATCATGTGCCAGCAATGCCCCTCTGCCATGTACATTGGCCAAACTGGACAGTCTCTACGCAAAAGAATAAATGGACACAAATCTGACATCAGGAATCATAACATTCAAAAACCAGTGGGAGAACACTTCAACCTCTCTAACCACTCAGTGACAGACTTGAAGGTGGCAATTTTGCAACAAAAAAACTTCAAAAACAGACTCCAAAGAGAAACTGCTGAACTCGAATTAATATGCAAACTAGACACAATTACCTGTGGTCTAAACAAAGACTGGGAATGGTTGGGTCATTACATTAATTGAATCTATTTCCCTATGTTAAGTTCTCCTCACACCTTCTATGGGCCATCTTAATTATCACTTCAAACAGTTTTTTTCCTCCTGCTGACGATAGCTCATCTCAATTGATTAGACTCTTCCTGTTGGTATGCATACTTCCACCATTTCATGTTCTCTGTATGTATAAATATCTCCTGTCTGTGTGTTCCATTCTATGCATCCGAAGAAGTGAGCTGTAGCTCACGAAAGCTCATGCTTCAATAAATTTGTTAGTCTTTAAGGTGCCACAAGTACTCCTGTTCTTTTAACATGGTTTCTGTAAAGGGAAATCGTGTCTTACTAATCTATTAGAGTTCTTTGAAGGGGTCAACAAACATGTGGACAAGGGGGATCCGGTGGACATAGTGTACTTGGATTTCCTGAAAGCCTTTGACGAGGTACCTCACCAAAGGCTCTTACGTAAATTAAGTTGTCATGGGATAAAAGGGAAGGTCCTTTCATGGATTGAGAACTGGTTAAAAGACAGGGAACAAAGGGTAGGAATTAATGGTAAATTCTCAGAATGGAGAGGGGTAACTAGTGGTGTTCCCCAAGGGTCAGTCCTAGGACCAATCCTATTCAATTTATTCATAAATGATCTGGAGAAAGGGGTAAACAGTGAGGTGGCAAAGTCTACAGATGATACTAAACTACTCAAGATAGTTAAGCAGATTGTGAAGAACTTCAAAAAGCTCTCACAAAACTAAGTGATTGGGCAACAAAATGGCAAATGAAATTTAATGTGGATAAATGTAAAGTAATGCACATTGGGAAAAATAACCCCAAATATACATACAATATGATGGGGGCTAATTTAGCTACAACGCGTCAGGAAAAAGATCTTGGAGTCATTGTGGATAGTTCTCTGACGATGTCCACGCAGTGTGCAGAGGCGATCAAAAAAGCAAACAGGATGTTAGGAATCGTTAAAAAGGGGATAGAGAACAAGACGGAGAATATAGTATTGCCCTTATATAAATCCATGGTATGCCCACATCTTGAATACTGTGTACAGATGTGGTCTCCTCACCTCAAAAAAGATATTCTAGCACTAGAAAAGGTTCAAAAAAGGGCAACTAATATGATTAGGGGTTTGGAGAGGGTCCCATACGAGGAAAGATTAAAGAGGCTAGGACTCTTCAGCTTGGAAAAGAGGAAACTAAGGGGGGATATGACAGAGGTATATAAAGTCATGAGTGACATTGAGAAAGTGGATAAGGAAAAGTTATTACTTATTCCCATAATACAAGAACTAGAGGTCAACAAATGAAATTAATAGGCAGCAGGTTTAAAACAAATAAAAGGAAGTTCTTCTTCATGCAGCGCACAGTCAACTTGTGGAACTCCTTACCTGAGGAGGTAGTGAAGGCTAGGACTATAACAATGTTTAAAAGGGAACTGGATAAATTCATGGTGGCTAAGTCCATAAATGGCTATTAGCGAGGATGGGTAAGAATGGTGTCCCTAGCCTCTGTTTGTCAGAGGATGGAGATGGATGGCAGGAGGAAGATCACTTGATCATTGCCTGTTAGGTTCACTCCCTCTGGGGCACCTGGCATTGGCCACTGTCGGTAGACAGATACTGGGCTAGATGGACCTTTGATCTGATCCGGTACGGCCTTTCTTATGTTCTTATGTTTTCCACTGCCCAGGACACCCAGCCAGGGACTGATGTGCTGGAGATATGTTGGGAAAAGGAACTGTCTGAATTGCCAAGGCAGGAAGCCAATTATTTACAGCAACATCATTAACCACAAACACACTCTAACCATGCTCCAGCCAGAAGGGAAATGGGCAGGAATACTTGCTGTTCAGCCATGGCTACACATACAGAGATGCACAGCAGTGAGGGTGCTGGGCAAGCTGGTCTGAGCGAACAATTGGAAATGATCCTTCCGTTAGAACAGAACCAGAGTGTAGAAAGGCCCCTGTGTTAAGTGGTTGAGGCTGAGGCCTTAGGAAGCTGGCCTACGATACCACAGGAATCTTTCTGTGGAGGTTTGATTCTTGCCAGCTAGGGGAAGCTGGTGTGTGGTGTCTTTGTGGCTGCACTTTCAGTGATGCAGGTTTCTCTATCCCATTGTTCCAGGGTCATCCTACTAGATTGCCAGCTGATTTTCAGCTGCAGTGTGGAGACTGTTTGTGTGTGTGGAGAGACAGCAGTGTGTGTGTGTGTTGGGGAAGAGTGAGTGTGTTGAGGTAGTTAGGAGCGGATCATTATTATCCCTACTTGAAAGAGGGAGACGCTCAGGCTGAGAAAGGAGAATTGACTTGTCTTAGGTCACAAAGCCAGTCAATGGCTGAATTGGGAATAGGACCCCCAGAGCCCGGATTTTCAAAATAACCGTCGGATTTTGAATTTCATACATTGAATGACCTCAATAAAGTGCTCTTAGATGAGCTCCAGTCCAAGTGTGCACAGTAATTATTCAGCCAGTATTTGAGGAGAACTGCAATGTTAGAGAGAATCATGAACTGCTCAGAGACCACTAATGCAGAGAAGCAGCAAAATTTGTCAAACATATAACTGGTTATGACTTATTTACTTGGTCTTAAAAGAGAACAACAAGGACCTGAGTCTCCTCCCTGTCAATAACCCCCTGCTCAGCCAATCAGGGTAGAGACTGAGGACGGGAGGCTGAGGGGTCTCACCAGAGAGCTAAAAGGATGGCCCAGGTCACTGGCGGGGATCACTGCCCCAGCACTACTGCAGCTCCACAGTTTTGGGTGGACCTCCCACAGTGAGAGCTGCCGAGCACTCCCCCGCAACACCCACACACCCACACACACCCACACCCACCCACCCACACACACACACACACACACACACACACACCCCTCCTGGTGTTGGGAGGGGAACAGGAGAAAGGACAAAAGAAGCAAGAGAGGAAGAGAAAGGAGAGGGGGGGGAATGGAGGAAAAGGTGAAACAAAAAGGACAAACCCTAATGTCCCCAGTGATTCTAAGGGACAAAATCCCAGGTGTGGAATAAAATTCTGCCTCCTTAAGATCATGTTTTCCATGAATTCAACTGTCACCAGAATGATCAGACCGAACAGTTTCAAACCTCGAGGAGGCTCTAACCCTCTAAACAGGGACATCTGTTTTCTAGTAAAATCACTAAAAGGAAGGAGAAAACTCGAAAGAGGTTCCTCCTGGTGCTCACATCCGTGAACCCGAATACTCTCTCAGTCCTCAAAGAGAGTCCTGGAGAAGGAGACTTGCTGAAGCAAAGCCACAGGGGTCTCTGAGGTTTCCCTGGCCCCTCGCCCCTCTCCTGCCTGGCTGATGTCAGCATCTCTCTGTGAGGTCACCACCTCCCCACCACCTTTGACCAATAGTCTGAGGTCCTGCAAAAGGCCTTTGTGATGTCACTGCCACACCCCTCCCTTGCTGGGCTAATGTCTTGCCCCTGGCCAGGCACTTTGGAGGTTTGAGCTACTCCCTGTGGATCACCCCACTCAAGGAGCGCTCATTCTAGGAAGCAAGCCGGCTAGACAGTAAAACATCAGACGCTGCTCCCAATGCTACACTTAATTTTTCAGAAATTAGTTGACTTTATGGCCAGAAGAGACCATTAGAGCATCTAATCTGACCCCTGCATATCACAGGCCTCCTGTATGACACAAGAGCTACTTTTTGGGTAAACACATTCCAGAAAGGCATCTAGTCTTCATGAAATGACGTCACGAGATGGAGAATGCACCAATTTCCTTGGTAGCTTCTTCCTGTGGTGAATCATCCTCACTGTTGAATATTTGTGCCTTAATTGTAATATGAATTTGTCTCTTTTCACCTTCCAGCCATTGGGTTTTTTAATGCCTTTCTCTGCTACATTAAAGAGCCCTTTAATAGCCAATCTTTTCTCTCCATTAAGGCACTTCAACGTTTCAATGAAGTCACCTTTCAATCTTCTTTTGAGAAGCTAAACAGGTTGAGCTCTTTCAATAGCTCACTAGAAGGCATTTTTCTCCAGCCCTCAGAACATTTGGTGGCTCTTTTCTGCCTCAACTCCAATTTCACACCATCTTTTTCAAATGAGGACACCAAAACTGGAGGCAGTATTCCAGTATCAGTCTCACTGATACCATGTCACCTCCTGTGACGTTATTGACATAATCTGTAACTGTATAGATCACCGTTGCCACCACTGTTCTATATTTGCAGCCAATATTGTATAAAGGTGGTCACATAAAGGGTCTATGGAGAGGTTATGATTGGCTGATTGTAATTATGCTATCTCTAGATATGTATCATTTTTGTAGTTGACATTATGAATATTGGCTCTATGCTGCCTGTATTTCAAACTTGTGCTATGCTTCTGGGGAACACCCCAGCCAGACAAATTGGTGTCAGCTCTGCCTAGCCTGCTTGATGGCCCATTAAGGACCATCAGCTATACAACTGACCCATTGAGAGAAGGCAGATATGCCTTGTGGCTCAGCAAGGTGTGCAGGGACCTGCCTATGGACAGAACTCTAAGGTTTTTCTATGTCGCGTGCTGGATAGAGTGTCCTTGGGACAAAGAAAGCAAAGACCACATGGCAAGAGACTATAAAAGACTGATGCCTCATCTCCATCTGGTCTTCAGTCCTGCTTCATACCTTTGGAGGGACTTGGCTACAAACTGAAGCTCTGTACAAAGGACTGAATGGCCCATCCCAGTTGTGGATGTACTCCAGAGACTTGATTTGAACCTGCAGTTTTTTCCATCACTGCTACAAGCCTGAACCAAGAACTTTGCCAAAGTACAAGTTTTGCCCAGGGCACCGTTTCCCCTAACGCTGGTCCTTGGTAACATTTCTTGATGGGGGGGGAGGGGAGAGAGACGAGGCGTTTTCTCTCTGTTTCTTTTCTCTCCATTTTCTGCTCCTTCCTTCAATTCCAGAAACCTCTCTTGTGTTTCAGACTGTGCAGTGACACCCTCCCCACCCCAGGACTATGGAGCCTTTGGAGCAGAAAGATCCTAGGAGCTAAGCATGAATCCAGGGGTGAGTAGCTGGCAGGAAGGAGTCCTAGCAACTCTTCTGGGAGTGCAGGGGAGGAATGACTCCCCCTTCTCTACATTCTCCCCATGGGGCTCTGCGGAGCAGGGAGGGTTGTGTGATAAATTCCATCCAACATTCCCCTTTGATCCAAGCCGAGAGACATCTCAGCTATGCACGATCCCCTTGGCAGCACCAAACAAGGGATGTTTTCCACTGCCCAGGAGACTCAGCCAGGGACTGATGTGCTGGAGATATGTTGGGAAAAGGGACTGTCTGAATTGCCAAAGCAGGAAGCCAACAATCTACAGCAAAATCATTAACCACAAACACACTCTAACCATGCTCCAGCCAGAAGGGAAATGGGCAGGAATTCTTGCTGTTCAGCCATGGCCACACATACAGAGATGCACAGCAGTGAGGGTGCTGGGCAAGCTGGTCTGAGCGAACACTTGGAAATGATCCTTCCGTTAGAACAGAACCAGAGTGTAGAAAGGTCCCTGTGTTAAGTGGTTGAGGCTGAGGCCTTAGGAAGCTGGCCTACGATACCACAGGAATCTTTCTGTGGAGGTTTGATTCTTGCCAGCTAGGGGAAGCTGGTGTGTGGTGTCTTTGTGGCTGCACTTTCAGTGATGCAGGTTTCTCTATCCCATTGTTCCAGGGTCATCCTACTAGATTGCCAGCTGATTTTCAGCTGCAGTGTGGAGACTGTTTGTGTGTGGGGAGAGACAGTGTGTGTGTGTGTTGGGGAAGAGTGAGTGTGTTGAGGTAGGTAGGAGCGGATCATTATTATCCCTACTTGAAAGAGGGAGACGCTCAGGCTGAAAAAGGAGAATTGACTTGTCTTAGGTCACAAAGCCAGTCAATGGCTGAATTGGGAATAGGACCCCCAGAGACCTGATTTTTAAATTAACCATCGGATCTTGAAATTCATTCATTGAATGACCTCAATAAAGTGCTCTTAGATGAGCTCCAGTCCAACAAGTGTGCACAGTAATTATTCAGCCAGTATTTGAGGAGAACTGCAATGTTAGAGAGAATCATGAACTGCTCAGAGACAATTAATGCAGAGAAGCAGCACAATCCATGAAACATATAACTGGTTATGACTTATTTACTTGGTCTTAAAAGAGAACAAAAAGGCCTTGAGTCTCCTCCCTGTCATTAACGCCCTGCTCAGACAATCAGGGTAGAGACTGAGGATGGAAGGCTGAGGGGTCTCACCAGAGAGCTCAAAGGATGGCCCAGGTCACTGGTGGGGATCACTGCCCCTGGACTACTGCAGCTCCACAGTTTTGGGCGAGCGATTTCACCAGGACATTGCAACATCGTTCACAATCCACATGAGTGGAGACTGTTCATTGATTCATCGAAGACCAAGTCTTAAAGATGTTTTACTGCATAATGGCAATGGTTTGCCATGAATTCCACTTGGTGATGCAGTCCATAGGAAGGAAACCTAGGACAACATGAAACAACAACATGAAACCTCTCTGAGGCTCTTATCTGCTCCACAGGGACGTCTGTCTTCTCATTCAATTAGCAGTGGGAAAGGGGATGCAATGTCTGCCCCCAGCCAGACCACCAACCCCATCAGACACCCTCCCCCGCTGGTGCACCAGGGTCTCCCCCAGACCGACAACAGCTATGAATTAAAACCCCACAGTGTTTGTTGGGGCTACTGGAGATGCTGAAATCTCACTCTTGTCTCTCTCCTCCTGCCTCCACCTCCAAGCCAGGCACTGGGCAGTTCAGTGGGGAAGGGATGAACTGATGACAGTGGAGGAAAAAAATCAAAAACCAAAAGTGAAGCCAAAAGCGCAAGTCGGGCAGGCAAGGCAAATCGCAGGCTTCTGCCATAGACTAGTCCTCCCCGCTCTTCCAATAACCCACCCAAACCGCGACACCACAGACCCCACATTCCTGGTGTAGCTCCACCTTCCAGTGAGGAAGTGGGGAACCAATTACTAACACACACAGCATATTCCTGAGGCGCAGTGCTGGTAGCTGGAGGGGATCTGGCGGGCACCTCACTGTGGGATTCACGAGTGGCTCCGGGAGCATCCATGCAATCAAGCCGCTCCTCATGCCGTTGTGCCGACGGATAACAGCGCCTGGAGGGGTTGCTGCTGGTCACTAGCAGGGCATTGTGGGAGACAGCCCAGGCTGGAGAGGGTTTGGGGGCACAGCGGATCCCATCACAGCGTGTCCCCCCAGCACCCACAGGGAATATCGTGCCCCTAGGAGGAGCGTTTGGGCTTTGCTGTGATGTGTCACTTTCCAGCCTGTGCTCTGTCTCTTCTCCTGTGCACACCCATGTCAATCAGGCATTGCTCAGCTGGGCTCTGCAGAGACCGGACTGGCTACACCCCGTGACGGGACTGAGGGGGGGCAGTGCTGAGTGTCACAGGACCTGGTTTCAGCAGCGAGAAAATCCAGGAACAACCGAATTGTTGTTTCACCCCCGAAAGCTCATGCTGCAAAAACGTCTGTTAGTCTATAAGGTGCCACAGGATTCTTTGCTGCTTTTACAGGAACAACCCAGTGATCCACTAAGCGGAGTTAGGGGCCTGAACTCCCTGTACGATGCACGGGCGACACAGGCACCTTACAACACAACTCACAACCACCAGCTCCCCAGGCAGGGAGCCAGCCAAGCCCGCCCAGGGAGACACTGACAACGGGGAGGTGTCCTAGCCCTGCCCCTCTCTCACAGATAGGTCCTGTGCTCCCAGCACCCACCTGCCATGTGGGAGAGCCAGGTTCAATTCCCTCTGTCCAGCTGCAGAGAGTAGCTCAGGGACTGTTAGAAAAATAAGCCAATACAAGCCTGTTAGCAAGACTAGGCCCTTAGCATAAGTAAAATCAAGGCCTTAAAATGCAAGTAGAGAGAAAAGCCTGTGTCAGCTATTATCAGTTTATACTTGATCTGTGTTAGTTCATGCTTATCAGTTAGCCTATGCTTGGCATGACATACATGCAGCTGTCTTCTCATGCTCATGGCCAAAAGTAGTTCGCTTAATGGGTCACCTTCTCATGCGTGAAGCCAAAAGTAGTTAGTATGTTAGTATAGTGGGTCAAAGGGGATATCTTATGTCTTCCTTACAATGATAAATGTATCCGCACAGCTGCACCCTTATCATGATGGATGTATCTGTGACAGTTATGCATATCTTGTTCCTTTTTGATTGATATATGTATTCTATGTACTCCAATATTCCCTATAGATGCATTTACAGGACCCATAAGGTCAGCCAAGTAACGTAAATAAGACGTCAACAAAGTTGTTTGTTTCGGGGTATAAAGGTAAGCCCATCTGGCCATGTAAGGTGTGTCTCTCTCAGGCATTAGCCGGGATGAGAACACCCGCTCAGCTGATCGATCAATAAAGCTAATGGTACTCGTCTTTCTGGTCTTCTGTGCCTCCTTGGTGTAATTAGGTAAGCTCCGGGGGGAAAACGAGCCCTTTTGGCTAACAAATGGCGACTCCACGCCGGGACTTCTCTCCCTGTTGGGGGCGTTGACCGGCGGCCGAGGACGGCTCAGGAGAGTGGCCACCTTGAGCTATTGGTTTGCTCGAGCTCCGGGTCGCCGCAATCGGCCGGGACGGCTACGCCCCCTCCACAGAGAACTCCAGCCGACACGGAAGCAAGACAGTACCAGAAAAGGGGAGTCCACCTGCCGGACGCGGCCACTCCGGGCGCGGTAAGTGCGTTTACCTCCTGGGTTTGAGGATTAACGCCCCCGAAGAGTGAGGGTTGGGACATTGGGCCCCTAATGGTAAAGGAACCCACAAATAGGAAGGTGTGTGGGTAAGAGTTTTCTGATTAAGGTACCTAGGTTCAGGCACGGCAAATGAATAACTCCACTAACTCCACTGGTTCGTGGACCGTCCTGAATGAATATTGGAATGTAAATACTACCCTCTTGTGTTTGTTTTTGATAGCAATACTTGTGTTTTACATTGCATTGACAACTTGGAAACCGCGGTTGTGCTAGCCTGGTCTAGGAATTAAGCCAACTCTAGCCGCCCCAAGACTTTCGCGAGGGGAATTTCCCCCGGGACCGGAATATCTTGAAAGCAAGGGGAGTTGGCCGAACCCGTGACCAGGCTGATATCTAGGTGTTATGGGGTCCGGACAAAGTATGTCTACCCGGACACCCCTAGGATGTATGTTAGAAAACTGGCAGGCGTTCAGATGCCAGGCCGATTATGGAATTGTATTGTGTAAAGATAATCTGGAAAAATTTTGTACTTTAGAATGGCCAACATTTGGGGTGGAGTGGCCCGCAGGGGGAACACTCAAATTGGAAACCGTGCAGGCTGTACATAACGTTGTTACTCAGGATGGGCATTGGGATCAATACCCCTATATAGATATCTGGCAGGATCTCGTGGCCAATCCCCCTCCATGGCTACGGGAATGCAGGGCACAAGCTATCAGAGCCTTATTAGCCCGCGCCCCTGTTAAAAAGCCCTGTCCCCCTTATGATACCCCCCGTCCGCCTGCTGTGATTCCTTCTGCCCCTGACCCGATGCCTCCTCCCCCTGTATACCCTGGTCTCCCGGTTTTGGCAGCCCCAGCAGCCCCAGCAGCCCCAGCAGCTTCGGCAGCTCCAGCTCCTGCTCCCC